>NW_005871049.1:1323724-1364916 GCF_000147115.1 Myotis lucifugus | reverse complement strand
TCATCCTCCAGTTACTATATGGAGCATCTTATTATGTCACTTTTCTTTATATTTTCAACCTTTTAAAAAAAAATTGACATGAGAACTTAACAGCAGTAGTCACTGCATCCTATTTTTTGTCTGCTTTGGATATGCAGTCCTTCATCAGCTGAGCATTGCTGATTCTGTAAGTTATTAAAGGGAAATTAGATGAAAATATTTTGTCAAACGGCGAACAGTTGACAAAATAAATATTGTTAAGTATATTTAGAGTGAGTTGAGGTGAGATAAAAGGTTGTCAGCTTTGTAAAGTAGGAACCTTGCCCAGAGGTGAGCACCAGTGGGAGAGAAGTTGCCGCAGGTGCCAAAATAACTAAAGCTCAGCCTTAGAGTGAGGGACGTTAACGTCCCAGGGCCTGGGCAGGCCTAAGAACCCAAACCACAGAGCCCAGTTCTGGCTTCTGTTTCAGGCACGTCCAGTGTGGCCTCCAAGTACGAAGAGCTGGAATGCCTCTATGCGGCCGTAGGGAAGGTCATCTATGAAGGACTCACCAACTATGAGAAGGCCACCAACGCGAATCCTTCCCAGCTCTTTGGTGAGTAAGCGCCAGGCTTGGTTTTCCCTGCACTGGTTCAGTTTGGCATTGTTCTGTTCATGCTCCCTGGACAAGCTTTCCTTAGAAGGGAAAGGCTCAGGCCGTCCGGGGTCCTTGAGGGTGTCAGTGTGTGGCCTGGTGCATACCAGGCCATGGTCCCCATTGGTCTTTGAGGTGAACCGGCCCCCCCCCCCCCCCAACCAACACCAGCACTTCCTTGTTTCTTCCGCTTCATCATGAGATGCGAAGGGAATCGCCCCAGGTTGCGTGGATACTCCTGGCCCCATTTTACACCAAGCGTAGAGATGCTGCTAAAACGGTGTACCCGTATGTAGAATCACTGCCTTTCACGATGTGGTCACCTGTCAGCCACTCACAAGCCAAGAACACCTTCCCAACTTCTTGGTGAGGCTCTGGCTGCCCCAGGTGAAAAGAAAGTTGGTTTCTTGGATCAGGGCAGCTGGGTAACGTTGGCTTCCAGACACCCAGAAGTCAAATTTATAAATACTCACTCTGTTTTTTGACAATTACTTTTAAAAACTTTCCTAAAAAAAACATTGAATTTCTACCTTTTAGGGACCCTTATGATCCTCAAGTCTGCCTGCAGCAACAACCCGAGCTACATAGACAGGCTGATCTCGGTCTTCATGCGCTCCCTGCAGAAGATGGTCCGAGAGCACCTCAATCCGCAGGCAGCCTCCGGCAGCACAGAGGCAACCTCAGGTGACACACTTGACTTGGTCCCCAGTTTTTCCTCAGACTAAACAGAGCTGCCTCTGTCAATGAATTTTATGTTTCTTTTTTTTTTTTTTCAATGTATTCATTGATTTTTAGAGAGAAGGGAGGTGGGGAGAGTGATAGAGAGATAGAAACATGGATGAGAAAGAAACATCGATCGACTGCTTCCTGCATGCTCCCCCACTGGGGATCGAGCCTGCAACCTGGGCATGTGCCCTAACCCGGAGTCAAGTTGGTGAACTCTTGGTTCATGGGTCAGTACTCAACCACTGAGCCACACCGACCGGACTGTGACTGAATTTTAAAGTGAACACTAATGCCTGCTGTTCATGGGCAATTTATTATTAGTTGCTCTTAACAAAGAGTTTCTAAGTGGTTCATTTAAAACCAAAATAAGACTTCTTTTTAAAATGAATTGCTTTTAAAATTTGTGATTGTGAGAGTAAAGAAATTTTTATCTTTTTTTTTGTTTTTAAACCGCACCCCAGGATATTTTTCTGTTGACTTTTAGAGAGAGTGGAAGGTCGGGAGAGAGATGGAGAAATATCTATGTGAGAGAGAAACCTCAATTGGTTGCCTCCCACACAAGCCCTAACCAGGACTAGGGATCGAGTCCACAACCCGGACATGTGCCCTTGACTGGAATCGAACCTGAGACTCTTCAGTCCACAGGCCGATGTTCTATCCACTGAGCCAAACCGGCTAGGGCTGAAGAAATTTTTAAATGATTGGTCATTTATGTGGAACATGCACCACTGAATGAGAGTTATCTAACCATTTTGCTATAAAGCAGAGATTGCTTAGAGTTGTTACATCTGATGACAAATTAGATTGTAGGTTCTAGATTTGAGGAGTGGGCTCCAGAAATCTGGGTGATATGTTTGGCGGGGGGCTGGTTGGCACAGCTGCTCAATGCAGCTTGGAACACAAGTGCTATGGATGTGACTTTGGGACTTGGCTATACCCCAGGGTTACCTGCACTGGTTCCAACCGCTCCATTTCTTCCTCATGAGGAGCTTATTACAGGGCCACCCTTGCAAGGTGGTGTAATAGCAAGAAAGTGATGAGACTGGAGAAAATATTTTTGGGAAAAATGGGCAGAATTAATGTGCCATGTAGTGCAGAGTGGTTGCCTGTTGATGCATGTAGAAATTGTTGAGCTGTGTTCTTTCTCCACATGAGCAGGAACTAGTGAGCTGGTGATGCTGAGTCTGGAGCTGGTGAAAACACGCCTGGCTGTGATGAGCTTGGAGATGAGGAAGAACTTTATTCAAGCCATCCTGACCTCCCTCATTGAAAAATCACTTGATGCCAAAATCCTCCGGGCTGTGGTTAAAATTGTGGAAGAGTGGGTTAAAAATAATTCCCCAATGGCAGCCAATCAGGTGAGCTGGGAAGAGGGCTGCAAGTTGGCTAGGTGACCTTTATATGTAAAAGAAAATTCAGGCCTCACTTTCTCAGCTCTTCTGGAAGTTTTCAATCAGGCAAAACTTTTTTTTCCTGTATTTGCATTCACAGTATCTTTTTTTAAAGATGGTTTTTCTCACTGTGCTGAACAGATTTTAAATAGAAACTTGAGACAAAACCACTTATCTTAATGTGGTTTTACTTGTTAAAATGTTAAATGAACCTTACTTGTTAGTCTTTGTATGATGATGAAGGTAAGCGAAGAAAAAAATGAGGGATTATTAGTTAATATAATAAGACTAGAGGCCTGGTGCCTTGGTCTGGCCTGTGGGATCGGGCCAAAACCTGCTCTCTGACATCCCCCGAGTGGTCCTAGATTGCGAGAGGGCGCAGGCCAGGCTAAGGAACCTCACCAGTGCACAATTGGGGCTGGGAAGGGACGAGGGAGGTTGGCCAGCCAGGGAGGGACCAAGGGAGGGTTCCATGGCGTGTCCGGCTCATCTGGCTTCCAGCAGCAAGCTAACCTACCTGTTGGAGCATCTGCCCCTTGGTGGTCAGTGCACGTCATAATGACTGGTCCACCGGTCGACTGTCTGCCCCCTGGTGGTCAGTGCACGTCATAGTGAGTGGTTGAGCGACCTTAGCACATCATTAGCATATTGCACTTTGATTGGTTGAACAGATGACCAGACACTTAGCATATTAGGCTTTTATTATATAGGATGCTTGCAAACTTCTGATTAGTTTTACAATTTAATTGCTCTCTCTCCAAAGTGACCTGTAGTTCCTAGGAAAATTATATTGGCACTCATCTTGATTTCAAGCATAATTTTTTGTTTGTTTAGAAATGACTGTCTTAAATTACTTGACAAAATTGTAGGAGCTTAAAAAGTGGTAGAGCAGGTGGCTGAAGTACTTCTGGACATGTTTTCTCTTAGATAGAAGTAATTGACCTTTTGTTTTAAAAAATTCATACAGACACCTACTCTCCGGGAGAAGTCCATTTTGCTTGTGAAAATGATGACCTACATAGAAAAGCGTTTTCCAGAAGACCTTGAGTTAAACGCACAGTTCTTAGACCTTGTTAACTATGTCTACAGGTAATTACAACAATTATCAAATATTTTGTGTATCAATCTATAGTGTGTTCTCTGACTAAGCAACATTACATGACATTTTAATTTTTTTGTTACACCCAAGATATATTCATTTAAATTCTAAATCATGTAACATATTTTGGCATCATTACTGAACATTTTGCACAAATGCTGCATCAGTCTATGATGATTTGTAGCATACTCTTGTTTTACATAAAGGCATTTTGGGAAGTTGGTACCCACTTGTTTGCTTATGGCTTGAGGCGTTCACCTTTGGGTATAGCCCTTTCATCTTAGTATTATTCTTTCGATCACAGGGACGAGGCACTGTCTGGCAGTGAGCTGACTGCAAAACTCGAGCCTGCCTTTCTCTCTGGGCTGCGTTGTGCCCAGCCACTCATCAGGGCGAAGTTTTTCGAGGTTTTTGACAACTCTATGAAACGTCGGGTTTACGAGCGTCTGCTTTATGTGACCTGCTCCCAGAATTGGGAAGCCATGGGGAACCACTTTTGGATTAAGCAGTGCATCGAGGTAGGAAAAGCTCAGCTCACTCTCTGTGGCTGAGGCACTGAAGCCAGGAAGTGTTCACATACACCAAGATGAATACAAATCTCCCCTATTCAACCACTTTTAATCTCTAATAGGAAGAAAAAAAAGACTGAAAGCCAAGCTTTTATCCAAAGCTTTTTTGGGGTGATTTTAAGTGCTTTAATTAGAAAGTTGAATAATATTCCTTAGTTTGTAGCTACAGATTCATTTCCCCTCAAATAGAAAAGTTGTAAATTCTGTCTATATGCCCGAGAAGATTGAATGTGCTATAACTGTCAGCTCTCCTAATTCTTAAAACAGGAAGGTGGGGCCTCCAGGCCAGGCCATGGGCTCTGATCCCTGTGTGGGGGAGTCAGGGTGCTGGGGATAAAGGCCTGTGTAAAATAGTCTGATAGTCAGACCTTTTACTGGATGGAAAGGCAGATATTTTTGGATATTTCTTTAAAAAAAAAAAAAGATTTTTTGCCGAAACCGGTTTGGCTCAGTGGATAGAGCGTCGGCCTGCGGACTGAAAGGTCCCAGGTTGGATTCCAGTCAAGGGCATGTACCTGGGTTGCGGGCACATCCCCAGTAGGAGATGTGCAGGAGGCAGCTGATCGATGTTTCTCTCTCATCGATGTTTCTAACTCTCTCTCTCTCTCCCTTCCTCTCTGTAAAAAATCAATAAAATATATTTTTAAAAAAAAAGATTTTTTATTGACTTTTAGAGAGAGAAGAACGGAGAGGGAGAGAAGAACATCGATAAGAGAGTGAAACATTGATCGGCTGCCTCTTGCATGCCCTCTACTTGGGATTGAGCCTAAAACCTGGGCATGTGCCCTGGCTGGGAATTGAACCAGCAGTCTTTCTGTGCATGGGATGATGTCCAGCTAATTGAGTCACACTGGCCTGGGCTTGGCTATTTCTAACAGGATTATAGTGAGACTTCCTGTTTTTTTTTTTAGAAATTATTTATTGCTTTTAGAGAGAGAGAAAAGTGGAGGGGGGGTTGGGGGGAAGACAGCTACCTGTTGTTTACTTATTTATGCATTCATTGGTTAATCCCCCCCCCCCCCAATATATTGTTATTGATTTCAGAGAGGAAGGGAGAGGGAGAGAAACACTAATGATGGGGAGAATCACTGATCTGCCGCTTCCTGCAAGCCCCCAACTGTGGATCGAGCCTGCAGTCCAGGCACATGCCGTGACCGGGAATCAAACCCATGAACTTCTCATTGTTCATAGATTGAGCCACACCAGCGGGCCAGGCATTCATTAGTGATTTTTGTATGTGCCCTGCCCAGGGATTGAACCCCCAACCATAGTGTATTAGAACAGTGCTCTAACCAACTGAGCTACCCAGCCAGGCCCCTTGTGATTTTAATGGGCTGTTCTTTATTCTTTGGCTTATTAATAACCAATTAACTGAACCAGGAAACCTAGGTTTCCTGTAGCACTTGCTATGATGCAGTCAATTCTAGATTCTTACCCAGCATGAATGAAACTAGAAAGTTACCGAATTACTTTTTTTTAAATGTATTTTATTGATTTTTTACAGAGAGGAAGGGAGAGGGATAGAGAGTTAGAAACATCAATGAGAGAGAAACATTGATCAGCTGCCTCCTGCACACCCCCCACTGGGGATGTGCCTGCAACCAAGGTATATGCCCTTTATATATATAACCTTTCAGTCCGCAGGCCGAGGCTCTATCCACTGAGCCAAACTAGTTAGGGCCCAAATTACTTTTTTTTAATGGGACAGAAGGTTGTGGAATTCTCTTTGAGGGAAAAGAAGGAAACTGTGGCACTGGGTTTCAGTGAGAGCATGTTAACTGACATATTTCAGTTTGTGCTGAATTTGTGTTTTCTTAATGCTGAATATAGCATATATTTGGAGTTTTGCTCATGGCAACAGAATGGACAAAGTTCCCTGACATATTCATTTCTTCAAGAGACCTATTGATGGCTGTTATTAGGTACCAGGCCCTGGTCAGGTACTACAGATACAGAGATGGAAGACATTTCCTGAGAGAAGTACACAGGAATTGATAGAGGACAAGGCAGGCTGTAGGGCACAAGCCAGGGATCCTCCCTTCCTTCTCTCCATCCTGTGTATCTAGTCTATCACCAGGTGTTGCCAATTTAGGATCAATCGCTTCTCTTCCATCTCCTTCCTCCTTGCAGCCACCAGCATTGCTTATAAGGATGATGGGAACTGTGTTCTTAGAGTTCACCAACCTTCCCTCCTACCCACCACAGTTTTATTGTTACAAAATCATTCTTTTTTTTTTTTTTTCTTTTGTTATTTTATTTATTTATTTTTTTAATTAAATTTTTATTGTTCAGATTACATTTGTTCCTCTTCCCCCCCCACATAACTCCCCTCCTTCCAGTTCCCACCCCACCCTCCGCCCTCACTCCCCACCCACTGTCCTCATCCATAGGTGCACGATTTTTGTCCAGTCTCTTCCCGAATCTCCCATTTCCCTTTCCCCCCCAAGAATAGTCAGTCCATTCCCTTTCTATGTCCCTGATTCATTATAATCACCAGTTCATTCTGTACATCAGATTATTTATTCACTTGATTCTTAGATTCACTTGTTGATAGATGCATGTTTGTTGTTCACAATTTGTATCTTTACCTTTTTCTTCTTCCTCTTCTTAAAGGATACCTTTCAGTATTTCGTATAATACTGGTTTGGTGGTGATGAACTCCTTTAGCTTTTCCTTATCTGTGAAGCTCTTTATCTGACCTTCAATTCTGAATGATAGCTTTGCTGGATAAAGTAGTCTTGGTTGTAGGTTCTTGGTATTCAGCACTTTGAATATTTCTTGCCATTCCCTTCTGGCCTGCAAAGTTTCTGTTGAGAAATCAGCTGACAGTCGTATGGGTATTCCCTTGTAGGTAATTGAGTCTCTTTCTCTTGCTGCTTTTAAGATTCTCTCTTTGTCTTTTGCTCTTGGCATTTTAATTATGATATATCTTGGTGTGGTCCTCTTTGGATTCCTTTTGTTTGGGGTTCTCTGCGCTTCTTGGACCTGTAAGTCCATTTCTTTCACCAGGTGGGGGAAGTTCTCTGCCATTATTTCTTCAAATAGGTTTTCAATATCTTGCTGTCTCTCATCTTCTGGCACTCCTATTATTCTGATGTTGGTACGCTTGTAGCTGTCCCAGAGGCTCCTTACACTATCTTCACACTTTCGGATTCTTTTTTCATTTTGCTTTTCCAATTGGGTGTTTTTTGTCGAATCTTTGGTTTGATTCTTATACTCGTCTGGTCTGCTATTGGGTATAATATTCTTTATTTCAGTCCGTGTATGCTTACTTTCTAATTTCTTTATCGTAGCATCGAGGGTCTCATTAGTTTTCGTGAGGCTCTGCACAAATTTATGGCAAGCCCTCAAAATTGCGATTCTTAGCTCCATATCCTCCATTTCTGTCATGTTTTTTTGTCTCCGCATCTTTTATGCTTTCTTGGTGCACCCCCTTGTGGTCTCTGTGCGCAGTCTTGTTCTAGCCAAGCCTTAATTGTTGTAGTTAACACTAGAGGGATTTGACCAGCAGACCGACTGGCTGTAGGATTCTGGGGAGGCGCTAGTCCTGCCCTTGCCTGAGGCGATCGGCAAATGTCTGTGCGCAGTGCCTGGGCAGGGCGGGCTCAACAGGGCGGGGGGAGGGAGCAGCTATGGCCGCTCTCAGTCCGTCCCCAAGGGCTCTGCCTCTCTGTCCCAGCAATCGCTGCAAACCTCGGAGGGGCCGTAGCCAGACAGTCCCGCTTCTCCCGTTTGAGTCTGGGTCCCTAGAGACTCGCCCGGATCTGTAGCCCAGAGTCTGAGACTCACTCCTGAGTGAAAACGACAACCGCGCCCTCAGCCACCAGCCCGCTTTGCGCGCGCATCGCCGCAACACCGTACCTTTAAATTTTCCACACTGCGCCTCCTCTAAGCCTCGTAATGCTGTTGTTTTTCCTTCTAGTTGAAGAGTCCCTCCTCAGCCAGCCTTCCTGTGGTTCTGGGTGATGTCCGTTCCGTCTTTTAGTTGTATTTTTGAAATGGTTGTTCGAGGCAGCAAACTCCGGTGTTTACCTATGCCGCCATCTTGGTTTCTCCACACAAAATCATTCTTAAAGAACAAAGTTGATTGTGTTGTTCCTTGCCATTGTATTTGGCACAAAATCCAGCCTGTAGGATATGGTCTTGCTAGCCCCTGAGTGACCAGACCCCTGCCACTCTCTCCAGTCCTATGCTGTTCTTCTCTCCCTCACTCAGCCTTCTGTGTTCTCAAATGTGCCACATTTTTGACACCAAGCTGAAGTGGGCACCCTTTTCTCCATCAGTCTACTGTTCCTTGGCTGCTGTCAAAAGTATGCGTTTCTTTATGTGTTGATGTTGGTCTTGTCCCTCCCTCTGACACTTCAGCTTCACGAGAGTAGGGGATGCCATGTCTGTGAAGTTGACAAACGAATCTCCAGGTCCTCACACAGCACCTAGTGGGTGCTCAGTAAATATTTGCCAAGAGAATGCTTGGCTCGGGGGGGGGGGGGGGGGGCTGGATGGTGGCATGAGCCAAGGCAGGGTGCTGAAGCCTATAAGGGTTGTGGGGAGTAGGCACGGAAGTGTTACATGCAGGTGGGGAGTGTTACATTATGAAAGTTCTTGTGATCCTCGCTATAAGGAGCTTGCACTGTTCCCTGAGGACTGTGGAAGCCATTGGGGGGTCAGCTGTGTGGAAGAAGATGCGTTTGAGAAGAGTATGTCAAGATGAGTTAGAGAGTTATATCCAGGCAGGAGGTGACATTGGCAGGACTTGGTGCTGTGGCATGAATGATGAGAGAAAAGAAAAAATTAGGTGGCTGAAGCAAAGGAACCTATCGTACCAGTCTAGGCGAGGACGCTTGTCTGGGACGGGAGAAAGATGCTGAGCTGAGCTTGCTCTTAGACAAGAGTCCGAAGTTCCTGAGTGAGGAACGTACAGCGAGATTAGACTTTATGTCTAGGCTGGGGAGATGTGCAGAGCAGAGTCGTGGGTCTGGAGCCGTCAGAATGGGCATGCTTGTCAAGATGATTAGAGAGTGACTGGGGTCCCACACGCCCCCAATGCGAGATTTACTTCTGTCCTCAAACCCTCTAGCTTCTCTTGGCCGTGTGTGAGAAGAGCACTCCCATTGGTACCAGCTGCCAAGGAGCTATGCTCCCGTCCATCACCAATGTCATCAACCTGGCCGACAGCCATGATCGAGCAGCCTTTGCCATGGTCACACATGTCAAGCAGGAGCCTCGGGAGCGAGAGAACAGCGAGTCCAAAGAGGAGGTAATGTCTGGATTGCGTGGTGCTTCCTTTTCACAGCAGAACGCCCATTTCTCCAACTTTACATCAGGGTTATACTTCTTTAGGGCAGGAGCAATGAATTGAAATCTGTTTACTTTAAAAGCTCTAAATGTGATACCTAGATTCAAGTTTAAAAAATTATTTTTTTGCTAATCCTCACCTGAGGATATTTTTTCCATTGATTTTTTTTTTAAGAGGGTGTGGGAGGTGGGAGGGGGAGAGAAAGAGAGAGAAGCATTGATTTGTTTCACTTATTGAGGCATTCATTGGTTGATTCTTACATGTGCCCTGCCCTGGGATTGAACCTACAACCTTGATGTATTGGGACGATGCTCTAACCAACTGAGCTACCCAGCCAGTGCTCCTAATCTTTATTATTCTTACTGTTGGAACTTTATTTTGCCTTCCATAATCCAAATATGAATGCAAAATGGTGTCATCTAAAAGAAAAAGAGAAAGAGAAGGAAATAGGTCTGATCAAGTTAATCTGTATGTTGTTTATTTTAGAATTCAAGATTATTTTAATAATTGTAAACTTCCGGAAATTAACTAAAATTTTACTTGCCAAAAATGTAATGAAGTTTATAAGAGTTATATTTGTTGGATTTTAATTATTTGACTCTTTGGTTTTGCTTATTTGTGTTTGTTTTTGTTTCTTAGGATGTTGAGATAGATATTGAACTGGCTCCTGGAGATCAGACCAGCACACCCAAAACCAAAGAACTTTCTGAAAAGGACATTGGAAACCAGCTGCATATGTTAACCAACAGACATGACAAATTTCTTGATACTCTCCGAGAAGTGAAGGTCTGTGTGTAGGTTTGGAAGAATAGTTGTGGGTCCCCCCGCTTCATATTTTGAATCCTAAATCAGTATTATTCCACAGCCATGTAATATTTTCCTTTACAAGTTTCATTTTCTTTCCTTTCTCAATGGGAACCATTATTGTTCTGTGAGACTCTAAAGTGGATGTTTTATGGAAAGATTCGAGAAAGGACTTATATTGTCCTATGGGAAAAAATAAAAAGAGGTTAATTCCCCATTACTGTCCCTTGAAAGAAATGGTAAAGTTGTTTACTAAATATATATGATGAGACATTGCTGGATTATATTTCAAGTGCAATAAAAAAGAAGAAAATGAGAATATGTGGTGAATCAAGTTCACTTTTGGGAGCAGGGATCTCCAGATACAGATTCTATTTTGAGATGTATCCACATCTTTGGCTTCCACACACTTTCAGGTTAATTATAGACATGATCATTTTTCAGGTAAGGACTCTGAGAATCACCTATGGCTCCATATACTGAGTTACTTTTGAGGAGTGTTACAAAGAAACAGAGATGTTTCTGGTCATATCAGGAGATAGGTGTGCCCCATGGGCTTCATGCAGGCTAGAAGCCTGGCTATTTTAGAGGAAATGTTGGCAGCTAATTCAGATTTTCAAAAACAACAAAGCTGTAGACAAAATCAACGCATCTGTGGATTTGATAGCTTTTGGGCCCTTGAATTCCCACTCCAGGCCCTTTCATGGTTTCGTCATTCCAGTCACTCTTTCATCTCTTGGCTGCTGTCAGTTGCAGAGACTCTGAACTTTCTGGGCCCTTGATTTGTTCTTCGGAATTGTACCATTGGCATATAACTTAACTCATATGCGTGTGCTTTTTGTATTTCCCCTTTTATATTTTCAGTGGCCTTTGCTTGATGGCACCTGTGCACCGCTCATGTGTACTTTCAGTGTTAGCATGTTTGGAAATGCCCTTAAAGTTAGAAAATGAAGGCGTGTCACTGATGAGCCCTCACCCATGTCTGTGCTTGGCTGCGGAGGCCAGATGGGTTGGTCGCTGTGCTCAGAATCTTTTCACTGTGACGTGACACTGCTCAGACCGTGGGGAGTTTGGAAGTGGAGCAGTGGGCCTGCAGAGCCTCCTGAGCGTGGGTGTGTGAGGCAGCTGCTGGCCGGAGGTTTAGCACAGGCCATGTCGGGCTCACTGACCTCTTTTCTGTCTGTAGACCGGGGCCCTGCTCAGCGCCTTCGTCCAGCTGTGCCACATTTCCACCACACTGGCCGAGAAGACCTGGGTCCAGCTTTTTCCCAGATTGTGGAAAATTCTGTCTGACCGACAGCAGCATGTGAGTATATTCTTAAATTTCTGTTTTGGGAAATATAGTCTTAGCTTTCAATAAGTATTTCTGACAAAGTAATCTTGATTATGTTTCAAAGGATGAAGAAAAACTATTGACTGTTATCTAAGAGTCAATTATTAAAAATATTTACAGATGCTGCGTGAGTCAAAACATGTTGACTTTTTGAAGGGAGACCTGAATTAACATGATCTTTGGTTTTAGGCGCTAGCTGGTGAGATTAGCCCGTTCCTGTGCAGTGGCAGTCACCAGGTGCAGCGGGATTGTCAGCCCAGCGCACTGAACTGCTTCGTGGAAGCCATGTCCCAGTGTGTCCCTCCGATCCCCATCAGACCCTGCGTTCTGAAGTACTTGGGGAAAACACACAACCTTTGGTTCCGCTCCACATTAATGCTAGAGCACCAGGCTTTTGAAAAAGGTCTGAGTCTGCAGATTAAGCCAAAGCAAACAACGGAATTTTATGAGCAGGAGAGCATAACTCCACCTCAGCAGGTGAGGCCCCCCTCATGTGTTAATTACATCTTCCTTGGCAATGACATCATGGTCTCAATAGACATCTCCCAAGTGATTTTAAGTTCTAGCACAGTGAAGTTGCTTTATTGGAAAAAAAGTATTTGTCATGTGTTCTTAAAAACCACGATCTGTGTTTTCAGGAGATACTGGATTCCCTTGCAGAACTTTACTCTTTGTTACAAGAGGAAGATATGTGGGCTGGTTTGTGGCAGAAGCGTTGCAAGTATTCTGAGACAGCAACTGCTATTGCTTACGAACAGCATGGATTCTTTGAGCAGGTAGCCACTGTCCAGTGAATGGAATGCATGGTTATGTTATATATTGTAATATTACATATTATAGTGTCCTCAAGTCAGTTCACATTCACATAAGAGGTTTACTGTTTTACTTGAAGCACCTGTCCTACACATAGAGGCCCTTTGAAGATTCAGCTTAGATAAACGTATATGACAGGATCTTACTTAAACGTTCAGCCCTAAATCCTTTGCCAGTAGAAGCTAATGTGGGTGGTTTTTACGGGCACTCATTGACCCTATTGGAAGTGGAAGGTGGATGGCCTTCTGTGTTTAAATTTTAACCTTCGTGCCTGTCCTTTCAATGTGGCATGGGTGGGCCAAGGGCACAGTACGGTTGTCAGCCTTGCATAGGACACTGAGCCACAGGAACTCTGGAAGCATAGGTATGGGCTGTGGCCTCTGCTCTTATTGCTGCAGGACAGAGTGGCTCATCCTGGGCCGGCAGCCTCCCTCTCCTCCATTCTGTGTGGGAACGGCGCACCCTCCGTTCTCCTCCTTCCCTCCTCTCTGCTCTGTGAATAGGAGATTCCCGGGGCAAGTGATTGTAGAGGAGAGTGTCAGGTGCTCCTGGGTCTATGACCCAACTTGCCCATTGAGCGCCAGCTGTGGGAAGTTGCCTGAACAGCAGTTTGACAGCATTATCAACTTCTTTAGGCACAAGAGTCCTATGAGAAGGCAATGGATAAAGCCAAAAAAGAGCATGAGAGGAGCAATGCATCCCCTGCTATTTTCCCAGAATACCAGCTCTGGGAGGACCACTGGATTCGGTAAGCCGGACAGGGATGTGTTCCTGCCAGTTAAGGGAACCCGTGACAGATCTCTGAAATGTTCTCATAATGAGTGTTTTTAAAAGGGAACTTTGCTACTTTCTTCATGGCTCCATCGAGAAAAGAACAAAAAAATCTACGAACACTTTTAAAGACTTGAATAATTAAAAATGTCTGTTGGAGAAACTGAGTCCTGCCTCTCCCCTGCTCTGGTGCTCTGAGCTCTCCGCTGTGCAGTGGGTGGTTCTGGGGTTGCAGGAGCAGTTCCTTCCAGAGGGCAGGTGGGAATGCAGTGGACCAAGCCTTCCTCCCACAGAAGCCCACTCTTCTCTGGGGGAAGAAGGCTTTTCTTCTGTGGAATGGAAATGAACGGCTATCCCCGTGCTTTCTGAATCTGTTGGTTTGTTGGTAACTGAACTTCCCAAATCCCTGGTCTCCCAGGTGCTCTAAGGAATTGAACCAGTGGGAAGCCTTGACGGAGTACGGCCAGTCCAAAGGTCACATAAACCCTTACCTCGTCCTGGAGTGTGCTTGGCGCGTGTCTAACTGGACAGCCATGAAGGAGGCGTTGGTGCAGGTGAGACCTCCCTCCTGACGACTGCAGTCCCAGGTTATGTTCCCACAGCTGCGTGGGTTCCTTTTGCCAAAGCCGTGAATCTCTGTGGAGATTTCTCTTCACTTAGAACAACCTGGGAATTTTGGCAGATCAAGATAACTTGGGAAGCAAGAATGCATTTGGGTTATCTCTAACACCTTTTCTGAATTTGAGTTAAATTATAAATTGTTAGTTGATCATTCAGTTATAATAATAAGTATCAGTTGTGGAGGCCTTGGATTCTAAGTGTAAATGCATAGTACCTGGAGAAATCTGGAAGAACAGAGTCAGTTTTACTGGTGGAGCTGATGGGCCGAAGCACAGCTATAGAACTGAGTACAGCAAAGGGGACTCCTACAACTCCAGGGCTTGGCTGTCAGTAAAAGTTTGGAGAATGAACCGGTCTCCTATTCAAAGCACATTTTGTATTGTGGAAGTGATGGTGGTATAGTGTAAGTGAAGTTGATTTATTACCTTGGTTGAGCTCCACATTACAAAAATTAAACTCCATCCAGAGGGATTGGGTGCATGATGAGAGGGTGGCACACGAGTACAGTTCCCTTTCTCCCACTGGGCATCAAAAGTGATTGGACAGTGTAGCCTGTGTACCATCTGACCCCACAACATATTGTTACTGCCTTATTATTGTCTTCGGATGCAGCCATTCTCATTGCTCTTTATTTTTCCCTGCCTCTGTGCCCGTCCATCGTATGCTCCCTCAGCCCCTGTCCCTGCCAGCTTTTGGTCTTTCTGTGTGGTGTTCATGTAATGGAGCTTAGGGGAAGGAAATGGTGTCATCCTGTTCTCGCCTACCCCTTTACTCACTGGGTTTTCTTACATTCATGCCAGCAATTTTCTTTATTCTTAACGTGGAAGCCGCAAAAACACATTGAGATCGTAGGCCCCTTTCTTTGAAATGATGAACCTAACATTTTAAACTTTATTGAGGCTACAGCACTTACTTCATGACTAACGTTCCTTTAACAAAATGCAAAAGATGGAAGAACTGAAATAGTCACAAACTGTTAAACATATTGTGGTTATAGAGCCCAAGTCTTGACTTTCAGGTTGGGATCTGGGAAATCACTCATCTGATGCAGGGAGCTTGTATTACTCTGAGAAATAACCAGTCACTTGGCTCAGTGGTTAGAGCGTTGGCCCTCGGCCTGAAGGGTCCCAGGTTCGATTCTGGTCAAGGTTGCAGGCTCAATCTGAGTGCGTGAGGCAACCAATCGATGTGTCTCTCTCACATCAATGTTTCTCTCTCTGTCTCTCCCTCTCCCTTCCACTCTCTGTAAAACTCAATGGAAAAAATCTCCTTGGGTAAGGATTAATCAGAAAACAAAAAATAAAATCTTTTCAAGGTTTCACTTAGCTGGATATGTGCAGTGTCATACTGCCAATAGGTCTGACAAATGAATTTCTTTTTCAAGAAAAAAATCTTGATTATTTTCCCAAAATTGTAAGGCATTTGCTGATTAGAAAAAAGCTCAAAGTATACAAACATTCTGAGTGATTTTTAGTAAATTAATTTAAAATGGTCTTTAAAGGACTAAATATTTACTTATTTGCCAATATTTAAAAGGAAAAACACAACTTACTTTTTTATTCCTGTGCATTCCGATTATAGGACTTCTTGCAGTAGTCCATTTCTTGGTGTGATTTAATCGATGGGTTAATTTTTTTCAGTGGTGAGAAATTAAAAGAGATGCCTTTGCTATTAGTGTTACAGAGGATAGGTGTTGTAATTGCCCAAAAAAAAGAAAAAAGAAAAATGCCTGTTAATTAGTGTTTAAGTCCAGAATATGTGAGATTGGTATAATTTTAGATGATCATGTCAGAAGCAGATGTGTTCACAAGTTTGCCTTCCTGAATTTCTTCATCACTGGGTTGTTGAGATCTGAGGGGTCAAGAATGTGAATTTGAATTTTTTTGTTAATCCTCACCCGAGGATATTTTTTTCCATTGATTTTTTTAAAGAGTGAGAGGGGGGAGGGAGAGAGAGAGAGCTCGAGCGCAAGAGAGAGAGAGAAAGAAACGGCAATGTGTCTCACATTGATTGGTTGCCTCCTGCACATGCCCCAACTGTGGCTGGGGATCTAACCTGCAACCCAGTTATGTGCCCTTGACCTGGAATTGAACCTGTAACCCTTTGGTGTGTGGGCTGATACTCTAACCACTGAGAACCATTGGCCAGCGCAAGAAGGTGAATGATTTTTGAAAGAGTAAGAAGTCAAAACAAGCCAAGGTATAAAATACAGGACGGCATTATTATTACATCATTTGGGCAAAAAGCATTAAGGCACTAAAATGTGTATAATTTTTATTGTTACTTCCTAAAGGTGCTTAACAATGAATGTTTCTTGATCTTGTTACAGCAAGTCCTATGCAATTCCTTCAGCAGAGATAGCCTTTTATCTTCTTATATACAGAGATTATTTTTGAGACTTTAATTTTTTATCATTTAAATGCTCTATATGAGATTGATAACATGTGATGAGTTCTAATGCTTTCTCTCAAAGGTGGTAAGCAAGCACATGGGCTTTTAGGGACACACGAGGATCTTTTACCCAGCTGTAGCTATGTGTGCGGGAGCAAGGGTTAGGGTTACAGATTAACTTCCCGGAGTAAGAGTTGAATTAGGAAAAGTTCGTAATTTCACTGTTATTTGTCAGAGTGGAGATGAACATGTGTTTAATACTTTGGACTTCACTGGGTAACTTTGTAGCCAAGTGATGGTGGCTAATCTCATCTGTAGTAGCAGTGGTGATCAGTTTGCCCTTTTTGGCACCACTGATACCTTAAAACAAGGAGCCAGTGGCATATTTTTGTAGCTGGAGAGATTGGCCACGGACTGGTATTTGGAAAAGGAGAGTATCCAGAAAAAGTAGTTGAAATGTATGACTTCTCTAAATAAAAGAAATGTCTGTTTATAGCTTAATTTCTGCTTATTGCTTTGACTACAAAAATACATTGACTTTCCTTTTTGACTCTTTCTGCTGAGAGGAAGAATACCCATAGCTTCCTATGTAATGTTCTTTATTACCAGGTAGAAGTAAGTTGTCCCAAGGAGATGGCTTGGAAGGTCAACATGTACCGCGGATACTTGGCTATCTGCCATCCTGAGGAGCAACAGCTCAGCTTCATCGAACGCCTGGTGGAAATGGCCAGCAGCTTGGCCATCCGTGAGTGGCGGCGCTTGCCTCATGTGGTGTCCCATGTGCACACGCCTCTTCTCCAGGTGGGTTATGGTACATTAATGTGAGCAGCCTCATGGGCCCTCATAGCAGAGAACAGCTTGTCCAGGCGTAGATCTGTAAACTGAACTGGATGGCAGAGAGGAAACTCCTTCTACTTGTCGTGTCCTTTCCCACTTAAACTCATCCTCAGTGGAAGGAAGGCAGAGTGAAAATGTAGACTAAAATGTTGCTTCTCATTTTTGGAACTTCCAAGGGATTTAAGTGACAGAAGATATCCTCAGGAGTGATTTTGATGATTTGCATTTTTGCTTTACGAATTTTATTTAGTGCCCACTATACCACCATCAGTGTGATGCCACTGTTCAGTTCGAAAGGTCTATCATTCTCTGAAACTTTTATATAGATATATATTTAAATTGATTTTAGAGAAGTAGGGAGAGAGAGATAGAAGAGACAATGATGAGAGAGAATCATTGATCGCCTGCCTCCTGCACACCCCCTACAAGGGATCAAGCATGCAACCAGGGCATGCGCCCTGACGGGGAATTGAACCGTGACCTCCTGCTTTGTAGGTTGATGCTCAAACACAGAGCCACACCAGCCAGGCGGAGGATATATTTTTTTGGTTTGTTTATTTGCTTTTTGTATTAATTTTTTAATTTTAATAATGATTGTCAAATTGTAGTGTAGGAAAGATGAATTTTGACAAAAATACTTTCAGTAGTTAACCAAAAAAGAGTTACCTGGTTAATTCATGTATCCAGGCTTAGAACTTCAGAGTATCTCCTTCATTCCCTTCGGTCCTCCTCAGTATCAGGACTTGCTGTGTTTTCCTTCATAATGGGTCTCAAATGTTTTTGTGCGTTTTTTTTTAAATTGTCAGTATTACAGATGTCTCCCATTTTCTCCCTTTTTGCCCTCCTCCACCCCACCCCACACCAGGTCTTCCCCATACTATTGTCTGTGTCCATGGTTATGCATATATATTCTTTGGTTAATCTCGTCCTCCTCATCCCCACCTGAGATCTGTTATTCTGTTACATGCATCCATTCCTCTGGCCCTATTTTTTTGGGGGGGGGCCTATTTTTTTTGTCAGTTTATTTCATTAGATTCCACATATAAATGGGTCATGTGATATTTGTCTCTCTCCAACTGACATATTTGGCTTAGCATAATACTCTCCAGATCCATCCATGCTGTCTCAAAGGGTAAGAGCTTTTTTATAGCGGCATAGTATTCCATTGTGTAAATGTACCACAACTTATATAGCCACATCGATCAATTACCTCCTATATTTACCCCAGATCAAACCTGCAACTTAGGTATGTGCCCAGACCAGGAATCAAACCCGTGACCTTCTGGTACATGGGATGACACTCCAACCAACCAAGCTACACCGGCCAGGGCGAGAAGTGCTTCTTTTTATTTTATTAATTTTTATTTTTTAAATTCCTGTGGGAGGGGAAGGTGGAACTTAATGGGTAGAATTTGGATAGACTCAAAATTGTGGCCAGGGCTCTCTCAGTAAGGAGATGGCACCAGAAGTTTGGAGCTAGCAACACATCTAAGGTTTAAAAAGTAGTAAACTATACAGACTAATAAGACACGTGATTGAAAATGTCTGTACCAGCCCAAAGAGATAATCAGAACCATGTTTTAAAATGCTTAATACGGCTGTGGGTTTTTAAATGTTGATGGAAGGCAAGCGTGAGGGACTAGGCTGTTCTTTCCTTAGACATTGGCAGAGAAAGAGCCAACCATAGTTGGAAAAGAGAATTGTTTTGGGGGTTATCTGTTAGCAACTTTGGTATCTACACCATTCTTCTGCCCATCTCCTGTCTCGCAGTGGCCACAGAGCTGAGATTTTAAAATTGGGATCAGGAGAGCAGTGTTGGAGGTGAAAAATGAGTTAAATGTGCAATCTAAGGTGTCTGTAGAAGTTAGAGTGCTTTCTTTCATAATAGATTTGTGAGATCTTTACAATCAGTCTGATTCCTGATTGACTCTGGTTTATTTTCTCATGTGATCTTTGATACAACGCTTACTGTAGAATCTCTTACGTTGGTTTCATTCAGGCCGCCCAGCAAATCATTGAACTTCAGGAAGCTGCGCAAATAAATGCAGGTTTACAGCCGACCAACCTGGGAAGGAACAACAGCCTGCACGACATGAAGACGGTGGTAAAGACCTGGAGGAACAGGCTGCCCATTGTGTCCGACGACTTGTCCCACTGGAGCAGCGTCTTCATGTGGCGGCAGCATCATTACCAGGGTAAACCTACCTGGTCCGGCATGCATTCATCATGTAATTTTCCAGACACCCCACTGTTCTGGTTTCATGTCTTGGTTTTTTATTTCTTTTACCAGATTTTCTGATTTTTGGTGGGTATGGGAGATGGTGGTGGTATGGTGAGACAAAGGTGAAGGTGGTGAAAGATGGGAAGGATTTTTCTACCTGTTAAATTTTTTCTAGCTAGAACAGAAGTGCTGCTTGACACTGCTTCTTGCATCAGGGGCTCAGGCCAGTGTGATCGGAGCTCTGGGTTGTGGCTCTTTGTTTTGAACACCACCCCTCACCTCCCACGAAGAACTGCTCTTAGGTGGCTGTGTGTAGCCTTCTCCAGTTTTCTGGTCCCCTCTGCTCATACACTAAACCTGCCAGACGTTTGTTTAGAGCAGCCTTCATGATTTAGTTAGCCAAGATGGTAACACTCAATAGTTAGTGCTTTTTATATCTTCCTTTTGATATAAAACACAAGGAAAAGTAACAAGAATTTATTACGGAGCTTCCCATCTTCATAAGCCATGTGTGTTTGTTTTCATTTTTTACTTAAGCCTTATTGTGGGACACTTTGAAAATGTTTGGCACGGACTAATAACTCATTTCTTTGCTCTCTAGCTATTGTAACTGCGTATGAAAATAGTTCTCAGCATGATCCAAGTTCCAATAATGCTATGCTTGGAGTTCATGCCTCAGCTTCAGCAATCATCCAGTATGGAAAGATTGCCCGGAAACAAGGACTGGTCAATGTAGCTCTGGATATATTAAGTCGTATTCATACTATTCCAACTGTTCCTATCGTGGATTGCTTCCAGAAGATCCGACAGCAAGTCAAATGCTACCTCCAACTGGCCGGAGTCATGGGGAAAAACGAGTGTATGCAGGTAGAGTGCCATCAGTGCCTGGTGCCTGCCCCTGTGCCCAGCAGGTCCAGTAAAGAAGGGTAGGAGTGTCCACATGGAACTCCTGGTTCAGACAATAGGGAAGGAGTGTTAGAACTTTCAACAAATACAGCCTTAGTAGGGAAGCAGATCTTCCTGAACAAGAAAAGGAAAGGAAAGCACTTGAGTGAATACATATATATGTTTTAATTCTCACCTGAGGCATGCTTTTATTGATTTTAGGGAGAGTGGGAGAGGAGAGAGAGAGAGAAACATTGAAGTGAGAGTGAAACATTGAATGTTGACTCAGGTATGCGCCCCAACTGGGGATCAAAAACCTGCGCCTGCAACCTGGGAATGTTCCCTGACTGGGAATCAAACCTGCTACCTTTTGGTGTACAGGACAATGATCCAACCAACTGAGCCACACTGGCCAGGGCACCACTGGAATTACATTTTATCATCTCTGTTCTATCATATACTTGGTTAATGTATTTAAGGAAAAAAATTAGACTGCAGAAGTAGGATATTGTAACGTAGATATTGGCTATATTCAGAGGAATATTAATAAAATCAATAAACTGTTTAGACATCTATATGTATAAAAGCCTAAGCAACCGGCCGACTCACCAACCGACTGACTGTCCAGTAAGCTATGACATGCACTGACCACCAGGGGGCAGATGCTCAATGCAGGAGTGGAAACCACAGGCATGGAAAGATGGAACAGACTGATGAATCTCAGGGAGAAGGGGGAAGGGGGAGGGCCGGAAGAGATTAACCAAAGATCTTATATGCATATTAGAAGCCCGGTGCACAGATTCGTGTACCGGTGGGGTCCCTCAGCCTGGTCTGCGGGGATCAGGCAGAAACCAGCTCTCTGACATCTCCCAAGGGGTCCTGGATTGCATGAGGGCACAGGCCAGGTGAGGGACCCCACCAATGCACAAATCCATGCACTGGATCTCTAGTATAAAATAATACCCTTAAAGTGTCTAGAACTTGAATTAGCATTTAGTGATTCAGTTTAAATACTACTTGTCAATAGATATTCCTCGTAGGCAAATCTGTTGTCAATTTAAAGTACATTTGTCAATGACCTTTAGGATATATTAGTTAGATTAATATTTTAATGAATTTGTTATATTGTATAAAAATTTCAAGGACTTTTTTCTACGTTTTTCTTAAAACAGGGACTTGAAGTTATAGAATCTACAAACTTAAAATACTTCACAAAAGAGATGACAGCTGAATTTTATGCACTGAAGGGAATGTTCTTGGCTCAGATTAACAAGTATGTATGTTACATAGGAGGAAAGTAAGAGTAAAAGTCAACAACTTTTAAATGGTTATTTATTACTTGAAGCCGATGTGAATGTCAAGCTTGAAATTGGTATGATTTGGTGATAGTTGTCAGGTGTGATGTTTCAGGTGTTATACCTCTGCAGAGAGAGTAACTTCCAGCTGATTGATAAGCCAGTTTGATGTGTACTTTAAAAGCTTTTTAAAAAGGAGTTGCTTGAAAACAGAACGGCTGATAACATGGATTCATTTCTCCATTTTCTCAGCATGCCATTGGGGCACAGAGTTGATCTCTTTTATGGAGATGCTTCTTAGCCGATGTGAATGTCAAGCTTGAAATTGGTATGATTTGGTGATAGTTGTCAGGTGTGATGTTTCAGGTGTTATACCTCTGCAGAGAGAGTAACTTCCAGCTGATTGATAAGCCAGTTTGATGTGTACTTTAAAAGCTTTTTAAAAAGGAGTTGCTTGAAAACAGAACGGCTGATAACATGGATTCATTTCTCCATTTTCTCAGCATGCCATTGGGGCACAGAGTTGATCTCTTTTATGGAGATGCTTCTTATTTTAGAGCAGTGGTCAGTCATCTATGGCCTACAGGCCAAATCCAGCCAGTGTCTGGATTTGTAAATGACATATTGGAGCACACCCACACCACTGACGTGTCTATGGCTGTTCACAATATAGCCACAGAGTTGAGTTGTGACAGAAATTATATGGCCTGCAAAGCCTAACCCGTTTTCTTACTGGTCCATTACAGGAAAAGGTAGCTAAACCCTGTTTTAGAGAAATGAATATCAGGTGAAATTTTATAAAATATATAAATTATGTATAATTACAAGATGCTACCTGTTGCTATATAAAGAGCTATAAGACCCACCTTTCATGTTTTCAGTTATAGGGGTTGCATTAAGCTTATTCTATATAATAAAAGGCTAATATGCAAATTGACTGAACAGCGGAATGACCGGTTGCTATGACGTGCACTGACCACCAGGGGGCAGTCGCTCAACACAGGAGCTGCCCCCTGGTGGTCAGTGCATTCCCACAGGGCCTTGACCTGAACTCCCAGCTGGGGAGCACAGCGGCAGTGGCGGGAGCCTCTCCTGCCTCCACGGCAGCGCTAAGGATGCCCGACTGCCAGCTTAGGCCTGCTCCCAGGGAATGGGCCTAACCTGGCAATTGGACATCCCCCGAGGGCTCCTGGAATGCAAGAGGGTACAGGCTGGGCTGAGGGACCCCCCACCCCCCAGTGGACAAATTTCATGCACCGGGCCTCTAGTTTTTAAATAAAAACGATTTTGTCAAGATAAAAGGGTTTTATCCTATTAAAATCTGTTTTAAATTCACATGAAACCCCATACCTGTTAGCAGTCTCTTCCTTTGTCCTCTGACAGCCACTAATCTACTTTCTGTCTCTATGATTTGCCTGTTGTCGACAGTTCATATAAATAGAATCTGGCTTTTTGAATCTGGCTTTTTCACATGTTTTTTAGGTTCAGTCATGTTATAGCATGTATCAGTGCTTTGTTCCTTTTCATGGCTGAATACTATTTCATTGTATATTCCTACATTTTATTTATTCATACAACAATTGACATTTGGGTTGTTTCCACTTTTCAGCTATTATGAATAATGCTGCTGTGAGCATTCATGTAACAGATTTTGTATGAGCATGTTTCAAGTTTTCTTGGGTATATACTCAGGAGTGGAGTTGATGGGTTACGTGGTATTTCTTTATGTTTTTTTTGGTTAATCCTCACCTGGAGATATTTTTTTCCCATTGAGTTTTAGAGAGAGTAGAAGGGAGAGGGGCAGAAAGAGAAACATCAATGTGAGAGAGACACATCGAGTGGTTGCTTCCTGCACGAACCCCGACCAGGGTGGCGGATCGAACCTGCAACCCAGGTACATGCCCTTGACTGGGAATCGAACCCACAATCCTTTGGTACATGGGCCAACACTCTAACCACTGAGAATCACTGGCCAGGGCAGTACTTCTTTATCTTTTTGAGAAACTGCCAGTTGTCT
This sequence comes from Myotis lucifugus, assembly GCF_000147115.1. NCBI lineage: Eukaryota > Metazoa > Chordata > Mammalia > Chiroptera > Vespertilionidae > Myotis > Myotis lucifugus. The sequence continues at coordinate 1,341,233 of NW_005871049.1, read as the reverse complement.
ACAGTAGGTGCTCCATTTTCATTCCCACCAGCATAGTCTGTGTTTCCAGTTTGTCCACCTCCTTGCCAGCACTTGTTATTTTCCATTTTTCTGATTATGACTATCCCAGTGAGTATAAAGTGGAATCTCATTATGGTTGCTTTGCATTTTTCTAATGACTAAGGATGTTTAGCATCTTTTAGGTGCTTCTATATCATTTATATATCTTTTCTATACAAATATTTATTCAGTTACTTTGCCCATTTTTTGTGTATTTGACTCATTGTCGAGTTCTAATTATTACATGTCTGGATATGTTTCCTTCAAATACATTATATTTTCTCATATTGTATAAGCGATCTTTTTATTTTTTTGATAGTGTCTTTAATGCACAAAGTTTATCATTTTGTTGAGTCCAATTTATCAAATTTTTGTTGTTGTTGTTGCCTGTACTTTTGGTTTCATATCTAAGATACCATTGCCTAACCCAAGGTCATGGTCATGTGCATTTACTCCTATGAGTCTTATAAGTTTAGCTCCTACATTTCTCTCTTTAATCCATTTTGAGTTAATTTTTTAATATTGCATGAGGGTAGTTGTCCAAAATTCATTCTTTTGCATGTGTATATCGTGTTGTTACCAGCACCATTTGTTGAGAAGACTGTTCTTTCCCCCTATTGAATGTTAACTTTGAATCAGTTAATCAGAAATGTATAGCTTTATTTCTGGACACAGTTCTGTTCCATTGGTGTGTATTTCACCCTTACACTAGGACCACGCTGCCTTGATTGCTGCTGCTTTGTAGTAAGTTTTGAAGTTGGGAAGCATTCTCTTAGTTTGCTATTTTCCAAGATTGTTTTGTTTTTTTGAGGTCCCTTACATTTCCATATTAATTTTAGGTTATTTATTTCTGCAAAAAGAGGCAGTTGAAACTATGACAGGGATTGCACTGAATCTGTAGATTAATTTTAGGGGGGGCAGTATTGCTATGGTAATAGTATTAAATCTCCAATCCATGAACACAGGATTCATTTACTTAGGTCATCTTTAGTTTCGTTTAACAATATTTTATAGTTTTCAATGTACAAGTCCTACATTTCTTATGTTAATTTTATTCTTAAATATTTTATTCCTTTTGATGGTATAAAATGCTTTCTTAATTTTATTTTCAGATTGTCCATTGCTAAGGTATAGAAATACAACTGGATTTTAAATATTGATCTTGTATTTTTCAACTTTGCTGTAATAGTTCTTTTGTGACTTCTTTAGGTTTTCCTGCATATAAGATCATGTAATCTTCAAATAGAGATAGTTAGCATTTTCCTTGCCAATCTGCATGCCTGTTTGCTCTGGCTAAGAATTCCAGCACTAAGTTGAAGTAGAAGTGGTGAAAATGGACATCCTTGTCTTGTTCTAGTTCTCAGAGGAAAACTTTGTATTGTCCAGCATTGAGTATGTTATTAGCTGTGAGTTTCTCATATATGACCTTCATGTTATTAACGTAGTTTCCTTCTATTACTAGTTTGTTGAACATTTTTATCATGAAAAGGTGTTGCATTTTGTCAAATGCTTTTTCTTCATCAACTGAGACAATGTGTTTCTCCTTCATTCTGTTAATGTGGTGTAGTATATGGATTGATTTTTGTATATTGAATCACTCCTTGCATTGCTGGTAAATCCCACTTGGTCACTGTGCATAATCTTTAAATATGCTGTTGGATTTGGTTTGCTAATATTTTGCTGAGGATGTTTGCATTTGTATTAGTAAGGGATATGGATGCGTAGTTCTCTTTGATGTCTTGTACATTGTTGGTTTGATACTAACATGGTGCAGCCACTATGGAAAACACTTTGGCAGTTCCTCAAAAAATTAAACATAGGATTAAACATAGGAGCAGTTCCACTCCTTGGTATATTACCCAAAATAATTGAAAATGAGTTCTCCTATAGGTACTTATTCACGAATGTTCACAGCAGCACTATTAAAGTAGCTAGAATGTTAAAACACCTCAAATGAATGGGTAAACAAAATGTGGCATATACAGGTAGTGGAATAGTATTTAGTCATAAAACGGAATAAAGTACTCATACATGCTTCACTCTATGCTAAGTGAAAGGCCAGACACATAATGTGTGATTCCCTTAACATGAAATATGAAAAATTGGTAAATCTATATAGAGACAGTAGGCAGATTGGTGGTCCCCAGAGGTTGCTTAATGGCTGGGGTTTTATTTTGGGATGATGAAACGTTTTGGCACTACATACATAGAGGTGGTAGCTGCATGACCTGTATGTCCAAAGTGCGTACCTGTACTAAATGCCACTGAATCGTTCACTTTTAAATGGTTGATTTTTTTTATGTGACGTTCACCTGGAAAGAAAACCAAATTAATGTTTTGATTTGTGTCCTCACAGGTCTGAGGAAGCAAACAAAGCCTTTTCTGCAGCTGTGCAGATGCATGATGTGCTGGTGAAGGCTTGGGCCATGTGGGGCGATTACCTGGAGAACATCTTCGTGAAGGAGCGGCAGCTGCATCTCGGAGTGTCTGCCATTACCTGTTACCTGCATGCATGCCGGCATCAGAACGAGAGCAAATCAAGGAAATACTTAGCCAAGGTGAGGCCAAAAGAATTAGCTCTGACCAGAGATCAATCTGGTAGCCTTCAAGTTTGGATGACAATTCAGCTACTTCCGAATTCATGTTGGGTGAGAGGCTTATTTCATGCCTTAACTCTCCATTTTTGTCACTCTTCAAAGTACCTTTCCTATTTCAGTTTTAAAGCTGAGAAAACTGAGGCCTGGACATACTCGGGATCCCAGGACATTTAAGCAGCAAAACCAAGCCTGGAGTCTGGGTCTTAGGTCTCAAGTCCAGTGTTCACTGTGGGATTTCACACTAGACAGAGGTTCCTTCCGACTAATGAGGGGTCTGCAAGGAGACCTTACCTGCTAGATACCTGTTAGATTCTGCTCTTGCCTGCAGGGACAGTGCACATGTTCATAGAGCCTGTCAGCTCTAGTCGCAGGTCATGGTGAGTCCCATGGTTTCTGCGCACACTACAGGGTGAGGTCCTGGTTGCTGGCATTCTCATCCTTCGTTGCCTCAGCATAGCGCTGGGCACAGGATTGGCAGTTTGACATGTGCCCAGTGATGGGCATCAGCTTGAGAGTCCTTCAGTGTTGCTCCCTCTTGTCCCTCACCCCTGCCACAAAACATATAAATATAGCCCAGAATTAATTCTTGCAGAAAACTTAAGAATAAGTTATTTTTCTTTCCTGTTTTGTTTGTTAAAGGTGTGGATTTTTTTAGAATTCCTTGAGGTAATGCCAAAATGTGGAATGTACAGCAGCACATAGTAGTTCCGGCCAACTATAGAAACAAACTAACTCCATGAGGCAAAGAAACCACTCAAATATCTGACTCCAAATTTGCTTATTTCTAGATGTCATTGTTTCAGACATCCTTGGACACGGGGCTGCCAGCCTGTGGCCTACCTGATGCTAGGGTGGTGTTCCTCTGAGATTTTTAGCAAAAGTCCAGTTTGTATTGGTGCGATCATGGGTGTGAATTAGCAGGGGGGCGGGCCCTCACCGTCCACCTCAGGGTCACTGGCCACCGCCAGCTAGTTGATTGGATCAGTTAATAATTGGCATTAAAGCTGACTCTAAACCTAAAACTGTATTTTAGGTTTTGGTTTTATTTATCTGGTAAGTTTAGCAATATTGTTGGCCCTTTGGTGTTTCCAGTAAAACGACTCTATATGGTATTTTAATGCTGGAAAAAGTCACTTTAAAGGCCTCAGAATTTTTATTCGACTCTAGAATTTTTCCTTCTACCCTAGGTGCTGTGGCTTTTAAGTTTCGATGATGATAAAAACACTTTGGCAGATGCCGTCGACAAGTACTGCATTGGTGTGCCACCCATCCAGTGGCTGGCCTGGATCCCGCAGCTGCTCACCTGCCTGGTGGGCTCAGAAGGAAAGCTGCTTTTGAACCTCATCAGCCAGGTCAGAATAACAAGGTGTCTTTGTTCACAAAAAAATTGTCTTTGTTTCACTTTTTTTTTTTTCCAGAAAGAAAATGTGCATGCTCAAAGCATGGGAAATAAGTCAAAGAGAAGGGAACATATACACATCTAGCTATCACTTTAAATAAAACATAATTAAATGTGATTGAAGAATATATCAAGGTTGAAATGAAATAATCTGCTATAGCATTGCTTTATTAAGGTGGTAATTTCTTTGCTTGAACATGTTGCCACGTAAGATGCAAATACAGCCAAAACCGGTTTGGCTCAGTGGATGGAGCGTCGGCCTGCGGATTGAAAGGTCCCGGGTTCGATTCCGGTCAAGGGCAAGTCAAAGAGAAGGGAACATATACACATCTAGCTATCACTTTAAATAAAACATAATTAAATGTGATTGAAGAATGTTTCTAACTCTCTATCTCTCTCCCTTCCTCTCTGTAAAAAATCAATAAAAAATATATTTAAAAAAAAAAAAAAAAAAAGATGCAAATACAATCAAACCTTGGTTCTTGAATATCTCCCATCTCGAACAATTCAGTTCTTGACCAAGTTGTTCACAGAATAAGTGTCTTGGTTATTGAACGCAACTTCAGTTCTCGACCTAACAACCCTTTCTTGCTGATACCTCAGCATGACAAAAAGTATCTCTCAGGCCACAAGCAAAGGAGGGAATGCGAGTCAATTTACCGCTAAACATCCCAGGAAGTTATGCTACATATGTGTGTGTGTGTGTGTGTGTGTGTGTGTGTGTATGTATATATATGTATATGTATTGCTTTTGTTGTTAGAAATGGATGATTAGCACAATTTTAAAACATATATAGGCCATCAGAAGTGCTACTGTTGCTAAATGATCACAGGCAATTGAAGAGGTAGAAAAACTGGTTGATTTGGATAAACGAAAAGTAGTTAGCATGTGACAGCATGTCACAGGCAATGATATGTGAAAAAGCGAAGATGCTACATGCTGACTTTCTGAAAGACACTCCTGTCATGAGTGCCAAAAGTGATTTAAGGGTAATAGGAGTAGTTCTATAAATCTAAGAAAAGAAGTGTTTGTTTATAGATGAAACAGTACATTAGATATGTACTGTATATAAGAAAGGTTAAAGTAGGGAATCATTTGGGGCTCTGGAACAAATTAATTTATATTATTTCTAATGGGAAAAAATGATTCTGTTTTCGAACAAATTGCTTCTCAAATAGCTTTCAGAAACAAATTAAATTCAAGAACTAAGGCTCCACTGTGAATAACGATTCTCTTAAAATGTAAGATTACTAGTGAGTACTCTGAGAGCTGGTCACAGTGAAATGTGTGTCTGATTGCTATTTTATAACCGATTTCCTGTCTGTGCCAGGAGGTCTTCAGAGCTTCCCTTCAGAGTAAAACTCTCCCATGCATGTGGAGGTTGTTGCCCTTGGTAGAGTTGTTTGGCTGTGGCTGTTAGAGAATTAAAGTTGGGTGCACTGAGGTTGGTGACAGGGCATCGGGCAGATGGCTTTCATTACCATTATTTAAGAATGATTCCAGAATGTTCCTATCCTGAGAAAACATTAGGGGAAGGACCCAAACAGTAGAAACTTAATACCTCAGTCTGGAATATAGTACCTTTGTGCTTCCTTTTATAAAATTACTAGAGGCCTAGTGCACGAATTTGTGCACTAGTGAGGTCCCTCGGCCTGGCCTGCAGGATTGGGCCAAAACCGGCTCTCCGACATCCCTCAAGGGGTCCCGGATATTGAGAGGTGCAGGCCAGGCCGAGGGAACCCACTGGAGCATGATCAGGGCTGGGGAGAGACGCAGGAGGTTGGCCAGCAGGGGAGGGACCGAGGGAGGGCTCCAGGGCGTGTCCGGCCCTTCTTGCTCAGTCCTGATCAGCCAGACCCCAGCAGCAAGCTAACCTACTGGTCAGAGCATCTGCCCCCTGGTGGTCAGTGCACATCATAGCGAGCAGTTGAGTGGCCTTAGCATATCATTAGCATATTATGCTTTGATTGGTTGAAAGGCTGACTGGTTGACCGGACACTTAGCATATTAGGCTTTTATTATATAGGATAGTCGTGTAACTTTTCATGAATGAGGAGCATCGTCACCAAGCACTTAGGAACACGCCACTCATCATTTTGTCAGTTTACTTGGCTTTTTACATGTGGTGCATCATCTGTTTTTTACCCAGAAATGGTCTTATTTTTTCCTTGAGAGGAGGTAGCTGTGTTTCTGGAAACTGGCATTTTGCTTGGGGTTTATCTCTCAGGATGTAGATTCGGTCTATGTGTATTATCATTCGTGGAACATCTCTTAATGTACATTAGCCGAACCACCCCGTGGCTGTGGTAGAGTGAGATAATATCTACTCAGCTCTTTGAAGGAGCCCTGTAACCCCAATTTGATAAAACTGGTTTTTCTAACTGTAAATAGAAAACTTTAAATCTCCTCCTTGCTACAGTTACGCAGAGTAAAGTTATTCACTGATAAGCCTAATTGTCAGCTAGAATCATTTCACACTTCCCGTGAACTGTGCCAAATAGAAGGCTGATTGGTTGGTGTCTTTTGGTGTTTTCCTTTGGTTGCCTGAATGAGTTTCAGGGACTTATGCATTTTGCCTTCCTGAGACTTACTGAATCAAGTGAAAGTATGGTTTCTGTGTCATTAATGGTCCCCATGCAGAACTGCTGAAATGCATGCACCGTGTTGATCTTTCCTGGGTCTTTAAAGCTAAACTGGATGTTTTACCTGCTGTTTAATCTGGCCTCATCTATTAGTCAGTATTTGCTTCCTTGGTCCAAATGTAGACCAGCCACCCGTTTTTGATTTATATCAGTTATTTTGATACAAAGTGTCTTCATCCAGAAGAACAGTGAGCAGTGTTCTTCATTACTCCTTGTCTCTGAGCAGGTCGGACGCGTGTATCCCCAGGCAGTCTACTTTCCCATCCGGACCCTGTACCTGACTCTGAAAATAGAGCAGCGGGAACGCTACAAGAGTGGTATGTCTCGGGCGGGGCCAGCTGGCCAGGCTGTGGAGGGCTTGTTCCACGGGGCATTCCCATCCATTCGGCTGTGGACACGCCTGCCCCACAGCAGACTTCCTAGCACGTGGGCCATTCTTTAGCCAGTGAGAGAGAGAATATTTTGGGACCAGAACCAGAGCCTGATCCTCTTGAGTGAAATTTATGGTTCTTCTTTACCATAATGTAATTGGGTGTCCATTTACCTGAGTGATTTGATCCTTAACACTTGGAGTGGGGGAAACGAGTTAAGTCGGCTCGCGTGAATTGCGCGTACTCCGCGGGAGCCGTCTTTAACTCGGTTCATATAGATTTGCGGTGGAGTGCGGGAAACGTGTAAACTCGGGCCGATTGTAACTGCGTATTACCAAATATTTGTTTGTAATCCACCCTTTTGGTGGATGGAACAAAACCAAAAGACAGAGCCATCTTATATTTTGGCGGGAAATTCACCCCACACCGGAGTGTTAAGTAGAAATCATATATGAAATTTTTAGCTATAGATAATTACAAGTAACTTACCTAATTAGTATAACTACATCCTGGTAAGCAGTATAAATGTTAGTTACTATAAGGTTTTAAATCTATATTGAGTAGTCGCTGTATATAAAGAAATAACTTATTTGATGGTTCCAGTTGCCCACTAAGCATGCTGCTTTTAAACAATTAAAGGATCATTTGCTTCAGAATATTTTTACTACCCAGACTTGCATGCTGCGAGACCAGAGTCTTTCTCAGCAGCATCGCCTGCCAGCGAGCTGGGTGGGTGGGAGGTTGCACAGCACACTTCTGCCCTGACCTCCTGGGCCCACCTCGGTAGATTCATGTGTTGATCATTTGAAAATTAAGATGTTTTTATTCTAAGTGAGCTGAAGCTTAGGTAAATGGGGCTCGTGGGTTTTAATAACAGTTCTCATATAGCAAGTGATGATATTTTTCAAAAATACCACTTTATGTGTGGTTTGGCTTTCCCAGGTGAAGAATGTAGACTTGCTTGTTAACTACTCTTGAGCTACAGTACGAGGCATGTATTGTAAACAAAAATGTTTATACTTAGAGTCAAGTTAAAAGAGGGAGGACAGTGCACACTTGTGCGGCCTCACAGACTCCCCAGCCAGCATGCTGCCACGTTTGCTTTCTTACCAGCATGGATGCGCTCTGCTGAGCCAGTTGAGGCCAGGTTGTAGACAGTCACATTTTCTGTGCCGAGTCCCTCAGAGCACCTCTCCTGAGAACCAGGTATCCTCCCACATAGTCCTGGGGAAACGTCTCGTGTGTCAGCATCGGCAGGAACCAGTGTTCCTTTGGCCGGTGGGTCCTCTAGAGCACCAAGCTCTAGCATCGGTCAGTTTTGCGCTGACATTGGCGTTGTGTGTGTTGCTCTCAGATTCTGGACAGCAGCAGCCAAGTTCAGTGGGTAACCAGTCCCATTCTGCATCAGATCCAGGGCCCATAAGAGCAACAGCACCCATGTGGCGCTGCAGCCGAATCATGCACATGCAGCGGGAACTGCACCCAACCCTTCTGTCTTCCCTGGAAGGCATCGTCGATCAGATGGTCTGGTTCCGAGAAAACTGGCACGAAGAGGTACGTGGATGTGATCTTGAATGTCGTTCCACATGCTTTTGTGGCCACTTGATGGTCAGTTAGCTGCCTGGTCATGTTTGTTGTTGAGTTGAATGATAGAGTTGGCAAAGAGTTAATGTCTGCGCACTAGTGTGGCCTTAACTATTTGAAGTGGGAGATTTCAAATGAGGGTGAAATTGAGAAAACCTTCTGCCCTCACAGTGCTTACTTTGCTTATTCATATGAGCCCAGTCACTTAAATGCCATGAATTGCCAGGCAGCAAGTGGCCGGTGCGAGCAGGCACGGTGGTGTAGGTAACTGACCGCAGTAATCCCCAGAGGCAGAAGGTGGTTCTTCAGTGACCTTCTCAGCAGCGGGCCACCCCTCAGTGGTGTTTGTGTACTGATGATAAGATAATCAGCCTTTACTGTCCAGGTATTTTTCTAGCTGTTATCACAGTGTTCTTTTGTGTGCACACACAGACGTGCAGCAGTGACACAGCATCCGGATGAGGTTTTCCCGTGGTTAATCAACTGAAGGGGATGGACATGACTCAAAAAGTGTTTTTTGTTTTGTTTCTTTAAAATGTTCAGGACACTCCGCATTGTTAGAAACACAGCTCACTGTGTGGAGCTCACATGATTTTACACCGACTGTGCCACAGAAATCGCCCTGGAGGTGGTGGGGTAGCTGCTCGAATCAAGAGCTCTCTTTTGTGAATGGTGTTTGGTCTCTTTCCACTAGGTTCTCAGGCAGCTCCAACAGGGCCTGGCAAAATGCTACTCTGTCGCATTTGAGAAAAGCGGAGCGGTGTCCGATGCCAAAATCACCCCCCACACTCTGAACTTCGTCAAGAAGCTGGTGAGCACGTTCGGGGTGGGCCTGGAGAACGTCTCCAACGTCTCCACCATGTTCTCCAGCGCGGCCTCCGAGTCCCTAGCCAGGCGGGCACAGGCCACTGCGCAGGACCCTGTCTTCCAGAAGCTGAAGGGCCAGTTCACCACCGGTGAGTCTCACTCTGTTCTTCCTGCACTGGGAACGTTCCACGCACTGTCTTTCCTTGGGCTTTAGCATAGAAGATGATTGCATTCATTCATTTTATTTTTATTTGTTCATTTTTCATTAATTGTCTTGTCACTGTACTGGGCGAGCTGGTTATAATGTTTAGACTCATCACAAGAAAGCTTAAGGCTCACCAGCCTGCAACTGCATGTCCTTCTTTCCAGTGAAGGGTTGTGGTTTGGAGCCAGAGCACCAGGCTCCACCTCTGGGGTTAGAAGTAGGATGGTTTCAGGCAGACCCTTCTCCTGCTCCTTGATCCCTCCCTCCACTTGGTCTTTATGGGAAAACTCAACAGTGAGACTCAAAGGTGCAAGGCTCAGGGTGACAAGTAAAGTTCACACTGGTAGGCATTCTGGTGGACAGTGATAGGGAGGTTGTTCAGGTTCAGATTCATGCATTTTCCCAGACCTGTGGGAGCATGAGTTCTGGCTCCACCATGTTCTGCATGATCTGAGGTAAATGTCCAATGTCCCTTAGCCTGTCTCCATCTGTCAGATTGGGGTCCTCGTCCCTCAGCACGTGCAGGTATGCGTCCCCTGGATCTCAGAGCATTCGTTCCCAGTCTGCTCTGCCTCCTTCCCACTTGTCTGGGGTGGGCTCTCCCCCCAGGAGCACCAGTCCCAGACTTGAGCCTGAGGAACTTCTGCAGGCTTATAAGTCCTGAGTGTCAACCCATGAGTGATTATTACACGAAAACAAGACTTGCCTGGTAAAATTTCCCAAAGCCAAAAGAAACATTTCAGCTTAATTATTGCTTTTGTAACCATCTTTAAGGCATTCTTTCTTGTCCTGCCAGTGTTGCTCAGTGGTTAGAGTGTTGGCCGTGCACTGAAGGGTTGTGGGTTTGATTCCCAGTCAAGGGCACATACCTGGACTGAAGGTTTGATCCCTGGCCCCAGTCGGAGCACGTGCGGGAGGCAACCAATCAATGTGTCTTTCCCACATTGATGTTTTTTTTTTCTCTCTCTCCTCTCCTCCCTTCCACTCTCTCTAAAAATCAATGGAAAAAATATCCCTGGGTGAGGATTAACAAACAACAAGAAATTCTTTCTTAATTGACATGTTAAACCATAGAATAAATGGTTCACATTTTTTATATATTTAAGTATCTTTTTAAAAGATTTATATCTCAGAGAGCATAGTTAAAACATGTATCTCTGTAAAGTAGGTTGCAGTGATATATATAAGAGGAACTATTTGCCCCACTAATTGCAAAGGACACTGTGCAGCTGTAGGCAGGACTGACCTGAGGCCCATGGGAAGCCCAGCGTGTGTTGTCCCATCATCACTCCGGGCGCCCTGGGCTGGCGTCCCGCTCTCGAGGTGTGAGCTGGGCATACGGCTGAGAGCTTCCTCTGAAGAACCACCCCTGGAGGAAAGTGCTCTCCGAAAAATAAGAGTCCTGCCCTCTCAGAGCTTTTACACTGAAGGGCTCCCATCCTCAGATTTTCTCTGTAAAGTCCGTGTGACGTGTGGTCTGCCATCCTTCTCTAGGAAAGGAAGGGTTTCAGGTTCGAGTTCATGGAAGCTGTCCTATTTTACTTAAAAGAGGTGATATTCAGTATGTCTTCATCTTAAAATTCCAGATTATTAAATCAATTGCAGTCTGAAATAAAGATGTGAAGTGGGACAAGTCTTCTGGATTTGGGGGGTAGGGGGAGAGAAGAACTTAAAGGAGGCTGTCAGGCTCTGAGCCACCTTAACTGCAGTGAGTTTCAGGCCCTGGCACAGAGGCCTCCGGTCGCTCTGCTCATTGCGCCGGGGAAGACCGTCTCTGTTCCAGCGCTGTGTTCGCCTGTAAGGCGGTGGGAGAAAGTTAGAAACAGCCCATCACATTCCCCCAGAGTGAAGGGCAGCCCGGCTCACCCCACATGACCTAACTGGGCAGAGGAGAGTGTTTGGGAGAGGCTTGGAGAGACTTGGCACCCTCGCTGCCTCCAGCTTGTGTGTGAAGGTGCCTCTGCCGTCACGGGCCGCCTCGTTTGGCCTCAGGATCCATCGGTCCTTGTCAGCGCGACAGTGCCTCCCCGTGGCTCTCACGGACCCGTTTCCAGCAGAAACCGTTGGCTTTCCTGACCTTTGGGCTCTGGCAGGTTAGGGTGTCGAGAACCCCCTCCACCACTGTCCATGAATTGATGTCTCTCTTTTTTTTTAATATATATTTTATTGGTTTTTTACAGAGAGGAAGGGAGAGGGATAGAGAGTTAGAAACATTGATGAGAGAGAAACATTGATCAGCTGCTTCCTGCACACCCCCTACTGGGGATGTGCCCACAACCAAGATACATGCCCTTGACCGGAATCGAACCTGGGACCCTTCAGTCTTCAGGCTGACGCTCTATCCACTGAGCCAAACCGGTTAGGGCTAATTGACCTCTTATTATTAAGTCTTAATAAACTCTGAGAACCAGAGTGTTTTTGCTTAAGTGAAAAGTGCATGTTTTGCATTTCTGTCATTTTGATTTCTTGCCTTCATTCCTTCTGAGGAACTGATGTATAACTCGTTCTCCTCCTGGTTATTGTCTCCTTCGGGCCGCCTGGTGCTGTGTTCGCGTTCACACAGGCCTGAGGTGACCTCTAGTGGTGGCAGGCAGGCTTCCGGCACCTTTTAGTGGTGATGGGGGGGCTCCATGCTGAGACGTTTATGCAGGGGTCCCCGGGGGTCCCCCCATCCTTCCTGAAGAGGACAGGTCATGATTGGGGTGAGGTCCGTGTGGCACTGGAGAGCCGGCCACACCAAGGGCTTCGCTCTGTCTCAGGCCCCAATTTCCACGAGAAAGAGCAAGAGGGCTTCTGGGGCTTGATGCAGACTGTTCCCAGCTGGGAGGCGCAGAGCAGTGGCTTGGGGATGAATTGGAAGAGCCCGATGACTGAAATGCTTATTCGTGTTTTATCTTGAAGATTTTGACTTCAGTGTTCCAGGATCCATGAAGCTTCATAACCTCATTTCTAAATTGAAAAAGTGGATCAAAATTCTGGAGGCCAAAACCAAGCAACTTCCAAAATTCTTCCTCATAGAAGAAAAGTGTCGGTTTTTGAGCAATTTCTCCGCGCAGACAGCTGAAGTGGAAATCCCAGGGGAGTTCCTGATGCCAAAGCCGACGCACTATTATATCAAGATCGCTCGGTGAGTGAGCGGGGCCTGGCTCGATCATGGCACATCCCCTGCCCGCAGAGGCCTGCAGGCAGGCCTGGTGCCGCGCTCAGAAAACAAGACTGTCCCAGGATTTCAGTGACCAGCCCTGAAAGGGTCTGACTGATGGCTTCAGTGTCTTGTTTGAGTCAAGTTTGTATTTGCTTCCAAAGAAGCTTTTCCGACTCCCCATAGAACTTGACGAAATAAAGTTCCCGTGTCTTTGTTCACACTTACAGCCCAGTGTTCAGACAGCACCAGATGCAGTGGAATGCAGTGGAGTGTGTTGCATCTCATTTGAAATGTAAAGAGTTCTGTGGAGAGGCTCCCTTAACAAATAGTCAGGTGCTTCCTGTTATTTCTAACTCAGACACAGAGCTCTGCTTTTCCACCGTCAGAATTCAGTCTTCCTTCCCCCAGACCTGCCTGGGGCCTGGCCAGCGCCCTCCTCTCTGACCTGTATCGGGGCCGAGGCCCAGGGTGAGGAGGTGAGGGCAGGAGTGTGTCAGTCCCTCGCTTGCTCCTCGGGGCACCTGCGTGTGCCAGGCAGGGCTGTCCCTCCCCCAGAGGCCGGAGCTGGGCCCTCCCTGTGCCGCTGTGGTGCTCAGGGCCAGAGCAGCGACCCACAGCTAGCTCCTGGAGTCGGACCCCTGGTTTGATTCTTTTGAAGCTCCAGCTTCATCCTCCTGCTTTTTGTTTTCCCTCTGCCGTGGTTTCTCCCTGGTTTTTGATATAATTGCACTATTTACACCTTGTCAGAACAAGGGTGGGGTGTGAGTGAACAAATGTGGTAACTACGCGTCTTAATTCCCATGACAGTTCTACCAGTGCTTTTGGAAAGCTCCCTTTACTTTTCTAAGGAAAGGATTGGAAATTGAGACTGAGAGCGTTTGTGTGTTCCGGTAGGTTTATGCCCAGGGTGGAAATTGTGCAGAAGCACAACACCGCAGCCAGGAGGCTGTACATCCGCGGGCACAACGGCAAGATCTACCCGTACCTGGTCATGAACGACGCCTGCCTGACAGAGTCGCGGAGGGAGGAGCGCGTGCTGCAGCTGCTTCGCCTGCTGAACCCCTGCTTAGAGAAGAGAAAGGAAACCACAAAGAGGCACTTATTTTTCACAGGTAGGAGGGCCGCACTTGGGGCTCCCTAGCAGTGCGCTGTAGCCAGCCTGTCAGGGCTTTCCCGTGCGCCGTGTGTCAGCACTGAGAAGCACTGAGCTACGCCAAGAGGGCAGGCCTTGCAAGGAGGAGCCAGTCCCTCGACAGGACCCCTGCCCTGGAGAAGCCCCCACCCCAGCCTTTAGGCTCCTCACTGCAAGGTGGGTGCTCTGACAAGTATTTGCGAATGGAGGTGCTAGGTCTGTGCCCCCTGCCACCTTGACGCCCCAGGAGCCCCCATGCTCTGGTGAAACCTGGGCTGAGTGGAGGGCTTGTTATGGGTCTGTTACCAGCATACTTGGTTGTGAAGCGAGGCCTCTGAACTCCTGGGCCACTCGCTGCAGGACGTGGGCACGGCCCGAGCTTGCCTTCAGCGAGTGAAACACAAGACTCGGGAAGTCGGGTGGCAGGGATCTTGGTCAGGTGGCAGCATCTGAGTGAGGTCTTTCCATAACTGAGGTGTCCTGGGTGGCTCACGAGTGACCTGTTTCTGTCAGTAATGGGAACAGACGAGACACCTACCATCCCACCCAGAGAAGAAAGCCATTGTCAAGTCATTTTAGTATTAAATCCAAGGCTAGGAGCCCATCGCAGTACATAGTATATGGAACTTTCTTCTGATAGCTACGGTGTGATCTAACCCAATTTGACCTAAAATTTCTTACCTTTAAATGTATTATAGCCCAAATAAGAAGTAGATTGAGAAACAAGTCCGTGGAGAGCTGTGTGCATGTTTACACCGTGTCATGTGATCGTAGTGTTGATCCCGGCTGTGGGTAATAGATTGCTCTTTTTCCAAAGATACAAACTTCTTTTTTTAAATCTTCACCTGAGGATATTTTTTTCCATTGATTTTTAGAGAGACAGTTGCAGGGAGGAAGAAAGAGGATCAGAGAGAGAGAGAGACATCAGTGTTAGAGAGACACATCGATTGGTTGCTTCCTGCAAGTGCTGCGACCAGGGCTGGGGATCAAACCTGCAACCCAGGTCCGTGCTCTTTTTTTTTTTTTTTTTTTTATCTTTCTGGGTCTTTTATTTGTACCCATGTATGTCTATCACCCCATGAATGGACCTGGGGGAATCAATTGACCTTGAACATTTCATGCAGTGAGGGGATGGGATGAGGAAATAAATAAGTGATTCTGATGCCTGGGTTACCCTCGACCCCTTTACTGGTGTGAGTTGGTGGGGAGAAGGGGAGGGGAGCATGATTGTCCTAGTGGCTCAGGGTTGCAGAAGACGGGGGCTAGGGAAGAGCAAATGCCATGTGGGATTTATGTTAGTGCCTCCCTCCCATAGTTCAGGGGGCTCACTCTGGACTTGGGTTTGCCATGACTTCCTTTGGTCCGAGTTTAGACCCTGTGCTTAGTCCTGTGCCCTGGATGTTTGGAGCTCAGCCTTTTTATGCTGCTGCTGCAGGGCCAGCTGCATGGCCCAGATGCTCAGTGGCCGCATGTAGGCCAGAGAGCGGAACACTCGCTTTTGGCAGTATGCCGCCGGGGTCTGGAAGCCCAGGCCCAGGCGCTCCCACACAGTACGGTAGCAGCCTTCAGCTGTCTGGAAGCCCTCGGAAGTCAGGCCCTCCTGGATCATGGTGGCTGCCAGCCCATAGACCACGCCCACCCAGACTTCATCAGACTGGACACTGGATCTATCAGGGACACCCTGGGGCTGCATCCCATTCACAGCCCCCATGGTCCCTCCTGCAAAGGCCTGGACATTGAATTCAAAGATAGTTTGGAGAGCACGAACCACGTGTTGGGTAGGAAATACCTCAGTTTCTCCTTCTCCTAGGCCACTAGCCCTCAGGAACCACTGGCCAGCACACTAGTCAGACATGATGCTACAGGACTGAGGCCGAGAGCTGCAATCATAGTTGTAATAGCGGCCATTCCATAGCAGTCTCTCATAGGCTTGCTGGCCCCGGCTAAGGATGGAAGAAAACTTATCTTGAATGTCCTGTGTCCCACACAGAGCAGCCATCTGGACCATCATAGCCACAGCTGCCAGCCACAGTCCTCCACAATAAGCACTGGGGCCTGTGGTGACCCAAGCGTCATAGGTCTGGTCAGCATAGCCTCCATTTTCAATGAGTCCATCTTGGTCCTTGTCAAACTTCATTTCAGACTCCATCACGGCCAGACACACAGGCCACATGTCCCTCAGGAAGCCCTGGTCCCCTGTCAGGTAATAGTCCCGATAAACCTGCAGCACAAACTTCAAATTCAGGTCTTTCCAGTCAGCAGTATCATGGATCACATACGCATTGACCCGGAGCCATGGCTCGTCATCTGGGTCCCCAATATCATGGGGGATGACATTCCTCCTTTTCACAGGTGCCATTACCCCACTCATCAGGTACCGTCGCCATGTCAGGTCTTCCCCAAGTGTGGCCAGAGCCATGTCATACTGCAGGCTGAGCTCGAGTTTGGGCCATAGCATGATGAGGGCGAAGGAAGCGTAGAAGTGGACATCATATGTGTTGTACATGCGATATTCCTGGCCTTCAAGGTAGCCAAATCGACCATACTCCTTGGGGTGGTGTAGAGCTGTGTGTGACCCCAGAAGGAAACCAGTAAATAGGGTATAGGTTATGATGGGGGGAAAAGACAATGTGAGGGACCACAAAGGTTCAGGGGTCAGGAGAAGCTAAGGGGGCAGAAGAGGCACAAAAGAGACCCTCACCCATGTCATACTGCAGGCTGAGCTCGAGTTTGGGCCATAGCATGATGAGGGCGAAGGAAGCGTAGAAGTGGACATCATATGTGTTGTACATGCGATATTCCTGGCCTGGAGGAAGGAGGGATACACACTGTTGCCAGAATTCCTCTTCGTATTCCCCTCCCTACCTAGCTTGTCCTCTGGAGTTGGGGGTGGGGCACTGTCACACTCTATACCTGCCAGTTACCCCTCATCCCAACCAATGACCTGGGCAGGCAACACTCACCGTCCTGCCTGGTGGTAGGGCACTAACTGGCCTCACAGATACGGCCTGCCATACTATGGCCACCAGCAGCTCGTACCTTCAAGGTAGCCAAATCGACCATACTCCGTGAGGAGGGGGCGGAGCTGACACATGTTCCCTCCCAGCTCCTCTGGTAGGGAGTCCTCAGGAACTTCCAGCCATACTGTGCCTCCATCAGCCAGGAAGTAGAGTTCATTGAAGAGCGCAGATTTGTACCAGGCAGGCAGGGACCTGGGGAGTCAGGAGGGAGTGGTCTAATAAGTGTGGACCTCCCAGGAAAGGAAGGACTCTGGGGTTCAGTTGAGTGGGGGCACCAAGTGAATCCCAGCTCTACTCTGCTGACTTTGGTGGGTGGAGAGTGAATTAAGGAGCCCCAATTGGAGTGTGAGTGCCTGGGAGGAAGGGAAGAGATGGCCCCATTGACACCTGTCATCCAATACTGGGCTCTGCCAAGCTGAGATCCTCTCTTCCCAGTCTGCGTATTGGCACAGTGCATAGTGACTAAGGGCGGGTGCTGCATCACCATCTGAGCCAAAGAACCTTGTGTATCGCCTGGGGTGAGAAGAAAGGGGAGGGGTAAGAACATGGGCTCCAGGTCACACCCTA
>NW_005871049.1:1314166-1322868 GCF_000147115.1 Myotis lucifugus | reverse complement strand
ACCCTCGAGCTTCCCGTCGTGTTCTCTCCGGAGCTTGGCGAGAAGGGGTCGGACTCGTCGTCAATAGGCCGCGGTGATGAGCGAGCCGGGCCAAAGGGCGACTTCTGGGCCAGCGGAAAAGGGAAGGGCCCGCCCGCGAGGCCCCGCCCCCCGGGACCGGGCGGAGCGTGTGCGCCCGCTCTGCCTTGTCCCCGGGGCGCGGGCGCGGCACCGGTCCCCCCCCGGGCTGGGCGCCGGGTCCCGCCGGCCAGGGACTGGACAGCGCCCGCGCCCAGGTGCCAGGCCGTGGGAAGGTGACCCACGGCGGCAGGACGCGAACCCCTTCCGGTCCGGCCCCCAGGTCCGTGCTCTTGACCAGGAATCAAATCTGTACCCTTTGGTGCACTGGCCGGTGCTCTAACCACAGAGCACACCAGCCAGGGCCAAAGATACAAACTCTTGACTACCACCAAGTGCCAGCCCACATATATATATATATATATATATGCGCCCTGGGATCCTTTGGATTTCTTTATGGATTGAAGCCATGGAAGCAAACCAGAAGCTGTGGTTTATCTGACATTAGACCACAATGACTTTGTCCATTAGCAGGCAGTCCACGGGCAGGTGGTCACAGGGCCTAGCGATGGGCACAGGCTCACAGCTGCTGCTCGGCTGCTCAGCAGCACCAGTGCGTTTGGCAGAGCCTCTTTATTGTTTTGTGTTTTGTTTTTTTCTCTTTTTTAAATATGTTTTTTATTGATTTCAGAGAGGGGAAGGGAGAGGGAGAGAGAGAGAAACATCAATGATGAGAGAGAATCACTGACCAGCTGACTCCTGCACACCCCACACTGGGGATTGAGCCTGCAAACCGGGCATGCGCCCTGACTGGGAGTCAAACCGTGACCTCCTGGTTCATAGGTCGATGCTTATAGGTGAGCTGGGCTCTTTACGGTTTTTAAAGGTTGCCTTCTAAAGCATTTCTGTCCCTCTGTGTCTTAAACACAGGGTAATGGCCGCTCAGGCTCCGTCGCCAGTCGATTGAGCTCTGTGCCACGTGTGCTACATCAGTACGTGGTGTGTGCTCAGCGTCCTTCCAGCTTTGCCCATTTGCCCCACACCCACTTCCTCTGCTCAGGACATCGAGGCTGAAGCGAGTGCAGGCCTGTGGTGATGCTCTCTCAGCTGTCCCGTTTCTCTCCCCTTTCTCCTCAGTTCCGCGAGTTGTGGCGGTGTCTCCACAGATGCGCCTCGTGGAAGACAACCCCTCTTCTCTTTCCCTCGTGGAGATCTACAAGCAGCGCTGTGCCAAGAAGGGCATCGAGCATGACAACCCCATCTCGCGCTACTACGATAGGCTGGCCACGGTGCAGGCGCGTGGGACGCAAGCCAGCCACCAGGTACTAACTCGGGACAGTCAGGCGTTCGTTCGAGCTGCCACCCGAGGCCTCAGAAACGGCTGCTTTCTGCTTCCATGACAAGTGTGCTCAGAGTAGTGTGTGTGCACGTGTGTGTGTGTATATGTGTGTGAGAGAGTATGAGCATTGTGTGTGTGCATGTGTGCGTGTGTGTGTTGGGGGGTGGGTGAGAGGTTCCGTTTTGGACCTGTGAGTTGGTAGAAACGAGAGGTCCACTGAGTGACATTTGCTGCAGATTGGTTGTTATAACAGGAAAAAAGGTAAGTTTTCAACCTTGGAGAGGTTCCTAATTCTTTACCTGCATTTACAAAGCAGCTCAGGAGTTAGGATTTTAAAAATAACTTTACTGCAAACTCATGGCAGCCAAACCTCTTCTGAGCGATGTTCATGTTTATCAGGGTTGCTGCGGGGCATTAGGTAATGTACTCTGTGCTCTGTGTGCTTCCTAAAACACGGGAAGTGGCAAGCCCAGGACACCGCATGCACCAGGGCTTTATTTACTAGTAGACGGCTCCGTTGTTGCTCAGAGCCCCGCAGGTGGATCCCTGGGGGGAAACCGACCAATCTGTGCATCCCCCGTGCAGCCAGAGGACACTGCATATGTTATTGACAAAATTAGCTCTACTGGTGCCACGTAAGAAGTTACAATTTGAGAGTTTTCTTTTTGAGGAAAAGAATAAGTGAGTTGGATGGGAGAGTCATGGGGCGGCATGTCATTTCAGGTCCTTCGAGACATCCTCAAGGAAGTGCAGAGCAACATGGTGCCGCGCAGCATGCTGAAGGAGTGGGCTCTGCACACCTTCCCCAACGCCACCGACTACTGGACGTTCCGGAAGATGCTCACCATCCAGCTCGCACTGATTGGCTTCGCGGAGTTCGTCCTGCATTTAAATCGGCTCAACCCCGAGATGTTACAGATCGCCCAGGTAGTGTGGTGTGAGTAGCCAGACCCTCTCCGTTAGATGTTGCGTTCTGCTGTTTAAGTTCTAAAATGCCTCCTTCTGAAACTTAGGACACTGGCAAACTGAACGTTGCCTACTTCCGCTTTGATATAAACGACGCGACTGGAGACCTAGATGCCAACCGTCCTGTTCCTTTTCGCCTCACGCCCAATATTTCTGAATTTCTGACCACCATCGGCGTCTCTGGCCCCTTGACCGCCTCCATGATTGCTGTTGCCCGGTGCTTTGCTCAGCCAAACTTTAAGGTAGGTCATGGGTTGTCTGCGAAAAGCACAGGCTGGGGTCATGCAGTACACGTGTGACCCCACAGGAAGTGCTGATCTGCTCGTGAGGAGGAGAGCTGAGCTAGGAGGGCGTGTTGTTGCTGTACAGTGAAAGCTCCTTCACTTGAAAAGGGCTTTAAAAAGAGGTGTTAGGATGGTGAGGAACCTGGAGCCTTTGTTGGGTGACCTCCCCCAACTGTTAGCACTGCATGTCAGTTTGGTTTACTCCATTTTATAGCTGCCTTCTGTTTCTCGCTTTGCAAACCTTTTTTCTCTGAAAGAGCAGATGTGTTCTCTGGAGGGCCGTGGAGATGGGGCCTAAATGAATGCAGCACGTGAGCCCCATTGTAAACCCCCAGTGATGTGAGAGGTGGCACGGTGCCCGGGCCACGTGCGGGTGTGTGACAGCTCTCCCGCGTGACAGGGCGGCAGCACGTCTGCCATCCCGGGCACCGTCTCGGCTCCTGGCGCTGCACTGGCTGTCCTGATGGATTCTCATCGTGTTCTCCCAGCAATTGTGCAGGTGGGGAAACAGCCAGGGAAGGGGAGTGGCAGGTCAGAGGTCGGACAGCCAGGGGAGGACTGTCTCCTCACAGTGGAGGACAGAACACAGTTTACTTTTTTTTTTTTTTAACTTCTGAGACCAGCCATATCTTTTTTCCTTTTCTTTTTTTTCAGATAAGCAGTTTGTGCCTAGAGGAGGCTTCAGACTCTAATTGCTTTCCCAACACATTTACTCAGGACAGCTTTTAGCTATTGAATAAGCTCTGCATTGTGAACAAGGACTTCACATACCCACACGTCTTTCTGAGGTGCCGTTGCACATATCCGACGTGTGGAAGGCGATTTGGGGATGTCGTGGTGAACTCTTATGAACATGAATAAATATAAATGGCCTTTCGGTTTCTTCTTGGTGAGGAGTTGGTGCTCTGATGCAGTGAATAGCAGTTCACTGTTATCCATTTATGTTTTAGGGCTTGAGATGTGAAGTTCTCGGGTAGACAGAAAGGCTGTCCTCTGGAAACCAATGTAGGGAACTCCTGGGAATAGCATTCAGTTTGAAACCTCTAGAAAGGAAGAGTCTCTCCTTATTTACTTTTTAAATTCATTTTTCAATTACAAATGGCACTATTATGTGAGTTTCAGGTGTACAGCCTAGCCGTTAGACATTTATATAACCCATGAAGCAATCACCCCATCAGTCTAGTACTCTCCTGGCAACATACACAGTTACAATATTATCGGCCATATTCCTTATGCTGTACTGCACATCCCTGTGACTATTTTGTAACTACCTGTCTGTACTACTTAATCCTCTCACCTTTTCCACCAGCCCCTCAACCCCCATTCCATCTGGCCATCATCTGTTTGTCCTTTGTATCTGTTAGTTTCTGTTTTGTTTGCTTTTTAGATTCCACATATAAGAGAAATCCTGTGGTATTTGTCTTTCTCTGTCTGATGTATTTCACTTAGCATAATACATTCTCGGTCCATCAATGTTTTTGCAAATGGCAAGATTTTATTCTTTTTTGTGGCTAATAATCTGTATATATGCACCACTACTTTTTTACCCACTTGTCTATCAATGGCACTTGGGCTGCATCATATATCTGGCTTATTGTAAATAATGCTGCAGTGAACATCTATATATGCATATATACATGCAATGGTGCATATATACTTTTGAATTAGTGTTTTGGATTTCTTCAGATAAATACCCAGAAATGGAATTGTTAGATCATATGGTAGATCTACCTATTATGTTTTGAGGAAAATAGTAAGGTCCATACTATTTACGACAGTGGCTGCACCAGTTTGCAATCCCACCAATAGAACACATCCTCACCAGCACTTGTTGCTTGCTGATTTATTGGCAATAAGGCGCTCCTTATTTTAAAGGCCTGTTACAGCTGGGAGTAACGCCACACGCTGCTCAGTGCATAGGCTGTGCTGGTGTAGATGGGAAGAAATTGGGCCTTCTCCAAACTCGGGGCCAAAATGTCTCCACAGCCTAAATGTAGTGAATGCCTTTACAGTGAGTAAAACAAACCATTCTGTATGGGAATCTCCTTTAAAACACATGCTGTTAGCACCTAATACCATGGGATAGAACCATCGACATGTTCGTGTGAAGTTGCTTTGAACAGTCCTGGGTGCTCTGCATTCTTTGGACTGTGACAGTGGGTTATTGTTGGATATCTCAGTTCAGGAAGGTGTGCAGGCTTCGTAGTCAGTCCCTCTCTTGAATTGCCTTCTGTCTTTTCTTGGTGATCTCAGTACCGAAGTCCTGCCTCTGGTTTCCTGCCCCTTCTCCAACCCCTCGCCCCAGGCACTTGCTCTCCCTCCTGCCATACGCACCCCAGACACCACCTCCGTGGAGGACACAGTTCCAGTGGCTCCATGCCCTTAGCAGAGCTGCCACGTGGGCGCCTCCTTCCCGTGCCCTCTTTCTTCAGCCCTGACTCCCCGGGTGGCCACCAGGCTTGCTCGGACCACACTTGCCGACGGCAGAGCCCAGCCCGCTGCGGACTCCTCCGCTCCTGGGAGGCAGGCCCGCTGGGCCCAGCTGCCTCTCAGTGGGAAGCTGCCCGCTGGTCATTCGTGCTTGAACGTGAGCGTTTCTCTCCTCGCACAGGTGGACGGCATCCTGAAAACTGTGCTTCGGGACGAGATCATCGCTTGGCACAAAAAGACACAGGAGGACACCTCTTCTCCTCTCTCGGCCGCCGGGCAGCCCGAGAACATGGACAGTCAGCAGCTGGTCTCCCTGGTGCAGAAAGCTGTCACCGCCATCATGACCCGCCTGCACAACCTCGCCCAGTTTGAAGGCGGGGAGAGCAAAGTGAACACCCTGGTGGCCGCCGCCAACAGCCTGGACAACCTGTGCCGCATGGACCCCGCCTGGCACCCCTGGCTGTGACACGGCCACTCCCACCTCGCAGGTGAAGGCCGCCGCCCAGGCTCCCGCACTGGCCTCCCCGCGCCTCCTCTGCCCTGTCCATGTGATGCTGGGTCCTCCAGGCTTCCGCGGTACAGTCGTGTCCCTGCTCGCTGTGTGAGAAAGAGGGTGAGTCAGGGTAGGGGGAGCTGAGCCATGGAGGTGAGGCCACTTGAAATGCTGGAGCTGAAACTCGAAGCTTTTAAAATAACCTTTCAGGAAACCAAGATTCCCTGGCCTGGAGTAGGTGAAAGCATCGCCCCTCCGTCTGCGGGCGGACAGACTGAGCTGTAGGAAACAGTTCGGAACGTCCTTTTTAACTTTCAGAAGTCACGCCTGGCGGGAGCTGGTGCTCTGTACAGACCTTTGTAACAGCTGCACAGAAACCCGCCTGGTTAGAGCCACGGGAATTATGAACACACCCTGCTGGCTTCACCCCAGCACAAACTTCCATGCTGCATGGCCAGCACTGGGAACCTCCGAGCCCCGGGGGAGCCGGCAGGTGACTTCCGCTTTATGTCGGCCAGCTCTTTGAATGTCTTCTAGACACTTACTATCATTGTACCTGAAAAAAAAAAAATCACTTCTTCCTAATTTAAAAAGAAGCGGCAACAGAAGTTTGTTAGCTCATCTGTGTTCCCATTTTTATAAATATGAGTATTGAGAATGTTCTATCTAAATTTGTACAGTGTGATTTTTTTAGAATAAATATTTTATAAAAGGAGGTGTTGTCCCTTATGTGTTAAGATGCCTGTTTCTGTGAGGTGTTTCCTGTGCCTGGATGTTCCTCTGGCCCCTGGGGGCTGGCGCTCCACGTGTCCTTCCTGGGCAGGGTCTTGGCTTGGAGCCGGGTCTGAAGCAGGCGCTGCGCATGTTTGTGATGCCCTGAGGCATGCTGGTCCTGACAGGTGATGTGCCCAGGAATCTGGTGTCTCTCAGCTTTGTTTCCATGCTTCAGGCTGCCGCAACCTGTGTGTGCAGCGGGGGAAATGGCCGCAGGCAGCAGCGCCCTGTGCCGAGGCCTCCGCTGTGCCCCCTGCAGGGCTGTTTCCACGTTTGAAGCATCTCCCTGCGCTCACCTCCACTAGCCCTTGTCCTTCGCCCCGCGTGTCAGCACCTCGGGTGGGGAGTGGATGGAGCTGAGGAGTTGCTCCCTGGAGCACGCAGAGGGTGAGGCTGTAATGTCACAGGACGAGAAACATGCAGTAGGACAGAGGGCTGGTGGTTGCTACTTTAGTCCTAAAATTACGATTCTGGATTTAGAAGGACTTGCCCCAGGAGGAAGTGCCCGTCTATGTGAGGACAGTGTTCACACAACGCGGGCCAGGCAGCCAGGCCTCCTTCAGGGCCAGGACTCGGCCGCCTCAGGCCATAGACTCTCCCAGGCGGTCCCCGTGCCCCAGGCCGGGGTGGGGTGAAGCCTGCAGCTGTGTTCACTCAAATCTCACCACAATCCAGTCCAAGGAGCATAATCCATGTACCTGGGATGCCAGCTCATCCTCAGCGGCGGGTGCCCTTAGGGTCGTATGTCTCCAGTCCTCAGACATAGGGGGTCCAGCAGCCCCCAGGTGGCAGCCCCTGCTTTACAGAGAAGGGACTTCCAGCTCAGCGTGTGTAGCTCACCCACCGACCCAGAGCAGTCACGGAGCCACCTGAACATGGGAGAGGTCAGGGGGCCAGGTGTCCATTCGACTGGACTCTTCCCTTTGTGGAGCTAGTTGTAAACTATTTTAGTTACTTGGAGAGTTGTCTTTGTGAGAAGGTGTCTTGGATTCAGAATGACAGGAGCCGGTCAGGTATCTAGAATGACAGGTAACTGGACTGGCAGCTAATAGGTGCCCTGCCAGCGGCAGGCTGCGGGGAGAAGGTGCCTCCAGTCCTCACTGTGTGCTCGGGCTTTGCGAGCCTGGGGTCCATGTGCCTTGTGCTCTGGGAGGAGCGCGCAGCGTGGTGGTTGCGGAATGGCGTTTGGGTAAAGGGAGTCGAGTCCGTGCACTGGTGAGAAGGGCTCGCCCACACCTGCCCAGGCACACTGACTCTGGTTCCTAGGAAAAGCAACAGCCGGTGGGGGCAGGGGGATCTTCTGAGCTCCATCTGTAAGTGGCAGGATCGAGGACCTGCAGTCGCATCTGAGCCAGTGACTCCAGGACCGTGAACCTCAGCTTCCTCACCTGAACATGGCGTCGCTGGGAGCTGGGCCCTCAGGGATGAGGAAGGGCAGGAAAATGGCTCATTTATGGGGGACCCCCCCCCCCACACACAGAGTATATGCCAGATTCTCCAAACACGATTTCAAGGTGTTAACTATTGTTATTAGACATTTTTTTAAAAAATATATTTTTCATTGATTTTTTACAGAGAGGAAGGGAGAGAGATAGAAACATCGATGAGAGAGAAACATCGATCAGCTGCCTCCTGCACACCTCCTACTGGGGATGTGCCCACAACCAAGGTACATGCCCTTGACCGGAATCGAACCTGGGACCCTTCAGTCCGCAGGCCGACGCTCTATCCACTGAGCCAAACTGGTCAGGGCATAGACATTTATTTTTTAATCCTTACCCAAGGATTTTTTTTTTTTTTTACATTTTTTGAGAAGGAGGGAGAGAGAGAGAAAGAGAGAAACATCAATGTGAGGATCATCGATAAGTTGCCTCCACATATGCCCTGACTGGGCATCGAACCCCCACAACCTTGGTGTATCAGGATGATGCTCTAACCAACTTGAAAAAAAAAAATGATTTTAGAGACTGATTTTAGAGGGAGAGGAAGGGAGAGGGAGAGAGGTTGGGGCCAAGGCCACGGAGCTTGCAGAGGTATGGCTGAGGACAAGGAGTGGTCCCCATCACCAGGCCGGGCCGCCTGGCCAAGGACATGAAGATGATCCGAGGATATTTTCTTCACTGATCTCCAGAGAGAGTGGAAAGCAGGGGAAGAGACAGACAAAACATCCACGTGAGAGAGACACATCGATTGGCTGCCTCCTGCAGGTGCCCCAACTGGGGCCAAGATTGAGCCTGCAACCCAGGTACATGCCCTTGACCAGAATCAAACCTGTGACCCTTCAGTCCGTGGGCTAATGCTCTAATCACTGTGCAAAACCAGCTAGGGCTATAACATTTTTGATTTAAAAAAAAAAAAA
>NW_005871049.1:1220662-1314066 GCF_000147115.1 Myotis lucifugus | reverse complement strand
AGTTGATTTCCAGGAGGGGGGGGCAGGGAGAGGGAGAGAGAGGGAAACATCAATGATGAGAGAGAATCATTGATTGGCTGCCTCCTTCATGCTCCCAACTGGGGATCGAGCCCATAACCCAGGGCATGTGCCCTTGACTGGAATTGAACCCGGGACCCTTCAATCTGCAGGCCGATGCTCTACCCACTGAGCCAAACCAGCTAGGGCTTAATTGAGTATTTTTTATTAAGTTAATTGGGGTGACATTGGTTAATGAAATTAGCAATTTGCAGTGTAACAATTTGCATTTAGGGAAAAAAAGCAGCTCCCACCTCGGAGGAAGCAGTCCGTGGAACAATGGGCAAAGGTCAGGGAGCCAGGAGGGTCTCTGGCCCCAGGAGTCTCCCCCAGCGCTGACCCAGGGACACACTGCCCGCCAACAAGGCCGGCCTTGGGCAAAGCCACAGGAACAAGCGGGAACTTCTGCAGGTCTTTCCTAGACAATCAAGTGAATCCGGAGAACGGGCAGGACCCGTGCTGACGCCACGTTCACCCAATTCCTACAATTAGACTTAAAGTCCCAACCAAACCCTGTTCTGCTCTCCCAGCAGAACCTACAGAAATCAGTTCCTTATGACTTTTATAATTATTTAAATAATTTTTTTCAGTATCTCTAGACTTAAGACTAAATAGTTTAAGAACAGTTGGTGAAGCCTTGAGTCCAGTAAGAGGCGGCTCCTTCCCGGTTTAACGCAGCTGATGGTCAGCAAATTGCCTGCTTAAGCCCAGGTGTGGAGAACGGCTGGCGCTGCCCGCGGGCTGGGGCCTCCGAGCTGAGAGAGGGAGGCGCCCACCTGCCGAGGAGCCTGGGGGGTGGGGGTGGGGAGCCGGAGAGGTGCCGCAGGCCAGCAGCCCTGGATGTGTGTTGCTGGGTGCCTGCCCCTCAGCCCCACGCTGATGCCTGAAGATGGAGCCGGTTCATCAAGGCTGCACACCTTGGGGAGCGCTGGCAGGTAAGTGCACGCCTGGCCCCACGGAGCCACTTCTTAGTTCATTATGTGCCTCGCCGTCTCGTGGGCCGGAGCTGTTGGTTTTGAAACCTACATGTTCTGGGGGCTGGTCTTTCAGGTGCAGGTGTTAAGAGTTGGGGAACTCAATGTGGGGTTCAGACCCCTGGCTCCTCAGGAGAAACAGTGTTTTCAGTTCCCCCGGACGGACTGTGTGGCTGAGCCGGGCGGTGGGGGCGGCGGACCTCGCTCATTCTCCGATGTGTAGGCATCGCTCAGCTATTAGGTTTTAGGTTTTCTCATGGGACGTTGTTCCTGGCGTAGCTGCTGACTCCGTGTGTGCTGGGGAGGAGGCGAGTCCAGGGTTCTCTCCTGGTGCCGTCTTGGACCGGGACAGTGGTGGAGGCTGGAAGTCAGGTCAGGTGCCAGCGGTCGGCCCCACAGGGTGAGCAAGCACCACCCGCTCTTAGGGGACCGCATGGATGGACCCGGAGAGAATTGTGCCGAGTCGGGGCTATATTTTATACAGGAAACGTAAAGTGAGTTAAGCCTGTTAAATAGCCTTTGCCTGTGTACTCAGTGGTTGGAGCAGCGGGCTGCGCATCGAAAGGTTGCAGGTTCAGTTCCTGGCTCCGTCAGGGCGCATGCAGGAGGCAACCGACTGATGTGTCTCTCTTACGCCGATGGTTCTCTTACTCGATCTCTCCCTTCCACGCTCTCTAAAAATCAATGGAAAAAATATCCTCGGGTGAGGATTAACCAAATAATATAAAAAAGGGGGTTATGGGAGATAAAAGATGAGTTGGGTCTGGAGGAAAAGGTGGGCTCAAGAAACATGGGGGACCCAGGGGGCAGTCTGCAACAGGCGGGTGGGCACCTCAGGAGGGAAGAGGAAGGTGTATACTGATGGGCACCGGCGTCCTGGCTAATGAACCCGCTAATTGGGCGGGGGAAGAGGGTCAAACCAGGGGTAACAAACACCGGATTATGAACCACCGTGAGCTGGGGCTAAAGTTTTTATCCATCAGTAGGAAAAAAATCAGTTTACCAAAGTGAGGTATTCAGAAAGGACAATCAAAATTATAGTATTTTATTATGAAAAGTTTTGATGTTAAATGTTCTTTTAAAATTAAATGCTGATGATATAGACGATTGTTATTAATTTTTTAAAAAGTTATCTTTATTGTTGAAAGTATTACAGATGTCCCGCCTTTTTCCCCATTGATCCCCTCCACCCTCACCCACCCCTCCCAGGCCTTCACCACACTATCGCCTGTGTCCATGGGCAATGCATGTAAGTTCCCCAGTTAATGGCCCTCCACCCTCCGCTGCTGCCTTCCCCCTGAGATTCGTCAGTCTGTTCCATGCTTCTATGTCTCTGGATCTATTTTGTTCCTCAGATTCCACATATAAGACCATGGGATATTTATCTTTTTCTGACTGGCTTATTTTGCTTAGCATGATACTCTCCAGGTCCCTCCGTGCTGTCTCAAAGGGTAAGAGATTCTTCTATTTTACTGCTGCATAGTATTCCATGGTGTAAATGAACCACAACTTTTTAATCTACTTTTCTACTGATGGGCACTGAGCTGTTTCCAGATCTTAGCTATTGTCAATTGTGCTGCTATGAATAGGGGTGCATATATTCCTTCTGATTGGTGTGTCTGGTTTCTTAGGATATATTCCTAGAAGTGGGATCACTGGGTCAAATGGCAGTTCCACTTGTAATTTTTTGAGGAAACTCCATACTGTTTTTCCCAATGGCTGCACCAGTCTGCATTCCCACCAGCATTGCATGAGGGTTCCCTTTTCTCCACATTCTGGCCAGCACTGCTGTTTGTTGATTTGTTGATGATAGCCATTCTGACAGGTGTGAGGTGGTACCTCATTGTTGTTCTGATTTGCATCTCTCGGATGATCAGTGACTGTGAGCATGTTTTCATATGACTCTTAGCCTTTGTATGTCCTCTTTGGAGAAGTGTCTACTTAGGTCCTTTGCCCATTTTTACCAGTAATTGGATTGTCTGTCTTCCTTTTGTTAAGATGTATGAGTTCCTTATATATTTTGGAAATTAACCCCTAATTACCTGAGGTTTGATCCCCCTGCCCTGCCAGGGTGGGTGCAGGACGCAACCCATCGATGTGTCTCTCTCCCATTGATGTTTCTCTATCTCTCCCCTTCCTCCCTCCCTCCTTTCTACACTCTCTAAAAGCCAATGGAAAAATATCCTCGAATGAGGATTAACAAAACAAAAAAAGTATGGACCTATATCATGTACACATATAGATGAAAATCTTAAATAAAATACCACCAAATATAATTCAGATCTATTTTTGCTCCTATACCTTGTGAATGTAGTGTGAGGAAAGCTAGTTATGATGTACTAAACTTCTTACATGTTTCTGGATAACATATACGTTCTTATTTTTCATATTTTTTTATTTTAAAATGTTTTTATTGATTTCAGAGAGAGGGAGAGGGAGAGAGAGATAGAAACATCAATGATGAGAGAGAATCACTGATCGGCTGCCTCCTGCACGCCCCACACTGGGAATTGAGCCCACAACCTGGGCATGTGCCCTGACTGGGGATCGAGCCGTGATCTCCTGGTGTACAGGTCGGTGCTCACCACTGCACCACGCCAGGCAGGCTGCATTCTTTTTAATGAATTATCTAGTTACGCTATTCATCTTGAACTCACCAGTCTACCTTCAAATGATGTTTTACCACTTCACCTACAATGTAAGAATCTGACAACAAGAAACTTCCATGTCTCTCCTACCATTGTGCTATTAATATATATTTTGTTATGAACTCATAACACATTACAGTATTAATTTTTATACCAGACCACACATTCTTTTTTTAATCCTCACCCAAGGCTATGTTTATTGATTTTTTTTTGAGACAGAAACATCAATGTATGAGAGAAACATTCATCGGTTGCCACCCATATGTGCCCTGACCGGGGATCGAACCCACAACCTTTTTGGTGTATGAGATGATGCACCAACTAACTGAGCTACCTGGTCCACCAGAACATGTGTTCCCTTGCCACTGGGGGTGAATAGGTGAAAATGCATAAAAAGGCTCCTTAGGAAGGTGTGGTATAAATTCATTGATCAGTTCTAACAGCTTTTTGAGATGCACTTCTTTAGGTTTTTCTGTATATGAGCTTACACTCCGTCTGCTTTGCTCTCTGGTTTGTGAAAGGGGCCAGAGACCAAGTTGCCAGTTTCCCCAAATTATGCTGCTGTGTAGGCAAGTGAAACGAAATGAGAAAATGAACATTATTTTAGAGGAGAGACAAGAAATTGCTCTTTTCCTGGGCCAACAGAATATACTTAAGTAGCAAAACAAAAGTATTGTTTTTATACTAGCCAGAGGCCAAATAAGATGGAAATAAGCTTGTAATAAGATCACATTTTATAACTATACATTTATAAATCATTTCCTAAAAATTATAGCATTATGAAGCTTTCATTTGAGCTACTGTGTAATCACTTCAATAACAGCAATAAAACTAAAAGAGAAAATGGTCAAAATTATTTCAGAAGACAAAAAATTACTGCTGTATTGTGGATTGCCTTAGTGGACTTAATAGTAACACTTCTGTATTAGCACTACCTACAAATGGAATGGAGTGGAAGCAATTACCTTGTAAGATTCACATTCTGTAGCTGTTATCATTATTCTAGAAGAATTCTACCCAGATTCTAATTTGAACCATTGTATCATCTCTAAACTAAAAGCCATGAAGCTGAAAGAGGAGAAACCTCCCAGTTACTTGATGCAGAGCTTGCCGAGGAGGCCTGGAGGCTCTGGGTCTGTCACTGGCCCGTGGAAGGCTGTGTGGACAGAGTGGAATCCAGCGCCGGTGTAGACATTTCTGTGGGTGGGGGAGCGTGTGGGGCCCAGGAGACTGTGGAAGGAGAGTTCCTGGGGGTGGGGGCCTGGTCCAGGTCCTGAATGTCAGGAAGGACGGTGTCTGGAGGGGAGGACCAGGCCTCAGTGCCGGGCTCTGCCTGGCCACTGGGGACACAGCCGATGGACACAGAGAACCTGAGCCTGCGGGGCCGTGGGTCCACCCTGGGCACCCACCCTGGGTCCTGGCCCATCACAGCTCAGTGCTCCTTCCTCAGGAACCTGGGTCCTGAGGACTGTCCACTGGGCCTCAGGCCTCTGCCAGACGCATCACCTCAAACAGCAGGGGCGTAGGGCTGCGTCTCTGCCCAGAGCCCTGGTTCTGAAAAGTGCCCGCCCAGCACCCCTGCCAAACACGCCAGGTTCCCGCACTTCACTCAAGAACACATTGAAGTGGTGCAATGTTCTTGGGAGAAAAGTGCTGTGGCCCACATCTTACAAGAGTAAGCTGAGGCACAGGTCAGGTGACATGTGCAAGGCCACCGTACAAAGCCAGAGCTCAGCCCCAGGTCCTATCTCTGCTCTCTTGAGGGCATTGGCAAGGAAAAGCTATCTATAGGTATATGTGCAGTGTGCACGTATCTGCACCTCATCGCCAGGTGAAATACAGACGACAAGGGAGCTGTGTGAGGGCCAGGGTTTATGGTGGTGGAGGAGAGGATGAAGGAACAAACTAGAGAGTTCCAAGAGAGCAGGCTTTTAAAAAGTCATCAAGATAGTAGGCAGGGCAGGTGTGGGGACACGGGTAGGTGTACTGACTTGTTTAAAAACCTGAAAGTATTGTGGCTGCGATTGTAGGAAAACCCTGACGAGCTCTCCCTGGTAGCTTTTAGTGCAGTAATGGCTGCCCAGCCCTGTGGCAGGGTCCACGCCTGTGTTCTTGGTGCACCTTGCTGGAGCCTGGGTAGAAAATAAGGACCTTGTCCTCCAAGCCTTTGGTTCTGTGTTCTGGTTGCTGCTTTTGACCAGGGAGGTGCAGACACAGAGACAGGCAGCCATGTTGCTCCCCCACCAGGTAAAGAAGTTTCCAAGGGGTTTAAAAGAACAGCCTCCGCTGTTCTATTTTTTTCCCCTTTGGGGAGCCCAGCATGTAAGGATTAGGATATTCAAAAGCAACTTCACGGACAACCTCTATGAACTGAAGGTGGGCTCACAGCCAAAAACTAGTAAGAAACCAGGACCCTTGTCACAAACCTGCAAGAAAATGAACCTGCCAACAACCCGAGGGCTGGAGAGGGTCTTCCCTGGTGCAGCCCCGAGAGCGCAGGACCAAACGGAGCTGTGCCAGGATCCCGATCTGAGACGGCGAGATCCTGTGTGTGTTAGCAACCTCCTCTACCCAGGGAGAGATGCAGGCGCAGGAAAGACCCGAGAAAACCTCAAGCTTTTTTACCTTGGCTGTTCAGAGACACTTCTAACAAGTGAAAAAAATAAACAAACAAAAAATCTGGGGAGAATCTGATTTCCAGAGTTACATTATAAGATTCAAATGTTCACTTTTCAACAAAGTCACAAAAAATCATCACCGAGGAAGCATAGACAGCAGACTTGCTGGACTAAGACAACTATCTGAAAGCTGCTCAAAGAACTAAAGAAAGATGCAGACAATGACAGGAAAACAATACATAGTACAACATCCGAAATGAAAATTCCTTAGAGGAGTTCAAAAGCATGTTTAAGTCGGCAGAAGAAAGAAACAACTTAAAAATAAAATGACTGAAAACTTAAAAAATTTTGTAAAAGACACAAATCTACAAATCCAAGAAGT
This sequence comes from Myotis lucifugus, assembly GCF_000147115.1. Taxonomy (NCBI): domain Eukaryota; kingdom Metazoa; phylum Chordata; class Mammalia; order Chiroptera; family Vespertilionidae; genus Myotis; species Myotis lucifugus. The sequence continues at coordinate 1,307,387 of NW_005871049.1, read as the reverse complement.
TCAATAAACTTCAGGTAGAACAGACTCACGGACACACCAAGATACATTATAATCAAACTGTCAAAAGGCTAAAACAAAGAGATTCTTGAAAAGCAGCACAAAAGACTTGTCACACACAAGGAATTGTCAATAAGATTACCAGCAAATTTTTCATCAGAAATCTTGGCGGCCATAAAGCAGTGGTTGATTTACTCAAATTGATGAAAGAAAAAAACCCAAACCTGTCAGAATTCTATACCCAGCAACACTGTTCTTTGAAAATGAGGGAGAAATAAGACATAAAAGTTGAGAGAGTTCATTACCAACAGACCTGCCTTGCAAGAAATGCTAGAGAAGAAAACGGACATACATATTTAAGAAACTCAAATTCCAACTAAGATAAACTCAAAGAGACCCACAGCATACACTGAAAAACTGAAGGTCAAAATAGACAGCTTTACAATAATAGTAGGAGACTTCAGTACCCTACTTTTAATAGGTTAGAACCCCAGACAGATCAGTCAGGAAAAGAGGACCTGAATAACACAGGCCAGAACACAGAACACTCCACCCAACAACAGCACAACGCACATACCCTCACATGTACATGGGACATTCTCCAGATGGAATGTATGTTAGGCCATAAAACAAGCCTCAAGAAGTTTTAAAAGACTGAAACCATACAAAGTATTTTTTCTTACCACAATGGAATAAAATCAATAATGAAAGGGAAATTCATAAATATGTGTAAATTCAGCAACACATTACAAGGGAAAATAGAAAATGTCTTGAGATAAAGGACAATGCAGTTATAGCATATCAAAACTAAAAACTGTATTAAGAAGGAAATTATAGCTGTACATGCTTACTTACATTATAAAAGAAGAGGGTCTCAAATCAGTCTACTTTATACCTTAAGGAACTAGATAAAAAAGAAAAAAAACCCTAAATCTCTAAGCGAGCAGTGGAAGGAAATAATATTATAGCAGAAATAAATAAAATAGAGAGGAGAAAAACAACAGAAAAGTCAGAGGCCAAGGGTTGGTTCTTAAAAAAAATAACACATAAATCGACTAATTACAGACCTTTAGCCAATAAGAAAAATTAAAATTAAAATCAGAAAAGTGGGGACAGTAATTATAAATTTTACAGAAATAAAAAGGATTATGAGAGCACAGTTGACCCTTGAACAATGCAGGGGTTAGGGGCGCTAACCCCTGTGTAGTTGAAAATCTGCAGATAACTTTAAAAAATATATATTTTTATTGATTTGAGAGGAAGGGAGAGAGGAAGAGAGAGAGAGAGAGAGAGAGAGAGAGAGAGAGAGAGAGAGAAAGAGAAAGAGAGGGGAACATTAACGATGAGAGAGAACCATTGATTGGCTGCCTCCTGCATGCCCCACACTGCGGATTGAGCCTGCAACCCAGGCATGTACCCTGACCATGACCTCTTGGCTCATAGGTCGACGCTCAACCACTGAGCCAGGCCAGCCGAGCAGTGCGGAAAAACTTACTACTAATAGCCTACTTTTAACTGGAAGCTTTACCAATAACACAGTCAATTGACACATATTTTGTAAATGTCTTATATACTGCGGTCATATAAAAGAGTAACTAGATAAAAGAAAGTGTTAAGAAAATCATAAGGGCCCTGGCCAGTGGTGCTCAGTTGGTTGGGCATCCTCCCATGCACTGAACAGTTGCTGGTTTGACTCCTGGTCAGGGCACATGCCCAGGTTGCAGGCTCGTTCCCAGGTAGTGAGTGTGGAGGAGGCAACCGATAGATGTTCTACTCTCACATGCATGTTTCTCTCTCTCTCCCTCTCTAAGTCAATAAAAAATCTTTAAAAAGGAGCCTGGCTGGTGTGGCTCAGTGACTGAGCATCAACCTATGAACCAGGTCTCAGTTCGATTCCTAGTCAGGGCACATGCCCGGGGTGCAGGCTCGATCCCCTGTGTGGGGTATGCAGGAGGCAGCCAATTGATGATTTTCTTTCATCGTTAATATGTCTATTTCGTCTCCCTCTTCCTTCCTGTCTGAAATCAATAAAAATATGTATCTAAAAAAAGAAAGATTACATGGGAAGCTTTGCCAAAAAAAAAAAAGAAAAAGAAAAAGAAAAAGAAAACCATAAGAGAAACTCATTTACATTACTGTACTGTATTTGTCAATACTCTAAGTTTACATTGTCTGCTTATAAGATGAATTATCTATGAATAGTAACCACATCTATATTGTCATGTAAATACTGTAAATGTTATAGGTATTACTAACATTAGACATAAAAATGAAAAGGAAATGTGAAAAAATTTATATTCACTTACAGTATGGTGATTTATCCATTGATAACAAAGAAGCAGCAATATGACTGCTTTATAATGTTCTAGTGTAATCGATACAACTGCTTCACGGTAGTTAAGGAATTCTCAAAAAATTTTTTCAATATATTTATCAAATAAAATGTGTGGTTTTTATTCAGGAACTAGAACCATGCATGCAGTTCAAACCCATTTTGTTGAAGGGTCAACTGTACTATGAATAATTATATGTCAACAAATGACAAATGTCTAGAAACACGCAACTTACCAAGACTGAATCATGAAGAAACAGAAAATCTGAATGGACTTACAATGAGCAAGGAGATTAAATCAGTAGTAAAAAACGTGCCAACCAATAAAGCCCAGGACCTTCACTAGTAAATTCTACCAACCCTTCTCAAACTCTTCCAGAAACTTGAAGAGGAAGAAACACTTCCTCATTCAGTCTATGAGGCCAAAGACACCACAAGAAAACGATAGGTTAATATCCCTCATGAGTATTGATGTAAAATCTCCAATAAAATATTAGCAAACTGAATCCAACAGCATAAAAAGGATAATGCATCATGACAAAGCAAAATTTATTCCTGGAATGCAAGGATTATTCAATACAAAATCTATGTAATATGCCATATAAATGAATAAAGGGGAAAATCAAATGATCATCTCGATTGATGCAGCAAAATCATTTGACAAAATTGAACACCTTTTCACGATGAAAACACCCAACAAACTAGGAACAGAAGGAAACTACCTCAACACAATAAAGGCCACAGATGAACAGTCCCACAGCTACTATCACACTCCAGGGTGAAGGACTGACAGCTCTTCGAAGAGCAGGTGCTCCACTCACCGCTTCTGTCAGCACTGTCAGTGCTGAAGGCCCAGCCAGAGCCACCAGGCCAGAAAGGACGGGAGGCGTCCAGATTAGGAAGGAAGGAATGACTTGGTCTGTTTACAGACATGATCCTTATGCAGGAAACCCCAAAGAACATACATATCCACTGTGACAACTACAAATGAAATCAGCAAACCACAATCAGCTGTTTCCATACACTAACAATGAACAATCCAAAAAGAAAATTAAGGAAACAATTCAATTTAAACTAACATTGAAAAGAATACAATTCTTAGGACTGAATTTAGCCAAGGAGACAAAAGACTTATACACTGAAAACTATAGAACACTGCTAAAAGAAATTAAAGAAGACTCAAGATATCTGTCTGTAATCTTTTCTGGGTACCATGGCCCTGTCAAGTTGTCACATAAAATTAACTTATCACACCAAGTGTCCATTAAATGAATGGAAAAACAAAATCTGGTATATCCCTACAATGGAGTATTTATTGCTCAGCTATAAAAAAAGTAAACTTTGATATATGCTCTAACATGGATGGACCTTGAAAATATTATGCTAAGTGAAATGAATCAGACACAGAAGGACAAATATTGTATGATTTCACCTATATGAAGAACAGGCAAACTCACAGGAAGTAGAACAGAGGTTACCGAGGCCGGGGGAGAGGAGAGGAGGGGCGTTATTGGTAATGGCCACAGTTTCAGTTTGAGAAGATAGGAAGGTTTTGGGGTCGGGGGTGGAGAGATTAAGAAAAAAGAAAAACTCACGGACACGGACCGCAGTGGGTGACTGCTGGGGGAGGGGAGGGGAGGTGGAGGAGGCACAGGGGGGACAAACGGTGATGGAGACTTGACTTGGGGCGGTGAGCACACAATGCGGGTACAGGGATGTGTGTGGAATTGTGCACCTGCAACCTGTGTGATTTTGTTAACCAGTGTTAGCCCAATCAATTCAATAAAAAGGAAAGAAAAGGTTTTGGGAATAGTTGTGGTGATGGTTACACAACACTGTGAAATGTATGTAATGCCACTGGGTCATATATTCATGAACTTGTGCTTAAATTGATAAATATTATGTGATGCATAGTTTATCATGATAAAATATATTAAAAATAAAAATAAAAACCCAAACCTGAAAGAGAAGTCAGCAGCCCGGGACGCTCGGCCGGCCTGCCGTGCGCACTAACACTGCCCGCGCTCCCTCACGGAAGGCCCTCCCTGCGTTTCTCACCACTGACCTCCTTGCTCGAGGGGCGGGCAAGAGACTGGAATCTCGTTTCCACAGCAAAGTAACAGATGCCGATCATGTAAAGTCGTGAGTTTATTGCATATGTAACAAAATGAACCTACCCTCCCGGGTCCAGCCTGCTGTACAGTCGCTGTTTGTTTTGTGTTTCCAGCTGGTTCCATAACCACATTAAATAGAACTAGTATTTCTTTAAATACTTTTGATTTTGACATAAAACAGAACATTAGTGTACAACTTTCACAAAATAAATCAGCAATAAAAACAGTGGGAAGAATAACAAGGATAGCAGCAATACTTAAAAACAAGACATTACAAAATAAATTAAATACATTATAAAGTGGTTGAGAAACAAAAATAAACAAATTTTAAAAATTCATACTATGTTTCGGGAAGGCTGCCGTGTGGCCGCACCTGGCTGCGGGGGTGGGGCGGGCCCTTTCTCTGCACAGGCCCCTCCTGACAGCTCAGCTTCGAGGACCATCGCCCCTGAATTGGGACCCAGGGGCCACAACCCCCTCGGGCAGGCGGGTTCTCCCCACAGCAACCCCTTCGCTTTCCCACCTAAAGCGCTGGCAGAGGGTGGTCTGCTACATCCCTGAGGGTCGGCTGCTGACGGCCGGTGAGGGCAAGCCTGAAAGTCGGGCGGAGCGTCTGGGCAGAGGCACGGGCCGGGCTGGCTCTGGGATCCCGAGAAGGGACAGAGGAGAGCAGGCGTGTGAAGGGCTCCTGCAGACCCAGAGTTAGTCATGGGAGCTTTGACCAACTGCGTGCTACACTATTCTTTGGGGTGGTTCAAAAGGCCCAAACAATTGTCAATATTTAAGGTTCTAGAAGTGCAATGCCACGGACAGGTAGGCCTGTTTGGCAAGAGTAAACTGGAGCTCTGGGAAGGTCTGCTTTCTAGGCTTCTCGTAGCACACAGCTGACGAGGCGCCCACGGGCAAGTGTAAGTACAAAAGCAGAGACCCAGGCCTTATGGGCGGGTAACTCCTGTCCCAAGCAGCTCCCGGAGGACCAGACATGACCCTCTGGATCTCACTGAGGCGACACCTGACCGGCGAGAACAGGCGGGGCCGGCAGGTGCCGATTCGGAGGATGGTTCCCTGGCTCCTTCCCACGGCAGGAAGGCGGTTGGTTATAAAGGAGTCAAATGCAACCTTCCTGCCTCCAAGTCCTTCCCACCTCTGGACCCTCGTTTCCCGCCACAGGCAAGGTCCTACCTCCGCCGCGAGGCCTGCCAGCCCTGACGGATATCCTCTCCTCCTCCCACCGGGCAGGCTCACGGGAGAGAGGACCTACCTGGTGGGAGGTCTGTACTTTCCATTCCCTCCTCCTTCCAGAAGATTACGAGGACTGGAGGGAATCACTGAGCGTCTAGGATGCCCTCAGAAAGCATCGTGGAAAATGAGGCACAGGACAAGCCCCACGGGGACCAAGCGGAACTCCTGGAGACAAAGCCCACAGTTCGGCCGGGACTTAGTGACTGGACTACGTTTTCCTTCTACAGCAAGTCACACGTGACATCCCTTCTATCTGAGCCCCAGAAAGTAGCCCAGAGGCTCAGCTCTCAGAATCCACAAACTGGACAAACCTCTGTGCAGGGGGAGGGTCTGCGCACGCCCACGTCAAAGGACAGACTGCCTCTAGGGCAAGCCAAGGGAACCCCGCAGGGTGCAGAAGCAGGTGTGCCTCCACACCCCACGGTCCAGCATCAGTGACAGCAGAACAGCGGGATAGCTGGCCAAACGCTCCTTCCAAACCCACCTGACCCACAGCCGGATCCCAACGGCTAATTCAGAAGCCTCAACAGCGAAATTTCAACAGGGAAACATCTCGCTAATGAATGACCCTGCACTTGCCCCTAAACAAAAACAACAAAACCCAGACGGGAAAACCGGTGGCTGCTGCCGTTCCTCACGGAGCTCAGCTCCCTGGAATCAACCTGCTTGTTAAAACACTGTCCAAACTTTTGTGCAAATTGGAAAACGGCGCTAGGAACTTCGGGTCTCGGCGTGCTTTGGCCTTGCTCATCACATGAAGACATCAGGGCAAGTAAATCAAGTGGCATTTGTCAGCGGCACCACCTGGCGTGGGACATGGGTCAGGGCGGCTCTCCCTCTGCTGTCAGGGTCACACCCACACCCTCTTCTTGTAAAATAGTAACTTGGGGTGGATTTCGGTCATTGAGGTTACCCGTTCCCTCTCTCCCTTTTAAGCTTGTCTGCACCAAACCAGCAGCTATCGTAACAGAATTTTGCTTTATTAGTGTAGCTGTTAGCAATTTCCGCAGAATAGTTTGTTAGTATCCGAATGGCCCAGCTAAACACTCTGCGGGGCAGGAGCCACAGCTTGGGAGCTCGGTTACGTGGTGTTTCTACTGGGAAAATATTTCAAACTGGGTAGATAATGTGGCAAAAAGGACTCTTAAAAGGAAAGATCATTTTTCTCTCCGCAAAACAAAATTTTCAACCAGGACACCCTGGAAAGAAAGACCCTGGCCTCCAGCTAACGCTGCCCCTGTTCCTTTACTTTCACAAAGGGAAGCACGTTTAGGACTGAATCTCCTGCGGTGGCAGAGTCGCAGGGAGCATGTATTTTACAGTAAGTTTTCAGGTGGAAGTTAATCTGCGACCAGAGCAGGCTGCTAGGACGTGAGATTTGGAATTTGAGCTGCTGAACTGGAAAGGGGCCTCAGGACTGTTCTGAGGCAGAATCGCTAGCGTAGCTACCAGGTCCAAACCCGCAGAAGGCTGAGCTCAGCTCATGACTCGGGGAGAGCCTCCTGTAAACACCACAGGGCAGTGAGCCTATGGCCAGATGTTACAACGGGAGCAGAATATCCTGTGTGAGCGAAGCCAGATCTAACCCTGGCTGCATTTTATTGGATGGGTGATGGAGGGGTGGGAGCACTGTCAGAAAGGAGGAAAGGGGGTGGGAGCCATGAACCAAAGTCCCCTGCCCCTCGCTCCCCAACACCGCGGCGGGGAGACGCCCTCCCCAGGTCCTCGAGAATCCCGTGCCTCAGCCCGCTTGGCAGGCGGCGCGCAGAAAGCGGCAGGCTTTGGTCTGGTGGTCGTGAGCTAGAATCTGTTGCCTTTGGTTGCTCTTCACTCCACAGCGAACCCACAGGTCTCTTCCACCGCTATCCGCAGCTTCTCGTAGAGCTTTTCATAAGACTCATAAGGTGGAATGTCGATCCGGTTAAAGCTGGAACAGGACAAAAGGGCGAGAGTCATTGCTGGGAGAGTCTGGCCCTAGGTCCTGCTGCAAGGGCGGGCAGGCAGGCAGGCAGAGCATCCTCGGCCACCAGCTAGCTGTGAGTTCGTGCCGTGTGCGCCTCTGTGGGGGGTGAGGAGGAGGGGAAGGCCCTGCTCCCTAGTTCTGAGGGTGGGGGAGTGGTGAGTGGACACTTCCCCTTTGTACTTTTCTGCTTCTAACGCAAAGATTTAAAAATCAACACATAGCAGCCTGGCTGGCGTGGCTCAGTGGTTGAGTGAGGACCTATGAATCAGGAGGTCGCGGCTCGATTCCCGGTCGGGGCACATGCCCGGGTTGCAGGCTCAATCCCCAGCAGGGGTGTGCGGGAGGCAGCTGATCCATGATTCTCTCTCATTGTTGGTGTTTTATCTCTCCCTCTCCCTCTCCCTTCCTCTCTGAAATCAATAAAAATATATATATTAAACACACACACACATATAGCAAAATAAATCTTAAGATCTTTAAAACCAACGTAAAACTAAGTAACTATTTCCTGTGGATATCAGGACAAAGCTCTCAGCTGGTCCTATTTGCTGTTTGTCTTGGGAGGAATGACAGTGCCAGGAACGCCACCTTTGCAGAATAGCCCCGTGGCCAGCAGGCAAACCAATCACCACTAACGACCTGCCGCATGTCCGTTCCTCTGTGACGACCGGAGCCCCAGATGGGCAGCCTGGAAAATTCCCTGCAAAACTAATAAAATGTCAAATCTCTGATGGATCAAATGAGCCTTACATTTCTGACTCAGTATTTCTATGGGGAAATTCATTTCCAATGTTTGTGCAAAAAAACACACACAAAAAAACACCTAAGAAGCTATTATCTCAACAAATAAAAAAATACAAAATGTGACCAGAGCACACAGAGTGGCCTGTTGAGTTACTAAGGGCTGAGCAACTGAGGATGGCTTTTGTCAAGAAAGAGTTCGGGGAACGGTGTTGCAGCCTTTTCTCAGGAGCTTTAGCATCAAAGATTTTTCACACCCGTTTCGCTCCGAGCACTAAACTGTTAAAGGAAACACATTCCGAGGAGGAGCGCGGCCCCGGTGCGTGCGCACCGCGCCATCCTGCCACCTGCTCGGGGCTCGGCAGCCTCACAGCCTGGCACCGCTTTACAGCCTCACAGCCATTTCGCACACGTGGAGGCCCAAGGGCACGGTGCCAACGGCATCTGAACCCACATCCTGGGGTTCCAGTCCCGATCCTGCCAGCACATCCGAGGCATCGACAACACGTGGGACTGGCTCTCCTGACCTAGAGGTGACTGTTCCTTTGATTTTTAAGCCACAAAGGAAAGAACCCATTGCACATAAGGTTCATGTTGAGGTGACAGTTTTCAGTGCAGGTGCATCGTCACGGGCAGAGCTCTGAGAGAGAAATTGGGCCCCAGGGATGTCAGCTAAGGGAAGACCAGTGAGTCCAACTTAAAGGCTACACTCTCCCTGCTGACAGGCACACGTGTGCACACGCACACACAGCAGCGAGACCCAGGGAAGAGCAGGCGGGAGCCCGTCGGAGTCACAGCCAACATCACATCTCACGACAGAACTGGTCTCACGGAAGAGACTTCCGATGACCCTCGCAAGGGGATGCTGCCAAGTGCTCGTCCCACTGCCCGCGGTGCCCCTGCCCGCTGTCCCTGGGACTTGGCACAAAGGAAGCGCTGAGTGCACCAACAAGACCCAGGTTAGCGCCGCGCAGAGAGCGCACTGCGGCGCGGCGACGCACGGAGCTGTCCTTACCAGGTGTGGGCCTTCGGAAGGTTGTCTGTGTTGGCGTCGATCAGGTGGATGGTGAACAGCCGGGGCCCTGCGGCGCCTGTAGAACCTTACAGACAACATTCTAGTTACTGCGCGTCAGAGGCTGAGCCTCGACCCCCTGCGCCCATGCGCCAGCCCAGGCGGCTGTCCTCCCTGGGGTCACAGAGCCCCGCGGCAGCTGCACAGCCCTCCCGTGACTAACGCCCGGCGTTTAGAAAGTCACAGGCAGGGAGCAAAGCCTGGGAGAACCCCCTAAGCCCCAGGGGGGTATTTGATGGATAAAATCCTAAATCACCGGGGGTTTATGTTTAACAGGAATGTTCAGCAAGCAGGCCCACTGTGGGCGGAGGGCAGCAGTGGTGTGAGAAAGCAGACGTGCAGCCGGATGCTCCCGGCAGAGGCACGGCAGAGAAAGGAACAGACATAACTGCCTGGGACCAAGTCCAAGGGAATGGAAGTGACTTCTCACTCAGAAATCCGTAAAATACGGAAAAGTACAGAGACTGTTTTATAAATGAAATATATCTGCTGTCACTATTAATATGCAAAGTTCAACTTTCTAAATTTTATTATATTCCTCACCTTAATCCTCTGGCTGTCAGGGTTATCAAGCGACAGAAATCTAAAGTCATACAAACCCCAGGGACAGCCTGTGAGGACCTTCCCGTTGCTCGGGCTGACCACGAGCCGCCAACCTCCTCCCGAGGCACAGCCTCCGTGTCCACAGCCTCCCCCTCCACCCACGGCCACTTCGACGGTGAACGGGACCCGGCGAGAGAGCCTGCCCGGACGGCCACCCACTTGTAGCTCAGGAACCTGAGGACCGGGGACCCTGGAGCTAACGACCCACACGGTGCTCGGTCTACTGTGCGTAGGCCAGGCCTCGCTCCTGTCCACAGTGCACGGCAAAACCGCCCTTTCCCCCAAACCCATCCTTTGTGCCCTCCCTCTGTCAATCAATCCTGTAGGGGAAGGGGAAGCATCGGGCTCCTCGGGCTGTCCTGGCTCAGCCCCGAGTGGGCACTGCTGCTGCACAGACCTGGGCACGCAGGCCCGCCCACCGCTGAGTCCCGGGCTTGCAGGGACTGGACAGGGTGTGAGAGCTGGGCTTTGTTTTGCTGACAGCCTCTCCTGCTCTTTGTGGGTATTTTCTTTCAGCGTGGGCAAGGACAGCAGACACAACGGCAACCAAGAGCCCGCCACCGGGAGAGAGAGAGTGCCGCTCCACCAGGGGAGCCCCTTTGCCAGGCTGACCACTGGCTATGAACGCACGCAGGTCACACCGCTTCCTAGTGGCATTTCAGGAAGCCACCCCCCCCCCCCCTACACACACCCCAGGTCTCCCTACACGCCCTGTGTCCACATGGTGCCGGTAGCCCCGCCTCCACGTCAGTCACCTTGCAAAGCCTTGAAGCCTTGGAGGGGGACGCGGGTGGACCCCGTCACGAACTGCAGGAGCCGGGCCCTCCTCTCCTCGTCAAAGGTCTCCACCGCCTGCCAGAACCACCGGACAATGTTGCTGTCGGCCGCGCAGTGCTTCAGCCGCGTGTTGGACTTCCAGTCGCTCAGGTCTATCTTGTCCAGGCCGCCAATGATCAACTGGGAAGAGTTAGAGGCGGTCATTTCTAAATGTAACGGGTACCATGACAGGCCTCCATGGTCCCAGGACAAGAAAGGAGTTAAAGCTGGTTCCCAGTGCAAAGAAGCAACTATGTCCAAATAAACTAGACACACATTGAGACAAGAATAGAGAGAGACCAACAGGAGGCCCCACGCACAGCACTCCCCCAGGACCACCTGGCGGCTCCTGATGGGCGCTCTCTCTCCGCCCTGTGGGGTGTGGTTCTGCACTGCCCGGGGGAGCAAGAACCACTGGCAAGACTGCCCGGAGCTGAGTGTAGGGTGGGCCATGTCCCCGTGACCCCCAGGCAATGACATGGGGAGCTGAAGCCTGAGAGGGGCTGAAGCAAGGGTGTGCGCGGCTTCTGCCACTTGCTTACTAGTAAAAGGTCCTCTCCTGCAGCTGCTCCTCCGAGGAGGCTGCTCCCTGCACCGCATGGGGGCAGAGACGAGAATCACTTTAAAGCCTGGAGCTATTTGGCACCAAACAGAGACAGGTAAGTGATAAATGCCGTGCTGTGTCAAGTACGTGAAGTACGACTAGAAGACAGTAAACTGTTCTGAGTCTAATAAGAGCAGAATGAAAGCAGAAAGCTGACGTGTGGGAGGAGCTGGCGGCAACGAGATCGCAGAAGCCACAGCGCCCCTGGAACAGGCCCCAGGCCGACCGACTCGCTGCCGCCGCGTAGACACCTGGCCTTCTAACCGCGCCCCTCTCGCACTGGCCCTGCGTCCCCCCGGGAGCCCCACACTCCAGTGCAGCCTCACTCTGCAGCAGGGTGCAAACCCACACACGGACCCACCTGCGCCTTTAGCCCTGCCCTGGCCCAGCAAGTGGAGCACGCACCTCTAGTTCCTTCTGGTCAAAGGGCTTCAGTAAGTGCTGAGGAATGAGCTCATTAAACCCTTTCTGAAGAGCCAAGAACTGGGCTTCGATTCCTCTCATAAACCTCCAATTTACATATAACCTGGAAGGAAAAGTCACAGGTTGGAAGCAATTCCAATAGTTCTGAAAAAACTTTTCTCCATGAGCAGGTTCTGACATCTGCTGTCTCACACCTTGCCACCTGGCCGCCCTGCCACCCGCCAGATGGAAGCCCTGACCTAAGTTACAGGTTAAAATAAACCACACAGGTTAAAATATACCAGTGCCCTGGTATGTTCTGCTTCATTGCTAGAAACAGCAGTAGGTTTACCCTGACTGTCCCAGCAACTGGCACAATTTAAAAGTATACCTGAAAATGAAGTGCAGGATGCGGTGAGAACCACACACCAGTCTGGCAGCTGGAGCACACAGAGAGGCCCATGTTTCTATTTTTTTTTTTTGTCAATCCTCTCCTGAGGACATTTTTTCCATTGATTTTTAGAGGAAGGGGAGAAGGGATATCTATATCATATACCTCTATCTATCTATCTATCTATCTATCTATCTATCTATCTATCTATGAGAGAGAGAGAGAGAAGCATTGATGTGAGAGAGACACATCGATTGGTTGCCTCCCGCATGCGCCCTGAGCAGGGCCAGGGATCAAACCTGCAACCCAGGTACGTGTCCCTGACTGGGAATCGAACCTGTGACCCTTTGGTGCATGGGCTGACACTCTAACCACTGAGCACACTGGCCAGAGCAAGATGCCATGTTTCTACACTGCCACTAGTCGTTTATGTGCCTGAAGAGGTGGGAGAACAGACTACAATGGAGGAGACTTCTTGGAGACTGATCTCAAGGGACGGCTGGGCTTCCTCCTCTCTCCTGGGCTCTGGTACCTCCACACACAGACCGGGTGGTGGCCTCACAGTCCTTCCCCTCTGGGACTCGGGGGTCATTCTCCCGTCACCAGGTCTCCCCAGGAAGAGCTCCTACTGCTGAACCCTACGTTGGGAAGTCTCTTCTATAACGTGATTCTGGTCACAGTGCTGGTGGGGACAGTAAACCTCACACAGCAAAGGAGCCCCCACAAGCCCGACATGAACCCAGCCACGCCCAGGACGGTCCTGGGCACCTGGGTGTCCCCACCGGCGACCACCCGGGCCCCCACAACATTACCGGACGTATTCTTTCTTGTTCTCCTCCGTGACGGGGACGTTTCTGCCGTTGGGTTTCAGCTCATGCTGAAGAATCCTCCCGAAAGCGTTGTGCTCCACACAGAAAGTGTGGTCCAGCACGGGCGTGATATCGTTCTCTCTGCAGGACAGGGGACGGTGTCAGCCACCCCTTCGCTACCACACAGCCGCGAACGGAACGTTCAGGGAGCAGCTGGGAGAGCGTGTCACTGCCAGACCAGAGGCACTCGAGGAGGGACAGCACTACCAGCCTAGGACTGTACGGGACAGCTGGTTGCCTTAGAAACGGCGTCTATGAGCAGGAAGAAGGAGTCATAAAGGGGAGACCCGCCTGCAGGAAGCCACTCCGCGGAAACACTGTCCCCTGTGAGGCGGCCTTTCCAAGCTCGTCAGGTCAAAGCTGCACTGGGAAGTGAGAACTGGCCCCTGATCGGCCATATCTCCTGAAACGGAGTGAAGGAGCTCCTGCAGGAGGAGGCCTGGCCCGCACACTGTTCCTTTCAGGACGACATGACATGAGGCTGACTAGACGCAGGAACAGGCGAGAGGCCTGCCTCCCGTCAGTTCGTCAGCCTCTCCCTTTGCCAGAGCCTGTGGTTCACCTGTCACTGTGCCTGTGCTTTTGAGAGAGTGTTTAGGGTCATTCTAAAACAAGGTGACCAAATATTAATTTTGTTTTGATACTTTCTCGTATCAAAATACAAGATACAAGATACTTCGATGCTAATTTTGTTTTTGATACTTTCCCTCTAGAGATCAACTGGTGACACCTTAGAGCAGGGGTCCTCAAACTACGGCCCACGGGCCACATGCAAATACAAATATTGTATTTGTTCCCGTTTTGTTTTTTTACTTCAAAATAAGATATGTGCAGTGTGCATAGGAATTTATTCATAGTTTTTTTTTAAACTATAGTCCGGCCCTCCAACGGTCTGAGGGACAGTGAACTGGACCCCTGTTTAAAAAGTTTGAGGACCCCTGCCTTAGAGGGTCAAAAACCAACCAACCGCCCTGGCTGGTTTGGCTCAGCGGATAGAGCGTTGGCCTGTGGACTCAAGGGTCCCGGGTTCGATTCTGGTCAGGGGCGTGTGCCTTGGTTGCAGGCACATCCCCAGTGGGAGGTGTGCGGGAGGCAGCTGATCGATGTTTCTCTCTCATCGATGTTTCTAACTCTCTATCACTCTCCCTTCCTCTCTGTAAAAAATCAATAAAATATATTAAAAAAAAACAAAAAACAAAAAAAAACAACCAACCAACCAACCAACCAACCAACCTGGGAAGCTCAGTTGGTTAGAGCATCGTCCTGATACACCAAGGTTGTAGGTTCAATCCCCGGTCAGGGCACATACAAGAATTAACCAATGAATGCATCAATAAGTGGAACAACAAATTGATGTTTCTCACTCTCTCCCCCTCCTATCCTTCCTCTCTCACTAAAATCAATCAATAATAATAAAAAAAAACCCAAACCACCACCGGCCTGGGGATTAATATTTGTTATATGTTAATAATTCAAGGAAATAACAAAAGAAATTAGTCCATGAAAAGAAACTGGCCAAACATCAATGAGGAAAAGTTAATTAAGTATTGGTTTTTTTGTTAAATCTATTTTTATATTTCTTTTTTCTTTTTTTTAAATCCTCACTTGAGGACATGCTTAGAGAAAAGAAGGGGGAGAGAGGGAGAGGGAGGGAGGGAGGGAGGGAGGGAGGGAGAGAAACATTGATCAGTTGCCTTCCGTATTCTTCCTACCAGGGATTAAGCCTGAAACCTGGGCATGTGCCCTGACCGGGAATGGAACCAGCAACTTTTTGGTGCACTAGATGACACTCAACTAACTGAACGGCGCTAGCGGGACTACTTTTATATTTCTGGTCATAAAACAATAGTTTATTTCTCTTCTCAAATTTCACACCCATCCCCAAAATACACACACACACACACACACACACACTCACATACACAAATGTATTGGGCGTAACTAAGACAAGTGGCTATATAAATGTTCAATGAACTGAACAGTGAGTCAATACTTACAGAATCCACACTAGGCTCTTATGTAGTTCTGGGTCCACCGATTCCAAGTCAGAGAGCTGGATGGGCTTCCCCAGTAGCTGCTTATAAAAGGGGACTGTGAAACCCCCATTTATGTAGTGTCCATGGAACACAGCCAGACCCATGATCCGACCAACAAAATGGAAATAAGACAAATGGTCCTGTAGGGGGCACCAGAGAACATAAATTCATTTTGAAAATAGTCAAGGTGACTATCCTGCGATTACTCCAGCTTCTCGGAGAACTGTCCCACAGGCAGCAACACCGAGTGTGTCAGTCCCAGGCTGTGCTCACGGCCACATGAAGACGGCTGCGTCGTTGGCCAACACTGAGAGCACATCTTTTGTACAGCTCATCGGAACATTTTATTTGCTCGTAGTTCAAACACATTTTCCTCAGAATTGCTATATGATTTGTGGGACTCAGTGCAAAATGAAAATGCACAACCCCTTATTAAAAAACATTAAGAATTCCAATATGGCAATAGCAGAGATTCAAACCAAGCATGGGCCCTTCTGTGAGCAGGGGTCTGAGCTCTGTACCAGTCATGGGCTATGCTTCTTCCCATTGAACTAAAGAGAAATAAAGAGCAAAGGGCAACTCCCCCTCTTCCTCTGCCATGCCTCCCCCAGTCACACAAAAAATAAGAAAAACAAAAGGAACACGGAGGAAAATAAGTATGAATAACCCAAGTAAAAGAACCATTTTAAAACCAGAGCTGTCTGGTTTTTAACTAAAAAGGGAACCTCACATTTCTACTTTCAGGTTGGAATTATAATCAGATAATTAGTCAAAACTTAGTTTCCATGTTGGTAAAAGGTTGTCACACCGATGCCTGCAGAGGGGCACTGGCCCAGGACTCCGCCTGGGGGCTGTGCACATGGCGGCGCTGAGGCAGGACGCGGCCCACAGGAGAGTCCAACCTTGAGTTGGCCACTCTTCTTTAAAACAAGAACTAAGGGTGTTAGCCCCGGTGCCAAAAAGGTCACTTATGGGAATGTTCCAACTTGGACTGGAAGGAGGACAGACTTCGTAACCCACTTCTCAGAACGATGCCGCCAACAAAGGCGCCAGGGCTCCCTCAAACAGCAATGAAGTCCCTCTTGTCCTTGAAAACAGCACTCCCAGGGATCCCAGCCACAGAAGCACAGGGCTGAAACCACCCACCTTAATCCGGTTCTCACTCTACCTTTCATTACCACAGAACCTGAGTAAGACTACAGTGAATAAACCCAAAATTGAGATGGAATTGAAAATCCATTCTAAAAATTCCCCAACTTAATTCCCTGTTTATTCACTCATTAATACTTACAGGGTTAATGGACGAATCTGGGTTGATTTGCAACATGTAAATGTTGTCCGTAGAATATTGGAAGAGCCCGTAATATGGATTCAGCATTTCATGGCACAATAAATAAAGCCACTCCCTGGGGACAACAGCAACAACAGCAGACACCAAAACTGTTATATGTGCGAAAACTACCACTAGAGGCCAAAACTGGTACAAATACCTGGCTGTGAGCATGTGATCTGAACATGCTGGGAAAACAAGCCTTAAGAAGTAAGCACTGGGCTGGTAGTATCAGAAATGGTTTTTCTGGCCAAAATGCCCACTACTCTGGAGCTCAGAAAGACCTGTGGTTGACACGCTATGTAGAGAAGGTGACCTGAAGGACGTGTGCCGGCCTAAATCGTGGCCCCCAAATGCCACATCGGAATCCCAGCATCTTCCACAGCAACAGAAACCCTGACATGGAATTAAATCGAGGACCCTGAGACGGGACTACATTAAAAGAATGACTATCGCCTTACAAGTCCAGTCTTTGCAGCTGTTCACTGGCCAGTGTTCCTGGCCCTCAGCTAAGGGTTTCTCTGCTGCTCTGCAAAGATCAGAGCCTCCGGTGATGGTGTTAAAGGTGTAGTCATACCTGACAGAAGTGCAATAAAGAGCAGTCTGATCCTACTTGTATTTAAAAAGTGTGTGTACATACACGCACACACAAAGCACAGATGCATATGCAGAGCACAGGAAGACAGGAAGGGCTTACAACAGCCGGGGACAGTGGTTAACCTGAGAATTAGCATTCTGGGGCATTTTCATTTCTTCTGCTTTCTAGTTTTTAAATTTCTGATCAATTGTAACATGTAATAACATTTAAATAAGGAGAAAATATGTCACAACCTAGAGAGGCAGGGATTGTTTAAGACTGTCTTTTTCCCTTCATAAGTTTCTGTTGAATTATTTTTTTTGCATAAACATTTATCATGTTTATAATCTTAAAAACTAGTTTAAAGCTTAAAAATATTCTAAGAATTTAAAAATCTGGATGGGGTGTATAAGAATGAATTATTCTCTGAATTCCTTTCTGTTTGAATTTTTTCGCTATGAAAAAAAATACCAAAATGTAAAGAGCACTCTAAATAGAAGCTGTGTGATTTGATTGCTACGACTGGGCTGTGAGACCCCAGGTGTGGGGAACCTTATACAGACACCTGTGGCAGTTCCACACACACAGCCTTTTATTCTATTCAAACTCCTTTCAAATAGATACATCTCATTGAGATAGCAGCCCCAAATTTTATTCTCGAAGTCTTCACTCTTTCAAATAGAAAAGACAGACAATTGAGAAAGACTAGGAAAGGATAAGCACAAATGCAAATAATCGAAGAGAATTGTGAGAATACATAAAACAACCAAGCCAAAACAAATTAATGTATCGAACTCCAAAGAACAGAAAGCACCTGCCAGGGAGATGTCCTCCAAATCTTGTAAAGTCTCTTGACTAGAAAGGCAAAATTTCCCAACACTGATTCATCCCCACGTTTGGGAGTTTGGATTTGAGAAGAATCTTTTTCATAAAAACCAGGGACCTGCAACCGTCTAGACAGGAAGTGATTAAAATACAAGCAAACATTCTGACCAAGCCAGGGACAAGGGAAAGAGGCATACTAGGAATGTTCTGGAAGTGGGAAGGGAAGAGCAATACAGGCAGAAGAGAGAGAACAGCAATGGTTCAGAACCAAACACTGGGAAAATGAGTATAGACTGATTCTCAGTGAGCAGATGATGAATACACACACATATGTGGTTTTGTGGTAGGCAGTTAGACAGACATGAGCAGAGCAAGGACGATGGGTCAGGTACAGAAGGTCACCAGGGTGAAAAGCGCTGGGTGCCTAACCAAGGACAATTGTAGGGTGGGACCTCGTCCCCAGGATGACCTTTCCTCCTCTAGCATATGGCTGGTTTGGACCCCCTGACCTTTCTTCCCTAGAGATAACATCTAGGCCTCAGCTCCCGGCCCCGAAAAGCAGCACAACCAGACCAGCAACACCACTGCTAACCTCAGGACCAGCTGCATTGACCCGCTACCCTGGTGCTGGCCAATCAATCAGTGGAGACCTAAACCCTGAATGGACACACCTGGAAAGCTGCTGACTAGTCTAGTAAGAGCCCCTGGGGCCTCCCCTGAACTCTCCACCCCACCCTCAAAACCCTTAGGACAGAGGACCCAGCAAGCTCTCGCCTTTCCCTCCCCCACCCCAGGCTCCTTATCATTGCCTTCCTCACTTACAAGCTCCAAGGGCCCTTCCTTTGCCTCTATAACTTGTTTCCTAAGCCCATTTCTTCTATTAATTACTTCTACTACCTCTGTGATTTTATAAATAAATGTTCTCTTATAGTTTGGGTCTTGGCTCTGAATTCTTTCCTAGTCAGAACTCAAGTACCGAGGTTGCCACGGTTCTAACACCCGGTGCCATTCCTGTGCCTATAATAGTTTCAATTTCTCCTTCATGTCTGGATGGATATGATCCCATCTGGACCCGAGGAAGAATCCAAGGGGTGAAACTGCAACGTGAGATCAAACTGGAGGTGGCAGAGCAAGGGTTCACATTGACCTCCCCGCAAGCACCATGTTACTCAAGGGAGCCACACAAAGCCAGCTCCAGGTGGGAGACTTGTAACTGTGGAAAAGGCAGAAGAGAACCACCAAACCAATCAAGCTATTCACACGTGTGCCTAGGAATACAGAACACCAGCCATGCACAGAAATAATGGTAAATTGAAACAGTCTGAGGTACTGAACTCTTGAGACTATAAGGGAAATAGCACAGACAAGAAAGTGGAAGCAGTCAGGCCTGCATTGTTAGAACAAGTGTGAAGGACTGAGGAGGAAGATTCTCACCTGGAAAGGGGAATGGAAGCCTAAGCCTCTTGCCAGGAAATGGAATTAGTGCTATCAAAGCCAACAGAAGTTACACTGGCCAAAAGAAAGATGGTTTCTAGATTGAGGAAGAAACTTGGGGCTATCTTGAAAAGTATCTCCTGTGGAGAGGCAGCACCATGTGAGCACAGGAGAGAAAATGCAGGCTTTCCTGCACCCCTACCCCAGATGGATTCAGAACCGAGGCGGGGAGGTGTGGTAAAGGAAGAGGTGATTCAGCCTGAGGAGCCACCCCGAGCAGCCTTTGTCTGTGAGGCGGTGCTCTGAGGGGACTGCTCTGTGAGCGGGTTTCTGCATTTCCGCTGGCTCTTCTTTCTGTTTGGCATTTCAGGTATGGAGTTTATTACTTTGTGGAATGTAGGATTGTGTTTTATTATAGCTATGCTGAAGAGCATGCAGCAGAAAGGGTGACTAAATTAGCCTCTCACCTTGCCACTCCACCATAGTCCAAACCTTCTTCTCCACGAAATTTCACCATTAGTCGTTTTTTCAAGTCTTTTGGACGCATCTTCATTATCTGGCGATAAGACTCCTATATGTAAAAATTAACAGTTTTAGAGAGAAGAACTTTTCTTAAAGTAATAAAAAGATGAAAGGTTATTGATAACTAGTGTCCTGGTGCACGGATTCGTGCACATTGAAATGAAATTAATTAGAAGAAATATTTTAATATTGCTATTTGCCCTTTCTCTATAATAGAAGTGTCAACCAAATTCACAATCGACAATGACAGATTGAAACACACACGTGCAATTGGCAGCAGTGAGAGCTTTATATGTATTATGCATGTGTGAGTCAACTTAGCCTTTTATATATATAGAACAAACTTGCTTAATTAGACCTCCTTCCTGATTTAGCTAAACTTTTTCCAGCCCAGTGAAGCACCCCAACTTCTCTTTCAGGTAATTGTCTGCAACACAGCAGTAAATATCAACACGAAGCAGATTATTATTGTAGATCATGCAGGGAGAACAAAGGGTGAAATATTTAACTGCAGCAGTGTTTGACTATATTCTGTGCAGTGAGAAAACCTGAAGTCATTTTCAAGGTCCACCATTTCTTACTTCTTTTCACTCAGGTCAAGTTTCTAAACTTTCTCAATCTCCATTTTCTGGCTAATGAAAAGAAAATAGGAATCTACCTACTCCAAGACTTCTGAGAGGATTAAATGAGATGAGGTAGGGGAAAACGCTTCACAGACATTTGGTTAAAGTGTAAAATGTTGCCAAAACCGGTTTGGCTCAGTGGATAGAGCGTCGGCCTGCGGACTGAAAGGTCCCAGGTTCGATTCCGGTCAAGGGCATGTACCTTGGTTGCGGGCACATCCCCAGTGGGAGATGTGCAGGAGGCAGCTGATCGATGTTTCTCTCTCATCGATGTTTCTAACTCTCTATCTCTCTCCCTTCCTCTCTGTAAAAAATTAATAAAATATATTTAAAAAAAAAAGTGTAAAATGTTTGCACCTGGCTATAAAGCAAGTTGTTTTTCTGGGCTGAAGAAACTCCAAGGAGGCTAGTAGCGAGGGAGAGGAAGCCGGGTGTTGCTATGTGACGTCATTACCCGGCACCCACAGCGACTGTTTCTGGGCTGGGCTGGGCTGTGGGCTACATTTTGTGCCATGAGGTCTTGGCAGTGTTGGCTGTGATTTGGCGGGCTGTCGCTCTGAGGTGGTGGTAGGGCCTGTGTCCCACTTGGGGGAAGCCGAGTGATGGTTTGTTGGTACCAGGTCCGCGGTGCTGTTTCTTTTTAAATGGCAGCTCCTGCACTGAGCATCTGCCTCCTGGTGGTCAGTGCGTGTCATAGCTACCAGTTGGACGGTCGGACGAACATTTAGCTTTTATATATATAGATGGAACCTGATTCAAAATAGTATCCATTCAAATCCAAGTTCTAGCTGGTTCCTATTTAGCATGTTTATACAGGGTGGGGCAAAAGTAGGTTTATAGGTGTTTGTATGGAAATAATACAATAATTAATAAATAATTATACAATAATAAACTGTGTTTTGCATACTCATAACTGTAAACCTACTTTTGCTCCACCTTGTATCATCAACTTTTCTCCCACTGTTTCTAGTTCAGAAACCACAACAAAATAAACGTGTACTAGGTAACACTGTACCTAAAGGAAACACTTATTTTCAGCACAATCACTAACAACAGAACAAATGTCCTCTGTAGAGCTGATCTTTCCTACACAATTTCAATGTGTCCTATAAGCACTTTATATGTATGTATGTGTGTGTTTTACATCCTCACCCGAGGATATGCTTAGAGAGAGGGAGAGAGAGAGAACATAGATCGGTTGCCTTCTGTACACATCCTGACTGGGGATCACATCTGAAACCCAGGTATGTGCCCTGATCAGGAATCAAGCCGGCAACCTTTTGGTGCCTGGAATGATGCTCAATCAACTGAGCCACTGGCCAGGCTTCATATTTTAACCAAAATGAAGACATCACTAGAAAGTCTGAATATTAAAAGAATTCTGAGCCTGTTTTTATACCTGAAGCTCAGCCAAAACAGAAAACACGTGGTCAGCCCAATATTCCTTCAGATTCAGCATTTGAGTAGAACCAGCTAAGTGTTTATAAATATTTTCAAATGATAAGGCACTTAAAAATCATTTCATGCTTTAACTTTAATGTAATTCAAACTCTGACATCCCAAGAGGGAAAGAGCAGGTTGAGTGGAAATGATCTGGCATCAAAATGACAGTAGTTCCGCTCTTTTCTAACCTTGGCAAGCACTTAAGACTGCTCAACGGGCAGAGCCGAGCACTTCAGCAGCCCCACTCGTCCAGTGCTGGCTGCGAGGAGGACCACGCACGGCCCTGGCGCATCCTGTGCCCTTCGCTGTGGAGGTGCTGGGCCCTCAGGCTGCAGCCCCATAAGAACCTGTGTCCAGTTCTTACCCACTCTCATTGGCTCATGTCTGCCAAGGATTCCACCAAGGCAGGCAGGCAGGCTATGGACCAAACACAGCTGAGATTTCAATTTACGCTCACGTTCCTTGAGAAAGGGCTCTGTCCACAAGAGGGTCCTGCCTGGTTAGGGACCCTGATCCCGCAGGGGGCTGTATATGGGGCGGAGGCCTTCCCAGGAACCACCTGATCATCCTGTTTCCAGAAGAGACAAGTGGCCCTTGGCCACTGAGCTCCTCTGAGGAGGCTGTGCTATTTCATCAAATTTCATGAGAGGCCAGAAGGAATGACTGGTTCTGAGGACACGGAAGATTGCAGGAATATATAATCTGCACAATGTAGGCAAAGGGCTTTATTCCCCCTTCTGCATATATCTCTAGGTTTCCACCTCATAAACCATCTGTGTTTTTAAACTGTTAACACAGGAGTAAATACAGTGCCCTCTCTACATGGGCACAACCCTGCATTTCACAGAGCAATAAACTCCATACCTGAAATGCCAAACAGAAAGAAGAGCTCACGGAAATGCAGAAGCCGCTCACAGAACAGTCCCCTCAGAGCGCCGCCTCGCAGACAAAGGCTGCTCAGGGCGGCTCCTCAGGCTGAATCACCTCACTTGTCTATTAACATGAATGCAGAGTCTGTGCCTGCCTGCCGCACTAAATGCCATACCTCAAATATTTCTTCTCTGGACACTTCAATGCGGCAATGACCAGCCTGGGGTTGCTGAAGTGAAAGCTCGTGTCTGAGGACCTTCAGTTTCTGAACTAAATCTCTTTCGTATCTCTGGGCGGGAAGCTCCTCGTCTTCCACTGAGCCCTCGCTGGGCAGCGGCAGCGGCTGGCTGGGCTCCTTTAGTTGGCACTGGTGACTTGAGAAGAACAGAAGCATCAAAATCACTCCAAAAGCAGCGGCCAAGGGAGCTGCAAGCAATGCCCCCTACACCGAAGGGACCGAGAAGAGAGTTCGTTAAACAGAACTTCGAGTGGACATTTTCTTCTCTGATGCCGTGGCTATGTAACAACTGCTGGTGGTCACCATTAGCCCAAATATAGGCCTAGGATACAATAAAGGAGATACCCCACTTCTAAGCAACAGCTTAGCTCATACATTTGCATTGCTATAAATAAAAACAGCAGTTGCTATCATTTAGCATCTAGTATGTGTCCGAGACTGACCAACACACTGTTAGATGCACCTTGGCGGCTAGAATTAAATGCAGTTGACGTGAAGCATTGAAAAACAGATTATAGTGGAGAGGGGCAATATGCATAAGAGCAAACAACTCGAGTGAAGTCTAACGGCAGCCAATCCTCATTTTCAGAACCAACAGATTAGGAAGCCCACTCATTAAAAGCAAGATTCAAGTCATATAAGAGAACTAGGCCAGCAGAAGGACAAAGTGACAGTTCTCTTGTTCAAGTTTTGCTACTAATGTCAGTTGTCAGTGAGAAGAGCCTCGTGGGCTCTTATGTTCTGAGAACACACCAAACCCGGAACACAAGGCGGGAGCTGAGATAACTCCCAATTCCAAGTCATCCAGGATGACAGGCACGGGACAGGGCTCAGCAAGTGGCACCAGTGACTGGCAGTCCTCCTACACTGTGATGAGCGGGCATCTTACTGCTTCTCACTTAAGAGCCACGCCTTTCATCACGGAGCTGCGTGTGACGCTTCGTTAACGCACCTGCCTAATACTGCCCCCTCCGTGAATTTAATCTCAGCCGCAGGCAGGAAAAGGGTGGCAACAGCAACAAGATATGGCTTCAGTGCGCTCACAGCTAACCTGAGAGTTTAACACATGCAACTATCCACCAAATACTTATATTTGCTTATGTGTCTTCTCCACTAACAATGCAGTCGGATGAATTAAAAAACATATTAGAAAACATGAATTGATAAACGTAAGCAGTCAACAAGGATTGTGTAAAAGTTGTACTTACTTCATGATGTGGTGTAACCGTGGGTCTGTAAACTGGGTTGTTCGGTTATTATGATCTACAAAATATATTCTCCCAGAAACTGTACTTCTGACTTCCCAACCTGGTGGCAGTGGTCCAAGTTCATCACAATTCACACTGTTAAGGTCTCTATCAAAACGGAAGACACAGAGAGGTTTGTCCATCTGAGTATGGAGGCATGAAACTAACACTTCAGCAAGAGGAACCACAGGATTCCCTTCCTTATCAATGCGGCCATGTCCCAGTTCTGCTAAGAGGGACAGTCATGGTGCTACTTACGCCAAACTCCCACCAAATCCAGGCTTCTGTGCTGCAAGTGGCAGCAAATCCAACAGATAACAACGAAACTTCCAGAGCCTATAACCATGAGAGGGAACGTGGTCTACCCAGGGAACATCACTTCTTACACCACAGAGGGCCACACGGTAGGAAGTATCTGAATGCTGCTGGAAACCTATCTGAACTCACAAGTTATAGTAAACGAAATGCTCAAGGCCAGAAAGGGTGCTTCGTCGAAAAGCCCCCGACAACACAAGCTTTTTAAAGCCGATAGGATGTATAACACGCATTTGAACTCGCGCAATTCTAAACAGCTGCACCGGGAGAGGCATTCTCATTTTTTAGTTGGCTTTATTAAGTAACTGTTTCTAATCCAACCTCTTAATTATTTCAATACAATCCACAGTCAGATGGGAACACAGCATTACTGACCAAGATGCTTTTCTAATTGGCACAAAAGCCTGACATTTCTTATAGTGGGTACTGACGAGACACCTCATCCATTTGCAGGTAATATTTCCAATCTAATTATAGACACTGAATCAGAAATTTAACACAGACTTGGAAAATCAAAGACAGGAAGCTTGTTCTCAGATGAAACAAATTATGAATAAAAAGGAAATGAGCATTACTAAAAATGTTATTTGGTAGTAATGCTATTCTAAAAAAAAGAAAAAAGAAAAAAGAAAGAAAAGAAAAGCAAAGAAGAAAAGAAACATAACTCTGTTATGGGGTGGGGTGGGGCTCTCTCTGACCTGGGCTCAGATGTTTGGCCTTGTAGAAGGAATTCGTATAGTAAAGCTTCATCTCCCCCAGGAATGGTCCCCAAGGGACTGAGGCAATAGGGACAGTAAAGTAGAAGAGAGAAAGGGTAATAGTCTTTATATTTCCTTTTAATGCTTTATTATGGAAAATTTTAAGCATGTAAAAAAGTAGAGAAACCATAATGAATAGCCAACTTCAACAATTACCCAGTCATTGTCAACCTATTTCAGATATACCCCTATATTCACTGCCCCACTCCAATCATTTGAAGCCAAGTCCCAGGCATCCTATGATTTCATCCATTTTAATATTTTCAGTTAAAATGAGAACACATCTTGAAGGGCTTATTGGCTTTCCAAGTCAGAGCACATTTGATTTAACCCAGGGGTGAGGCCTTTTTGGTTATGTGATCTGATTTCAAGGTCTAGGATTGCTTTCTAAGGACCCTCGGTTCCAGCAGCTGCCGCCCAGGACCCCCTGGCAGACATCCCCTTTGAGCTGCCATTCTTCCAAGTTTACATCTCCAACCGAAGGGGCTCTCATCCAGCCAGGGTCCCGGTGCACATCTGAGAAACCCACCTTGGTATTCGGGGGTCGTGCCACGTGCTCACTCCAGTCTGTGTGTGCAAAAAGTAAACTTGCCCCTGCACTGTTGTTCTTTGTTCTGTGCAAGAAATCGGAGGATACAATTAGTTAAATTCAATTCCAAGGAGTTTTTTCAACCAGTCCTCTAAGCACAGAGTCTAAGCTTCTTTTCAACATTGTTTAAAATCACTCAGAAAAGGAATGAAGAGGGCAGGGGTGAACTTCTGCCAGACTTCCTCACGTCACCAGCCCTGTGTAAACGTTTGGGCCTCTCTTCCGTTCCCCGTTCACACCTGGACAGGCGGTGCTCCCCTTCCTTAGTCAGCCCTGGACCAGGCCCTGTTTGTGTATCCACCACCCCAGGACTGACCTGACCTCTATGACCTCCATTTGCTCTTACTTCTGGTAATGATGCGCCACATCCATACCACATTCCTCCTGCATTAGGTTCTCGGCTGTCAAACGATCCCTTTCCAATCCTATCCCATACTGTCCTTTCCACATTCAAATCAGAGCACTACAAATACCTCATCTACCACCACCATCCTGGTTTTCTTGGATATTCATTTGCCTGAAATTTCACACAATTGCTGAACAAGGAGACTGGTACAGTGCTGACACACTCGTGATGAGCAAGATTCATCACCATCTTTTTCTGGTTACTCGTCTTTACACCGACACAACCATCCCACAGCTCTGCCAACATCAGCAGCTGCGGCATGTACAAGTTACGCAAAAAGGTTTAAAAAATTAAAGCTCTCTGAAACCTTGTAGATAATGCGCATAAGAGCGGGTGAATTCTCTCACCGTAGCCTTCGGGCAGTTCCGGGGACTGGTGGCCATGGGGGCGGTTCTGAGGCGTCTGGAGGGACCCTCGGAGCTCGGGATTTCGAAGCCGCTGTGCCTGAAGCCTTTGATCTTGACTTGGGGATTCCCCAAACCTGCAGTTCCCTCCACCAGCAGCAGCACCGGTACTATCTGTGTAAGGGGCGGGTTCCTCCATGAAGCAGCTGAGTGGCCTTCCAGGCCCGGAGTCTTCATACACGGTTCTGAAAGGGGGCAGAGCACAGCGCGCATGGGCACACGGCCGAGGAAAGACCCTGAAAACTCAACGCGGTGCTCTTATATCCATTTATTTTGCTTTACTTAAGCAATATACAGTGTCCCAAGTCTTCAGTTTCATAAAATTCATCCTGTCCTAGTTAAACAGAAAGACTTCCATAGAAACAAGTAGCTAAAGGGAGCCACAGGGAAAGTGCCATCCAAGCCACTTGCGGGTTTCATCCTCGGGTGAAGGTAGGGATTGGAAAAATCAACCTCGGACATGAAATGAGATTTGATTTTTCTTAATTTAAAGTCAAATCCAAACACTCCATTTCCCTTTTTATTTTCCTCTATCATAAAACTCCTGGTTACATAAAATACCGCAATGACTTTAAGTACTCTTTAACATAGATCTCCACCCCGGAGCAATTTTGAAGACAATTTACCTTGATAGGCCATTTTCTCTTATAAGCAAGTACTTTTAGAAAAACATTTTACATTGAAAAATTTAAAATATATTCACAACTCGGGAGACGACCCTCCTGGACTTCTCCCTCTGCCTTGTGGCTGCCCTTCCACTCCACTGGATTAGTCTGAAGCCAATCCCAACAACTTCCTATTCACCCTTAAATAGCTCACACATACCTCTAGAAGATAAAGACTTTTTCCATTATCATGACTAAAAAATGTCCATTAATTTTTAAAAATATCAAATACAGTCAGTGTTCAATTTTTCCAGTCAATTGTCTCCTTCAGGATCCAAGCGAGGTCCACACATTGCATTTAGTAGGAATGCGTTTAAGTCTTTTATTATTAATTTATAGGTTCTCTTCCTTTTTTGTGAGTATTTTCCTAGCATGTATCTGTGAAGACACTGGGCTGTGTCTTCTACCCTTTGCTGAGCACCCCCCTTCCAGATGGTGCTTGTTGCATCCCCTTGGGAGTCCCCTTGATTTCCAAGAGGTATGTCAATGCCAGCTTACCTCTCTTTTGCGATGTCGCTAACAACTATTAATAATTATCAACCAGCTTCATTAATTCATTGGCAATCGCAAAATTGTGATAGTGACCAATGAGAGTTTTCAGGGTATTTAAAAGAAAAGTATTTTAGGGTTCTTTTTTCTCTTCCTGTGTCATTATGAACACATAATGTTCATTTTTAACATATTTGATGTGTTCCAATCCATTAGTTATAATTCTTACTGATGCTCAAACTGTTCCATCTTTGGCCAGTGGGAACCTCTTTAAATTGGATCCTGAGTCTTTTGGGCACAACCCCACTAGTCTTTACAGCTTACTTTATAAACAAGGAAAGTGGGTGCCAATTTTATCCCAAAGTTCTTTCCTGTGTCTCAAGCATTCAGCACAACGAAAGATGTGAAGGACACTTTCATATAGAGCGAGAGCCTAAGGCAGCAGAGAACTCAGCAGGCATTGCCATGGTGATACGTACCCTTCATTTTCTAACAGTCCTCTGCAGTCTACCACAGACCCTCCAGTGCCTATTCTGTCTCGTGTCTGTAAACTGACTAAAACAGAAAAGAACGTCGTGCATTAAAATCCAGTGGTTTTTATACAATTGTAATACAGTGAGCCATTGCAGATGCATAATTTATGCACAATATTATTTTCTAAAAGCGAGGCATGTGCATGTACAAAGACACATATATTCTTATGCTTTCAAGCAAGAGGTATTTTATTCCAGTAGCTGCATACCACCATACACCGCCTGGAACATTCCTTAAAATGTGGAGCAGAAAGAGGTACTGTGTTTTTCGTGTTCTCCATAAACATAACAGAACACAATATTCACTTCCTCTAAGTTACCTTATCCTTTAAGGAGATTTTGACATGTTTAATAAGGACACAGAAAGCACTTTTAGTATTTGTAAAGTCTAGATGCATCCAAATATTTATTCTCAGTGGCTACTATGAACAACAAAGACAATTATAAAGCTGCTCCCAGCTATTCATTTCCCGCTGGCACATCTCTCCACAAAGAAAAGAAGAAATCAGAAACAGGAAAGCATTCAGTGAGAACTTTTTCACTTTGAATCTATACCCACTGTTCATTTACCTTGGGTCAAGTCTACACAAGGCAATACCTAAAAGGTTTGGGGTCACTTTGGTATGCTGCTGAAATACTACATTTTCTTTGATTCCTTGTAATGCATACAATCAGCAAACACAGAAGATCACAGTTACCCTAAAATGCTGATAAAAAAAATGGATAATATGATGAGCTACTTAACAGATAAATCGCTTCTAAGAGAATACTGCCAGTCAACACTTTGTAACATTAGCACATTTATTTGTTCAGTCTAAATAATTCAATCCTCTAACTCTATCAAATCATATTACATGGAAGTCTTCAGAAATCATCTTTGCTTTTTACATATTTGATGGGTTTTCCTGAAGAAACTATTTCTCAACTATTGCATTATGTGGCCACTGTTCTTAACTACCTCTGGATAATATAATGACAAATTAATTATCCATAATGGGATGATTAAAATGACATTTAAAATTATAACCCTAAATATTTTTGTAACTGAGTGATTTTAACTCAACTTTGAATGATAGGTTGAAGAGATAAATTAGATAAAATAATCAAAACTACACAAGATGAAATTTTTTAGTGCTGAAGAGATGGCCCCTGTAAGTGGTTTGTTCTTCGAAGTATGTCACCATGCCAGTGCCTGTATGTGTTTCCTCAGTGATGGAGAGTTGAATGTTAAGTTGAGCAAAAGCATCTCTTTATACAGATGAGAAAGTTCTTACCCACTATTTGGCCACGAACTGCATCAGTATCTGAGGGATTTAGTTTGCATAGATCCAAACGCTGGTCTGCAAACAAACAATTCAAAACTTAACCCAGCGAAATGTTAACTAGGGAGGAAGGCAGGAATTCTGTATTCAGTATTAAAAAAAAAAAGATGCCTCATAAGCCTTCTTCAGTTGCATGAAGAGGCAGAAAAGCGTTAGTTTCTTACATCCAGTATCTTTTAATCTGCTGATGGCATTGGAGAGCAGCCGCACACAGCCCAGGAAGCCAGCTCCCTGCTTCTTGTGAATTTTCTTGTGGTTCCACACGCTGATGGTTATAGAATCAGTTTTCCCAACATATCTAAAAACAACATGCAAACTCACTTTTAATTGTATTTCTGAATTATGATATAGCCCACTGAGATTTTATCTGATTGACTTGTTAGCACAGAAAAATCCTTTAAAAATAATATTGGTTCTATATTCCACATGTGGCAGGCACTCAATAAATATAGGTCTACTAATCTCAATGGGCTGGGAAAAGAACGATAACAGTTATGTAAGAAGCAAATGTAGATAACCACATAAAGTTATAATCTTTTTTTTTAAAAATATATTTTATTGATTTTTTACAGAGAGGAAGGAAGAGAGATAGTTAGAAACATCGATGAGAGAGAAACATTGATCAGCTGCCTCCTACACATCTCCCACTGGGGATGTGCCCGCAACCAAGGTACATGCCCTTGACCGGAATCGAACCCGGGACCCTCCAGTCCGCAGGCCGACGCTCTATCCACTGAGCCAAACCGGTTTCGGCTAAAGTTATAATCTTATAACTGATTTATCATATATGTATTTATTTAAAATTCTCATCTGAGGATGTGTTGAGAGAGAGAGAGAGAGAAAGAGAGAGAGAGAGAGAGAGAGAGAGAGAGAGAGAGAGAGAGAGAGAGAGAAAGAAACATCGATTGGTTGCCTCGTATTCCAGTCCCAACTGAGAATCGAACCTACAACCTAGGTATGTGCCCTGACTGGAAATTGAATCCAAAACATTTTGGTGTATAGGACGACACTCCAACCAACTGAGCCACCAGGCTGGGGTGAGATTTATTTTATTTTATTAGGTCCAAAGGACAATGACATATTTATAAATTCCTACTAGTGTTAGGCTTACTATTGAACACTAGTTTGCAATGGAGGACTACCTATAAACCCATCGATCCATCTAAAGATCACTAATGGGTACTAACTCAGACATTATCCCCCCACTTACTCTCAGTGCAAGTCAACCAAAGAGGGGAGCTTTCAGGACAAGAATTGACAACCACTTTCCAGGCCACTTATGGCACCTCGGTATCACTGAAAGTGAGCTTTAGAATCCAGCTATTAAAAATTTCATCCAAACCCAGTATAATTTGTGTTAATAAAAAAAAATAATCATTCAGTATTACTTTGATAAAAATTTCTTAGCAAGAACATGAAAACATAAGTGCATATAAAATAGTGGTTTTCAAAGTGCAATCCATTTTATGAACAAATATAAGAAGTTGTTTGATGGTACATAGGTTTATATACATTCAATCATACCAAACTATATTTTCTCTTACAGAAAATGTATTTGAACTAAAAAGCAGAATAAAAAAAATAAACAGAAATATATACAATATGTATTTGCATAATAGATAAATATAATAATAATGTATTTTTAAAATAAAAACTCTAAAACCAGGTTTAGGGTTTTACTGAAAAAGTAGTAGGACCCAAACTATGCTCTTTTTTTCTGCTAGAATGGCCAGTTGGTTGAAAAGTCACAGAAGATCACAGTTACAGAAGCAAACCATAAAAATCTATAAAAATGTCAAACGCAAGAACTTTCAAGTACATGAACTCTAAAATGAGGCAGTATTAATTTGGCCATACTTTTTATTTTTATTTTTTTTATCAATAACAAGTTATAAATCCCTTAAAAAAAAAAAAAGAAATGCTTCTCTTAAAAGCTAGATACCTACTTTCCTGATGCTCCCAAATGGCTTACAGAATATTCAACTCACAGATCATAGTGCTGGTTCCACTTTGGGTCCAATGTGTTTTTCACAGTGTCCGTTGAGTGGCACTGCCCAGATCCATCCACAACAATCTTTGCAAAGGGGTCGGGGAGTCCTGGAGAAGAGGGGACAGCCACAGATCGATCAGTGTAACATTAGAACATAGTCTTATAGGTTAACGGGAGCTTCGAATCCTCTAATTTGGTAAAGAAGATCACATTAGTCGATTTTATTCTCTACTTTAAGGTCAGTTTTGATCTGTTTAGCTTTCTAAGAATGGCAACCCAGGATGACATCACACCCAGATTTTTAGAGGCTAGGGAAAAAAACACACCCCACCCTATTAAAAATAGGCTTAAATTCAAATTCCCATTTTTGATGATCACTAAGGGGGGCTAATTAAATGAAGGAAAAGATATCTATAATTAATTGTACTTCTACTTTCTAAAAAGTAATACTTAGAAATCTTGTTTACTGACTGTCAACTTTAACTTTGGAAGCAAGAACTCAGCGAGTCCTAAATGAATCAGACAGGTTTATAAGACCAGAGAGGTGGCAAGGGAAAGGCTTTAGAGCCAGACCTGGATGCAAGCCAGCGCTCTGGAAGCTTCCCAGCTACTTGAATAAAGCCTGTGAGCCTAGATTTCTTCATCTTTAAAGTGTGAATAACACCACTTAAGAATTGAGCAGTGTCCTTGTGAGGATCAGGAAAAAAGTGAAGAATTTTAAGCTGCAGGCACCTACTTTATAGTAGGTGAATTTCTTGAGTTAAGGGGTGAGTCTTTCTTTAGAAAAGGATCCTCTATTTTTCATAATTCCTTTAATTACAAGGCTTTTAAAATACGATTTAATTTATAAAATTTGACTAACAATTTTACTTAATCCCGGCTATTTTATAGAAAAATGTCTCATCTGTATTTGAGCTGAGAACACTTTGTTCAGCAGAAAGTAATGTATTAATGGGTGGAAAGACAGAGAAAATAGGGTGTGGCTGAAATAGGGGATGAGAGAGTTTTTCTTGTATGAGTTATAAATTCTGTGCTTTGGAGCCGACTCTCTCTATGTTGTAGTCAACTGGGAAATGAAGTTTGTCAGACCATGGATTTCTATCCAGTAAGGGCAGGATTTTTAGGAGAATACACCCAGTGTTTTTAACAAGTTTAAAATTTCAGAAATATGTGAAAAATATTAATATTGTAAGAGAGCAAAAATGGGTGTTTACTTACTGAAGAAGTCTTTCTTTGCAAGGTTCTTGGCACATAATACTAAAAACAAACAAAAAATGCTAGGGTTAGCATTTATGGACAAGGTTTTCATCATAGCTGGTTGCTATGGACTAAACTGCCCCCATACCCCGCCAATTCCTAGGTTGAAGCCCTATCCACAATGTAATGGCATTTGGATATGGGGCTTTGGGAGGTGCTTAGGTTTCGATGAGGTCATGAGATTAGGGCTCTAATAATGGGATCAGTGTTCCTATAAGAAGGGACCACAGAGCTTGCTCTCCATGTGAGGGTACAGCAAGAAGGTGATGTCTATAAGCCAGGGAGAAGCCCCTCACCAAAAACCAATTCTGCTGGCACCTTAATCTTAGGCTTTTCCAGTCTCCAGAACCATGAGAAATAAATGTTTATTGTTTAAGCCATCTAGTCTATGGTATTTTGTTATAGCAGCCCAAACTGACTGAGACAATAGTCTATATAGACAATGAAAAAAAAGATTCTAAAAATTATCTTTGCCAACGATTGCCTTTCAAATTTAATACTACATTAAACAAAAAAACCTGTCAAGTAACTAAAAAGTGTTTTCTCGCCCAGCTGGCATGGCTCAGTGGTTGAGCGTCGACCTATGAACCAGGAAGTCATGGTTCGATTACCAGTCAGGGCACATGCCCAAGGGTTGCAGGCTCAGTCCCCAGTGTGGGGAGTGGGGGAGGCAGCCCATTAAGATTCTCTCTCATCATTGATATTTCTTTCTCTCTCTCCCTCTCCCTTCCTCTCTGAAATAAATAATAATAAAATAACTTAAAAAGTGTTTAAGTTATCAACTTAAAAAGGAAATCAACTATAATAAATAAAATGTTTTAGTTCGAATTTCTTAAAATCTTACTTAAACACATATAGATAGATTTATCAATATGCTCTTATAACTGCTCAAGGTCACATAAATACCTTTTTAGCTACTACTAAAAACAAAAGAAATTGTGCATTTCTGATATTCTGATAAATAATACAATTTTGTAAGTGTAAACTTCAGTATGTTGGAGAATAGAAAGCAAGGGGAGAGTAATAAAAAACATGGTGTTGTAAAAAACAAACAACAAAACGTATGTTAAGAGTTTAGCAAAATGTTGGCACATAGAATGCAATAAATGCTATTGTTGTTATCTTATTAATTAGGTGGTATCAATTACTATTAAGAAATTTTGACACCAGATCAGTTACATGATTAAAGCTACTATTGCAGGGGAATATACACTGATGTCCCTTTTACATTGCTTCACAAATTTTGCTATTTTTTAAATCCTCACCCAAGGATATGCTTATTGATTTGAGAGAGAGAGAGAGAGAGAGAGAAACATCAATTGGTTGCCTCTTGTACATCCCTGAACTTGCAACCTAGGTATGTGCTCTGACCAGGAATTGAACCCGCGACCTTTTGGTCTATGGGACAATGTTCTAATCAACTGAGCCACACTGGCCAGGGCAATTTTGCTAATTTTAAAGAATATAGTGTTTTGCTTTGAACTTATAAATATGTTATTTAAAAAATATATTCATATAATACATATATTCTACAAACTTTTCAATTACTATATTTTTATATAACAGGTTTATCAAGATATAATTAATATACTATACAATTTATCCATTTAATGTATATACAGTATAATCAGTGGTTTTTAGTATACTCATAGGTTTGTACAACCATCACCACAATCAATTTTAGAACATTTTCATCATCCCCTAAAAAAATCCCATACCCATCTATTAGCAGCCACTTTTCATTCAACCTCAAATCTCGCCAGTCCAAGGCAATCACTAATCTACGAGGTCTCTGTATATTTGCCTATTCTGGACATTTCATATAAATTGAATTATATAATATGTGGTATTTTGTAACTGCCTTCTTTCACTTAGCATGTTTTTAAAGTTTATTCATGTTGTACTATGAACCCATTTCTTCTCATAACTGAGTAGTATTCCATTGTATGAATAGAACACATTTTCTTTATTGATTTATCAATAGGTGGACATTTGGGTTGTTTCTGCCTTCTGGTTATTGTGAATGATGCTTGTACAAGTTGCTGTGTGGACAGAGTGGAGTTGCTGAGTTGTATGTTTAACACTTTGAGGAACTGTCAGTGTTTCCCACAGAACCTGCACCACTTTATATTCCCACCAGCAGTTATGAGTGTTTTGATTTCTCTGCATCCTCAACCAATACTTATCATCTGCCTCTGTGGTTTTATATCTGTGGTTTTAATGTACATTTCTCTAATGACTTTGAGCATCTTTTCATGTGGTTATTAGCTATTGGTATATCTTTTTGGAGAAATTTTTATTTGGGTGTTTTTGCCTATTTTTAACCAATTATTTGCTTTTTCATCTAAAGATAAAATATACTTATCAGATTTGTAAATATTCTCCCATTCTGTGGGTTGTCTTTTTACTTTCTTGATGTTGTTCTTTGAAGCACCGAAGTTTTTAATTTTGATAAGGTCCAATTTGTCTATTGTCTTTGGTTGCTTGTGCTTTGGTATCATGTCTAGGAAGGCTCTGCCTTATCCAAGGTCATAAAGATTTAATCCTATATTTTCTTCTAAGAGTTTCATACTTTTAGCTTTTTTAATACTTCTAGCTACTCTAACTACTCTTAATTTACTCTTTATCAGACATTTAGGTCTATGATCTATTTTGAGTTTATTTTTGTGTGTGATGTGAGAAGGGGTTCATATCATTCCTTTGTAGGTGGATATGCAATTGTACAGCACCATTTGTTTTTTTTAAAATATATTTTATTGATTTTTTACAGAGAGGAAGAGAGAGGAATAGAGACTTGGAAACATCGATGAGAGAGAAACATCGATCAGCTGCCTCTTGCACACCTCCTACTAGGGATGTGCCCGCAACCAAGGTACATGCCCTTGGCCGGAATCAAACCTGGGACCTTTCAGTCCGCAGGCTGATGCTCTATCCACTGAGCCAAACCGGTTAGGGCGCACCATTTGTTTTTAAAGACTATTCTTTCCCCATTGACTTGTGTTGCCACCCTTGTTGAGAAACGAGGTTCTACTGTATTTCATAAAAGTTTTCCACATTTCTAATTGGATTTACTCTTGAATGTTTTGTTTTTTGATACTATTGTGAATGGAAGTGTTCCTTTCATTGCATTTTCTAATTGTTATTTGATTATAGGAAAGCCTTTTCTTACATTAATTTTGAATCAGCCATCTTTTCAACTCTCCTCAAATGGACCTGCAATGATGTTTCCTTCAGCTTCCCTTTTCTTTCCCACAGCTCTGAATGTCTCAAAGACTCTCATATCAAACCCAAACTGTCCAAAACGGAATTGAAACCTTCCCTCTCTGCCTAAAAACCTGGTCCTCCCCCAAGATTCATTTCAAATATCAGCAGCAACACCCACAACTGCACAAGCCAGAAATCTGTATGCCATGCTTGTACTTCTCAATCTCTCAAATATGTTGACATCTCCACCCTTGTTCAAGCTCCCAAAATTAGCTATCACAAAGTACTTTTTAAAATTTAAATCTCATGTCTCATTCCTTTTTAAAAATTCCACATTGCGAAATTCTAGATGTCATGCTCTGACCCGACCTGCCTCAACTCTCCAGCCTCAAATATTATCCACCAGCTCTGGGCCCTAGTTTTTCTGAGATGCTGCGGCTAGATTGCTTCTGACTGGAAAAATTCTCAAAATATCTCAAAAAGATTAATCTTTGTTCATATTTACAAGACTAGCAATGTTTTCATTTAAGGCTCACTCCAGTGGAATTCGGTTATTATCGCAAGGTGGAGAAGCTCTTAGTAGTGTCAGCACAAAGAGAACTTTGCCTCAATTTGGTCCAAGGATCATTTAGGGTCATACTAATTCTAGTTTAGTTAATGGCATATGATTTCTCCTACTAGAATAATTTTGTGATATCGAGATAGAATTCTCTTTGTCCACTCTAAGGGATGTCACGATAAAAGACAATTTATTACACAGCACAAAATCCCACACTATCTGAATCTGCCACTAATTTTTAAACAAATATGTTATACACCAATTATAAATTAGGTTCTGGGGATACAACAATGAACAAAAGAGACATTTATAGAAAAGGAAGCTCAGTTTTTCAGTGTAGACCACTGCATGGCTGCTTCAGTTCCAACTCTGGTAAGTGATACTTCTTATAATCACATACTAGAGATCCCTAATGTTGGAGAAAGAGTAAGAGCAAATGATGTAATGTTCACTTAGCATCTCAAAATACACGGAAGGGCGGTGTTTGCTAACTTGTACATTCAATTAGTAAGGCAAGCTTCTTTACCAGGCCCCTGCTAAAAGCACAGGATCCCCCAAATACTTCTTGTGGCTGTAACTTTTATCTCCTCTTTTCTTACATTTATATGTGTCACCAAGTCCTATCTTTTCTTTCACTAAAAGTCTCTTGATCTTGTCCTTTCCCTTTATTCTGTACTCATTCTCCTGTTCTGGGCTTCACCTATTTGCAGTTATTCTAAGAGCAACAGTGCCCTCCCTAACTCATACTAATTCAGCCACCAGATCGATCTTTTGACATGACATTTTCGTGTTCTAAGGCTCAAAATTTTCAATGGCTCTGTATTGTATTTTACTGAAAATCTAAATTTCTCCTGGGTGTCCCATTCTCTAGTATCACTTTTACCATTCACTATTCTTTAAAGTATAGTTCAGTACATATACACAATGGAATACTACTCAGCCATAAGAAAGGATGAAATAGTGCCACTTGCAACAACATGGATGGACCTTGAGAACATTATGCTAAGTGAAATAAGTCAGTCAGAAAAAGCTAAGAACCATATGACTACACTCATATGTGGGATATAAAAACTGAAAGTCATGAACACAAACAGTGTGGTGGTTGCCAGAGGGAAGGGGGTGGGGGAGAAGGGGGTCCTAATATAAGGCGACAGGAGAAGATGTGACCTTGGGTGGTGGGCACACGGTGCAATAGACAGATCTTGTAACATAGAAACCCACACCTGAAACCTATATGTTCATGTTGATCAATGTCACCCTAATCAATTTAATTTAAAAAATACAAAATAAAAAACAAAGTATAGTTCAGTTCATTGTCCCCCCTCCTCTGGACCCTGACCATTACTACCTCTAGGCAATTATTCTTGCTACTCAATCCACTTAGCAATCTTTCTCTTTTTGTATCTCTTTGTGGGCAGGCCAGGCCCT
Organism: Myotis lucifugus; assembly: GCF_000147115.1. Lineage (NCBI taxonomy): Eukaryota > Metazoa > Chordata > Mammalia > Chiroptera > Vespertilionidae > Myotis > Myotis lucifugus. The sequence continues at coordinate 1,269,177 of NW_005871049.1, read as the reverse complement.
CTTTCTCAGTGAAGCTTCATTCAGGCCATTGTTTCCCAACTGCCACTCTGTGCCAAAATTTAAAAAATAAGGACTATATAGTGTGGTTTTCTTAAAACTGAACTAATTAATTTTAAATGTCTTTTTGTTCTAGAGTTATATGTCTTTTCTATTTTTTCATGTTAAAATATTTCTTTACTGAAATGTGGTAAAAAAAATAGTTTCAACAATGACTTGGCAAAAATAAAAGCTGGCAATTTTAGATTGATAGCCACATTTGCATAAATGTTTTGACTAATTTGGGAATCTCTACTCTTGATTACCGGCAATCTATTCCCTCTTTTTACTCCTCTTTTCTTTAAGAGATGTATAGTTGAGCACTCAGTACTTTTTCATACGGCGGCTTTGTCCCCAGTTAAATTCAGTTCCTCTGAAGGAGCAACCCCATCTTCTACCCACTTAGACATGGGCTTCCTAGGTGCTGGCCACACAACAGGCATGCAACACAGACTATGATGAACAAGAAACAAAAAGTAAGGCAAAGAGAGTAACAGTAATACAAAATATAGACAATTAAGGTATCTCAATAATTTAAAACACCTAAATAAAATGTTCACTTATTAGAAAATATAGTTTACCACCTAGGATAGCTGCCAACACATCATATGCACTTAATGTACATTATTAGCTGCCTGCCTCATCCAACTTTTACATCTAAAACTCAAATTTTTATCTACTTAGGGAAAAATTGTTCAAGCCACAAAAGGGGGAAAAAACAGAATCCCTGTTAAAGGCAAAGTCAGGTTTCCTGGTCATTGTATGTCACTAGCATGCCATCTTCTACACCTTGTACCAGAGTCACTCATCTGTCAATTCTCATACAAACTTAGGAAATCCTCAAATTTGCCTTAAGAGGGAAAAAGAAATCCATATTTCAGTTACATCAACATACTCAAAATCTTTAAATCCATATATCTTTAAATATTTTAAAAATATATGTATTTGTATTTGTTTAAAAATATATAATTTTATTGTTTCAGAGAGGAAGGGAGAGGGAGAGAGATATAGAAGCATCAATGACAAGAGAGAATCACTGACCGGCTGCCTCCTGCACACCCCTTACTGGGGATCGAGCCACAACCTGGGCAGGTGCCCTTGACTGAAATCGAATCCGGGACCCTTTAGTCCAAAGGCCGACACTCTAACCATTGAGCCAAACTGGCTAGGGCATAGATCTTTAAATCTTTAAATCTATTCCATTATTTGCCTAATGAAATAAACAATTTTTCCCAATCCTTCTCAGTAAGTTTATACATAACACACATACACGTTTCAGTATTTAGACACCATTAGATGATAAAATGGTTTCTTCTTTGCCAGGGAAAATTGTCTAAGTTAACAAAACATATTTTAGCAACCACCAGCTGTCCTGATTGTCTTTGAGGTTGGGACGGGGGTCGGGGAGGGGAACGGAGACTCTGGTAAACTGACAACCCTTAGACTGGTTTTCCAAACACTGGTTGCTTAAAATGAGTGTTATAGCTTCATTTTCTATAAAAGTATTAAATTAAAAAATAAATGACAAAACTGTGGTAATTTATTTGAATTCAGAAGTATGACAGAGCCTGGCTGGTGTGGCTCAGTGGTTGAGCATCAACCCATGAACCTGGAGGTCACGGTTCGATTCCCAGTCAGGGCACATGCCCAGGTTGGGGGCTTGATCCCCACTAGGAGGCATGCAGGAGGCAGCTGATCAATGATTCTCTCTCATCATTGATGTTTCTCTCTCTCTCTCTCTCTCTCTCCTTTTCCCTTCATCTCCCTAAAATCAATTTTAAAAAACCATTAAAAAAAGTATGACCAAGTTCAGCTCATACTCCCACACTCTGAGGAGTGAGGCAGGGCTGCTGTGGCAGAAATTGCCTCCCCATGAGGCAGAGCTTGGCTCCAAGGACTAGGGTCTGTTCCGGCTCCTCTGTCTGCCCCCTGAGTCCCCACCAGCTGCCAACACTAACGCCATTTTTTGTGACTTCAGAGTCTACCTAGTCTGATAGGATGAGGCAAGTGGACACACGGGCAGGTATCACTTTTTCCACTTTACTGGTGAAATTACTACGATCCAGAAAGACTCAGTAGCCACCCCCCTTTTACCCATCTCACATTACACTATCGCAGTAGCTTTACAGCTGTTATCAGAGTTTGAAATGAAAGCCTCTATTTATTTATATGCTGCTTCATGTCTGCCTCTCCCCTACAAAAATGTCCACTGGAACAAGGACTGTGTCTTTTGCATTCCCTACTGTATCCAGATTACTTTGAAAATGTTTGCTGAATAAACGAACTCGGTAATAACCTTTTTTCTTTTTAACTAACTACTCACTAGAACATAAGCACCAAGAAGGCAGAGACTATTCTTCTAAACCATTATATTCCTAGCATGGAGCACAGGAATTAAATGCGGTCAATATTTGTTGAAATAAGTATTTGAATGAATGAATGAATGAGATAATTTTGCTAGAGACTCCACCATGGTGTGTCTCACTCTATCCCACACTCCACCAGGAGTCCAGGCCTGGCAGCTTTGCACACACACTGCTGCCTGACAGAGCCTGTTCTTCAGAAAGGGTTTTTGCTACTCCTTATGGTATCGTTAGTGACATTTGGTTAGCTCTAAGAAAACAAAATGTTCCCCTGCAGTTTCAAACTGGAAGTAATAGTACAACGAAGGAGAAATAAAGTACATGTCAAAAAACAAGTCAAGTCCCGAGGGCATTTGGAACTTTTTGTTTGAACAAAGCCTCATTAATGAACAGTCATTTTTACATCTTGAGGGATTATTTCCAAGGATTGATTAGGTCATTACATTCCAAAAAATTTATAACCAAGGGGCATATTTAATTTTTATGTTTTAATCTTAAATGTTGCTTTTCTTGACACCCTGAGTTTGCCCTGCAGAACCCGCAGGACTGACTTCTCCCTGGGTGAAGGAAGCAAACAGGTCTCACAGAAAGCAATTTCCTGTCATTTGATTTCCTCCCAAGTATTATAGGAAGATAAGAAAAGTATCTCATTTAAAGTCTGTCTTTTAGAATAACTTTTATGCCCAGATCATGTTTCTGTCTCAAATCGACCAAATGGAATGCTTTTCAACCATGTTAGAGTGGAACAAACGTATCAAGAGTGCAGGTGATTCTACAGGTGGAAGCACATTTCTTTGCCTTAGAACAAAGGAAAGAAAATTCAGGTTTTCATTAAAAAAAGTTTTACCTAAATATTTAAAATTATAAAAAAGCCAGTCAGAGAAAGACAAGTACAATATGATTTCTTATGTGGAATCTAATGAACAAAGTGAACTAACAAGCAAAATAGAGACAGACTCATACAGAGAGCAGGCTGACAGCTGTGTGTGTGTGTGTGTGGGGGGGGGGGAGTGGGAGCAGTGGAGGAATTGAACAAAAAGAAAAAAAAAGAAAAACTCATGGACTCGGACAACAATGTGGGGAGGAGGAGGTGGGGAGAGATGAAGGAGGGTATCCTATATAATAAAAGCCCAGTGACCGAACAGCAGAATGACCAGAACGACCAGTCAACCAGTCGCTATGATGTGCACTGACCACCAGGGGGCAGATGCTTAACGCAGGAGATGCCCCCTGGTGGTCAGTACGCTCTCACAATGGGAGTGCTGCTCAGCTGACCAGGATGAGCGGCGGTTTCACAGCAGGAGTAGCCACTCAGAGGGTGGGTCCACAGCCACTAGGCTGATCAGGATGAGTGGTACTCCCACAGCAGGCTGATCCCCGCAGGTCATGCCCCCACCAGTGCACAAATCCCATGCACTGGGCCTCTGGTAGGGGTATAAATGGTGATGGAAGACTTGGCTTGGGGTGGTGAACACATAATACAGTATACAGATGATGTGTTGTGAAATTGTGCACCTGAAACCTGTATAATTTTGTTAACCTGTACCACCCCAATAAATTAAAAAAAGGGAAAGAATTGTTACATTCCAAAAATTAATCAGTTCCTAGATCAGTTAATTATCAATGTTTTCTCCCTAAACATGTTTATTTTTTTATTCAAATGCCATATGCAAAGACCATGTTTATTAACTCCAACACTTCAGCCCCAGATGTCTAGTATCTCTTCTCCTGAAAAGCACACAGAGATTTTATAACCAGGAACTAAGGAGCAGTTTGCAATTTGAGCTTCTAAAAGCACCCTGGAAAGCAGACTGTCTCCCAGGCAACCATCTGACCAACACCTCTGCCAAAACGTTTGATGAAACCTATCAATGGAATCACAGTGGACAGTTTGGAAGGACTGAAAACTTTGCCACTGTTTTGTGAAACTTTAAAAATACAATCGAATTCCCTTTAGTATAAGTGATAACAGCAGCTAAAATTTACTTAATATTTTTACAAGGTAATTAATTAGGAACTAAGCTACGTATCTGACATGCATGACTGCATTTATTCAATACCACAATTCCATGAGCTGGTTACTGTTATACTGTGACAGGCCAGTAAGCCAGGACAAGTGGAATAGGAAAACTGAGACAGATAGCTGAACAAACAAGCAATTTATAGCAGATACATAAGGTCACCTCCTTAGAGATAACATCTAGGTCTTGATTGTGATGTGTTATTTTTTAATGTATTTTTGTATTCAATTTGCTAGTATTTTGTTTAGGATTTTGCATCTGTATTCATCAGATATTGGTCTGTAGTTTTCTTTTCTTGTGTTATCCTCGCCAGGTTTAGGTATCAGGGTTATGTTGGCCTCATAAAATGTGTTAGGAAATACTCCCTTCTTTAATTTTCTGGAAGAGTTTGAGAGGGGATGGGTATCAAATCTTCTTTGAATGTTTGTTAGAATTCATTAGTGAAATCATCTGGTCCTGGATTTTTATTTTTTTGGGAGTTTCTGATGATTGTTTCAATTTCCTCACTGTTTATCAGTCTATTTAGATTTTCTAATTCTTCATGATTCAGTCTAGGAACGTTATACATTTCTAGGAACTTATCCATCTCTTCCAAGTTATTGAATTTGGTGGCATGTAGTCTTTTATAGTATTCTAGTATGCTCCTTTGTATATCTGTGAGGCCTGTGGTAACCTTTCATTTCTGATTTCGTTCATGTGAGTGTTTTCTCTTTTTTCCTTAGCCAAGAGTTTGTCAATTTTATTAATCTTTCCAATGAATCAGCTCTTTGCTGTATTAATTTTTTAGTTATTTTGTTCTATATTTCATTAAATTCTGCTCTAATTTTTATTATTTCCTTCCTCTGCTGACTTTGGGTTGCCTTTGTTCTTTTTCTATTTTTTTTAAGATATAATGCTAGATTGTTTACTTAGGATTTCTTGTGTTTCTTGAGATAGACCTGTGATGATATAAACTTCCCTTTTATTACTGCTTTCGCTGCATCCCAGAAATTTTGATGTCGTATTGTCATTCTCGTTTGTCTCTCTATATCTTTTGATCTCACCTTTCATTGTTCTTTGACCCAGTCATTTTTTAGTAGTATGTTGTTTAATCTCCACATATCTGTGGGTTTCTTTACTTCCTTTTTGCAACTGATTTCTAATTTCAAAGCATTGTGGTCAGAGAATATGCTTGGTATAATTTCAACCTTCTTGAATTTTTTGAGGCTAATTTTGTGACCCTACATATGGTCATTCCTTGAGAATGTTCCATAGGCACTGGAGAAGAATGCATAATCTGATGTTTTGAGGTGAAAGGCTCCGTAAATGTCAACTATGTCCATTTGGTCTAATGTGTCATTTAAAGCCAATATTTCTTTATTGATTTTTCTATTTGGATGATCTATCTAGAGCTGTCAATGGAGTATTAAGGTCTCATCCATGATTATATTTTTGTATGTTTCTCCCTTCAGTTCTGTTAGGAATTGTTTTATATATTTTGGTGTTCCCTGATTGGGTGCACATATATTAAGAAGTGTTATGTTTTTTTGATGTGGTGTCCCCTTTATCATAATAAAATGTCCATCTTTGTCTCCCATAACCTTTGTTAGCTTGAAATCTGTTTTGTCAGATATAAGTATGGCTATACCTCTTTTTCTGTGGATGTAATTTGTTTGGAGAATCATTTTCCACTCTCTCACTTTGAGTCTAACTTTGTCTTTGCAGCTTAGATATGTCTCCTGAAGGCAGCATATGGTTGGGTTTTGTTTTTTGATCCACTCTGCTACACTGAATTCAGTACATTTACATTTAGGGTAATTATTGATGTATGAGGATTTCCTATAGCCATTTTATCTTTTGTTTTCTGGTAGCTCTGTGCCTCAGGGTTGTGTGTGTGTGTGTGTGTGTGTGTGTGTGTGTGTGTGTTTACCATTAGGTCTATGAAAAAGAAAAGTCCCTTTTCTTTTGAATACATCTGCTCTCCATCCTCCTTAGCAAATGCAGACTTTTATTACCAAACCTTTCATGTTTTTGTCATCACAAATTATCCATTTGTGTTGTAAGTTTGTTGGTGATCTTACTCATAGTTTTGTGACCTTTTGTTCTTTGTTTCAGGTAGAATAACCCCCTTGAGTATTTCCTGCAAAGGAAATTTTATGGTGGTTAATTCTGTCAGCTTCTGTATGTCTGGAAAAGTCTTTATTTCTTCTTCATATATAAAGGTTAACTTTGTTGGATGTATTATTCATGGCTAGTAGTTTCTCTCTTTCAGTAGTTTGAATATTTGATTCCACTGTCTTCTGGCTTGTAGAGTTTCTGCTGGGAAATCCAATGATAATCTAATGGCTTTCCTTTATAGGTTATTTTCTTCTTTTCCCTGGCTGCCTTCAGAATTCTTTGTCATCAATTTTTGACAGTTTTAATACAATGTGCCTTGAAGAAGGCCTTTTTGGATTGAAATAAGTAGGTATTCTGTTTGTGTTTTAGATTTGAGGATTAGCTCTTTCCATAGGTTTGGCAAGTTCTCAACTGTTTGTTTGAATAGGCTCTCCATTCCCTTTTCTCCTTTTCTTCTTCTGGTATGCCTATTATTTTATATTGCTATTTCTGATGAAGTCAGATGGTTCTCATAAAGTTATGTTTTAAAATATATTTTTATTGATTTTAGAGAGGGAGAGGGAAAGAGAGATAGAAACATCAATGATGAGAGAGAATCACTGATCAGCTGCCTCCTGCATGCCTCCTACTGGGGATCAAGCCCAGAACCCAGACATGTGCCCTGACTGGGAATTGAACCATGACCTCCTAGTTCATAGGTCAACGCTCAACCACTAAATCACCAGCCGGGCTCTTTTTTTTCCCTCAAGTCTCTCTCTTCCCTCTTCATCATTCTTAGATTTCTAATATATATATATTAGAAATACATATATACAATCCTCACTTGAGGATATATTTTTATTGATTTTAGAGAGGAAAGGGGGAAGGGAGGGAGAGAGGGAAAAGGAGAGGGCGAGGGAGAGGGAGATCAATCCGTTGCCTCCCAAGCATGCCTGGACTGGGGATCAAACCTGGAACCTAACTGGGAAATGAACCCACAACCCTTTTGTGCATGGGACAGTGCTCTAACCAATTGGGCCATACTGGCCAGGGTGCCAGTTCTTTCTCGTTCTCTTTTATTGAGTTCTTCATCTCCATAATTTGTTTGGTTCTTTTTTTTAAAAAAATTGAATTTTAGAGAGAGGGAGAAAGAGAAACATCATATAAGAGAAAAACATCAAACAGCTGCCTCCTGCAAGCCCCCTAACTGGGGATCAAATCTGAAACCTGGGCATGTGCCCTAACCAGGAGTCAAGCCATGACCTTTTGGTTCATGGTTCAATGCTCAACCACTGAGCCACACTGGCCAGGCTGTTTGGCTCTTTTTAAAAGTTTCAATCTCTTTGATAAAGTACTTGTTTTGTTTTCTAAGCGCATTAAATTGCCTGTCTGTATTTTCTCACATCTTGCTGAGTATTTTCAAAACTGCAATCTTGAATTCTTTGTCATTTATATTACATACTAGAGGCCTGATGCACGAAATTGGTGCAAGGAGCTTGGCCCCTGCCTGCTGTGGTGGCCGCCTTTACCTTGGCCCTCATAGCACTGGCTTCGTCCAGAAGGTCATCTGGAAGGACGTCCGGTCTAATGAGCATATTACGCTTTTATTATTATAGATATCCATGTCTTTTAGTTTGTTTTTGGAGATTTTTCATTTTCTTTTTGAGCTGCTTGGCTACCTGATTATTCATGGTATTTGATGAATCCCTTCTCTGTCTAGGCATCTATTTATGAAAGGTATTTCTCTAGCAGATTAATATGAAGAGGCCTTTCTCTTATTTTCCAGTAGGTGGCACTGAATCATAAGTTTTTAGCTTTCTGAAATTCCAGTGCTTCTTCCCCACCCCAGCCAGATATGCTGTCAGTGTAGCCCAATGCATGGGGGTGGGCTGGGCTGGGCTGGGGAACTGGCCAGCTTCTTTGTTGTTTTGTCTTCCTGGTATTGGTGGCCTTAGACCTCCACTGGGTCCCCCCTGCACCCTGACCCAGGACTGGTCTCAGAGTGCACCCTTTGTTCAGGAAAGAAAGTGATTCCATAGTACCAGTTCTTGGGTTTGCAGATAATGTGCTCCACAACCTGACATCAAGGGCAAAGGGAGGCGAGCTCTGGTAGGCTAAGGAGCTGTAGCTTTGTTTCTCTGCCTGAAATACTGACCACCTAAGAACTGTGTCCTTCCATGCTGTGTCCTTCCCAGGTCTGTGGGCTCAACTGCAGCCTGTACTACCCACTCCTGCAGGAATGCTTACCAAATTTCTTTGCTCTTCCCAGCTGAAGGGAGCACCAGGCACAACCAGATTTCTCTCCTCTTTGGGCCCTGCCTTGAACTCCTGGCTGCAGGGCTGTGTCTGTGGGTGATCTGAGTCCCTTTCCTTTCTTGCCTCTCCCTTTTGTTCCCATTTGCACACATTTAGATGTTTCATTGCATGGATCTCTCAGGCTTGCTTGTGCATTAAGCAGGGAATCCTTTGTTAAGTTATAGGTGTTCAAACTGTTGAAACTTCAGTGGGAGAGACCAAGGGTATCTCTCATGTGCCACTTCTCTGATGTCAGTCCCAGAGTAAGCAAAAACCTTCTTCCAGGGTAATCATGAATATCAAAAAGTAAGCATTCCTTCCAGCTCATCAAGCTCACTCCCTTCCATAGATTAAGGCAACTGTACAAGCATCCACAAGCAGAGCTGATATAAAACAACATTGGGTTGGATACAAATTATACCTTATCTAGTGTTCACAACAGATAAGGAAATCATGGTTAGGTGAGATTGAATTACTTGCCCAAGACCACACAGCCTCAAGACTCTGACTCCAGAGCCCAAGGCCATACTCCCATATACTGTACCATACTCCCATACAGTATGTTTTGAAAAGGTTTAATTATGTTGGGAAATTGACATGCAACATAAGGAAGCCAGAATAATCCAGAGAAACATATATATTTTTTAAAATAGCAAATATGACTTAAAAAAAATAAAAAGGGAAACTTGCCAGATCTTGCTTCTAACTAGAGAATGAAAAAAATTGTAAACTTGTGGTATCTTGTTAAATATACATTTTCAAATACACCAACTTGTTAAGATAATTCACAAACCATAAAACTCATACTTTTAAAATGTGGATATAATCCAATGCTATTGGTATAGTCAGAATTGTACAACCATCATCACCATTTAATTTCACAACATTTTCATAATACCCCAAAGAAGCCCCACATTAGTGGCCACTCCCCATCCCCCCTTTTTCCAGCCCCAAGGCAACCACTAATCTATTTTCTGTCTCTATGCATTTCTCTATTCTGGACATTTCATATAAATGGATTCATATAATATATGTGACCGTATGACTTTCAATTAGCATAATGTTTTTAGGGTTCATTCACGTTGCAAGTATCAGGACTTTATTTCTTTTTGTTGCCAACTACTATTCAACTATATGAATATACACCAAATGGCCAGCACCTTTGACTTCCCAGCCTTCAGAACTGTGAGAAATACATTTCTTGTTTATAATGCACTCAGTCTGTGGCATTTTGTTATAGTAGCCCAAATAAACTAATAAAGCATCTATAGACACAGGAAGTAGATGGGGGATAGCAGCTTAGATGGGGGATAAAGGGAATAGGAAGGGACTGCTAACGCATGTGGGGTTTATTTTGAGGGTGATGAAAATATCCTGAAATTAGATGGTGATGGTTATACAATTCTGTGAATAGACTAACAACACTGGATTGTACATTTTAATGGGTAAAGTTTATAGTATAATAATTACATCTCAAATAAGACATAAAATGCAACAGTAATTTGAAGACTAATGTGAGTGGTGTTTGTTTTTCATAAGACAAATCATTCAGTCTTAGCGTTATTTTATTAGGGAGTTATAGGTCATTGTTTAAACTGCCATGTTGTGTGGAATAAGATGTGTTAAATAAATTCTTTATACAGGAATAAAAAAATAATGGGCATCTATTACAAAAGGAGCAGAAAATGTAGTGTCTCTCCCAAAGAGTTTACAGTTTAGTTTGACAAACAGAATGCATTAATAAGGAAATCAAACAATAGTGCCTAGCAGATCACTTTTGCTTACCCACATTCAATTAGTCATCCAGTCATATCAATTCATCTTTTGTAGCAGCTTAAATCTATTCTTTCCAGGCCCACTGCTATTGCTCAATTCCAGGCAACTCTTGTGTCATGTCTGAGTTACAATGGGGTCAGGCATCTCTTTTCTAATTAATTTTAATTATGAAATGATTACTTGTTGGATCAATGAATAAAACACTCTTCATTTTGTAACTCTTTTACACATAAACCTATGAGCTCAGCACCACTTACAAAATGAAATACAAATTCCTTCCTGCTGCCAGACTGTATATACATAATACAATGGAAAAATTTGTTGGAGATTCATGAAGTAAGAAAAATATATCCCCCCAATACTATCCTAGCTTTTGACAACTTATTCATTTATTTATATGGATATTAATATAAACAAAAATTGGTGACGTCCATGCAATGCATACTCACCAAGCTTGAACCAGATGTAAGAAATAATCATTCCACAAGAATAAAACCATGAAGCATTCCTTTCAAATTGCTATGTTGTAGTCTACTGAAAAATATTTGCAGACTGCAAGCAGAAATCATAGAAAACTTCCATGTGTCTCCCTGAGGGTTTGGGCATTCACAACACTGCTCAGCCTTGACTCAGAAAAGTCTCTATGCCACTGATGGGAGGGGCGAGTGGAAAGTGCCTTTGGGAGGCTTTTATTACCAAATGCTCTATGCGAACTGGGATGGTTCCCAATTCACTCCACCTACAAACTCTCACTGGGAGTATGAGAAGTCTTTCTCCAAAACCACCCAAAGAAAGGACCCGTCTCTGGAATAAGACTTTGAAGCAAATAACACTTGTAAATCAGTCCTTTGGAGTTCTTAAGAAACAAGGAACTTTCACAAAATGCTAACTTTCCTGGATGTAAGGACTTAGGAAGGTCAGAAATACATATAGGAAAGCAATGGTAAGTGCTATTCTTTACAAGTCCAGTTTCAGAGCTGGGAAGATGACCATCAGAAATTGATCTGATACCAAAGAGTCTCAAATTCACCCTCTCCCTCAAATACAAATGTTCCGTGCCCAAGTCCTGTTCCAGCCGAACCCTAACTTCAGCCTCTATTCTTTGTAGCCACCCTTGGCTTCTACTCCAATCTAAATGATCATATGTCTATGACTTTGCATCCCACGACTTACCACTTGGATCACTGTGGGCTCTACCTCTGCCCTGATTTCTCCCAACTCTGGGCAGCAAGTATAACCTCTGTCCTTCAGAACTCATTTCTCTTTGCCTACCTATCTTCCGTCCTCCCCTAGATGTGTAGATCCCAATTGGATTACTGGGGACTGGAAGCCATATATAATCTTTCTTCACTATACTGGGCCAAACGATTTTGAAATTATCAAATCCTGCGTTCAAATTCCAACTCAGCTATATAAATGGGTAACATGGAGCAAACTACTCAATCTCTCTGGGCCTTAATTTTGCTCATCTGTACCATAGAGATAATACTTCATTCTTTTCAGGGTTATTAGGAGCATCAAAATAGGTACTCAAAAATAGTTGCTATTATTAACTTATCTTAATATTACTAACACCACTTATCAAGAATGCCTGGCAATGTGATAACAACTTTACTCATTTAAATCCACAAACTTCTGATGTATGCAATATTTACCTTCATTTTGCAAATATGGAAACAGACATAGAGAAGTTAAGTAATTTGCTTAAGATAATATGACTATTGAGTGTGTGTGTTGGGGGGAGGGGGGAGGGGGTTTCAGGACTCTAATCCCAGGCTTTCAAGTACAGTTGATCCTCATTATTTAGGGACTCTGAATTTGTGAATTTGCCCACTTGTTAAAATTTACTTGCAACCCTCAAATCAACACTCATGGCACTTTCCTAGTCATTCACAGACATGTGCAGAGTGACAAGAAATGTGAATTACCCACTCACTGTACACAGTCTCAGCTATGGTTGAATAAAGTGACATTCTGCCTTATTGTTTCAAATCTCATGTTATAAACAAGTGTCCTTTCTGAGGTTTAGTTAGTACCACCTTTTTCAATTTTGATGCTTTTTATTGGTGCTGTTGCTATTTGAAAATAGCCCCTAAGTATAATATTGAAGTGCAATCTACTATTCCTAAACTCAAGAAGGCCCTGCTGGGCCTTATGGAAAAAAATACATGTTAGATACACTTCATTCAGGCATGAATTACAGTGCTGTTGGCTTTGAGTTAAATGTTAACGATTCAACAATACATATTAAATAAGATGTCTTTAAACAGAAGCACTTATGAAATAAGCTTATGTATTGATCAGTTGGTGAAAATGTGGGCAAAGGCTCACAGGAACCAAATCCTGTATTCCTTAGGAACGATGGTTTAGTATTTGTGGCGACTTTATAGAACACAGCTACCATGAATAACAAGAATCCACTGAATAGTCCTCTTTCTACTGACGGGTCTGGTATTATCCACACCTGGGCAAAGGATCTGAAGAGACACTTCTCCAAAGAGGACATTCAGATGGACAATAGACATAGGAAAAGATGCTCAATGTTACTAATCATCAGAGAGATGCAATTAAAAACACAATGAGATATCACCTCACACCTGTCAGAATGACTACCATCAGTAAATCAACAAACAGCAGTGCTGGCCAGGATGTGGAGAAAAGGAAACCCTCATGCACTACTGGTGAAAATGCAGACTGGTGGAAAACGGTATTGAGTTTTCTCAAAAAATTAAAATGGAAGTGCCTTTTGACTCAGCAATCCCACTTCGGGGAATATATCTGAAGAAACCCAAAACACTAATTCAATAGAATATATGCACCTCTATGTTCATTGCAGCATAATTTACAATAGCCCAAATCTGGAAACAGCCCAAGTGCCCATCAGTAGGTAAGTGGATAAAAAGCTGTGGTATATTTACACAATGGAATACTACTCGGCCACATAAGGAGAAAATCTTACGTTTGTGATAGCATGGATGGACCTGAAAATTATACTAAGTGAAATAAGCCAGTCAGAGAGAGACAAATATCATATGATTTCACTTATATGTGGAATCTAATAAACAAAATAATTTAACAAACAAAACAGAAACAGAAGCATAGATACATAGAACAGACTAACAGGTGTCAGAGCGGAGGGGGATTGGGTGGCTGAGTGAAAAAAGGTGAAGGGATCATGCAATATATATATGTGACACATAGACATGAAAAACAGTATGGTGATAGAGGGAAAGAGGTTGGGGGAGGTATAAGTGGGTAAGGGGGGGATAGATGACGACAGAACGAGACTTGATTTTAAGTGATGATTGAATTGTGATGATGCATTGTGCAGATGATGTTTTCTTAAGTTGTACACTTGAAACCTATATGGTTTTATTAACGAATGTCACTCCAATAAATTCAATTAAAAACCAACCAACCAACCAACCAACCAACCAATAAATAAATAAATAAATACTTATCAAGTGCCTACCTACTACTACATACAGGCAATGGGCTAGATACTCAAAGTTATATTCAGGACCTGAAAGAATATGTTTTCTTAACGATCTCAAATTAGAGAAATGAACACCTCTTCATTAGTTTGCTAGGACTGCCGTAACAAGTGGCAGGTGCAGGGTGGCATAAACAACAGAAAATTTATTGTCTCACTGTTCTGGAAACTAGAAGTCTGAGATCAAGGTGACAAGAAAGTTGGTTTTTCCTGAGGGCTGCGAAGAGATGCCTGTCTCCCAGCTTCCGGTAGTTTGCTGGCATCTGGCCTCAGCATAGTCTGTACCTCTTGCTAAATAGCCCCAGGTGCGGCACTAGCGGCAGGTGGCTTTGGTTCACAGGTTGGCCTTGTCTGGGCATCTCCAAGCCCAGCACAATTAGCTGCCACCTACAGATCACTTTGTAGCTCATGCCAGGTCACCCTGGGCAGGGCACAGGCAGAGGCTGACTCCGCACTTCCCAGGAGGCCCCAGAGCCAGTGCATCCAGTGGACAGCTTCAGACCATACTGGATTACAACCCTACCATCTCCATGAGTGACACTCAAGGGGCGGACTTGGTGAGCACCAAAGCCCCACTGAAGCAAGTCCTACTCCATACGGTCGGCTCCCGCACAGCAGCTCCTCCTCTGTAGTCATAGCCCGTGCTTGCAGCTGATCAGTCTGGGGGTGTCACCAATAGCAATCAAGGCTCAACTACAATAGGACAGTGCACACAGCCCACACAGGGCACACCTGGAGAGTCCAGTTCAGGTGACTGGGGAGGCTGAGCCACTGGGCCCTACAGGACATCTACTACACAAGGCCACTCTACCAAGTCCGGGAGACACAGCAGCTCTACTTAATACATAGAAACAAACACAGGGAAGCAACCAAAATGTGAAGAAAAAGAAACAGGTCCCAAATGAAAGAAAATAAGAAATCTCCAGAAAAAGAAATAAATAAAATGGAGGCAAGCAAACTACCAGACATGGTTTAAAACAGTGGTTATAAGGATGCTCAAGGAACTTAGTGAGAACTTGAACAGCATGAAAAAGGACATAGAAACCATAAAAGAAAACAGTCACAAACGAAGGATACACTAACTGAAATGAAGAATAATTTACAGGGAATCAACAGTAGACCAGATGAGGCAGATAATCAAATCAGCAATTTAAAATATAAGGAAACACAAACCACCCAATCAAAATGGAAAAAAAAAAAAAGAATCCAAAAAAATAAAGCTAGTGTAGGAAGTCTCTGGGACAAGTTCAAGTGTACTCTTTCTAAATATATAGGATAAGACCTGTTTAAAAACTGTCAAGTTAATCTCTTTAGTTTGACCCACAATCCCGGTTTCTACAAAGTCCAGAGCTACTCAGGCATTTGAACTAAATAACACCAAAGGGAAAGAGTACATGGTAAACACATGGGCTGTAACAACTTAATCAGATGGGACAGAATGGACACACAGACATTTATTTCTTGTGTTCAATGGGTTTGAAGCAGATTATGCTTGAAACTAAACGCGACTCTGCTTTTTATCTTACACAACTGGTCCAGGATCATATTTAATAAATACGCAAACATTCCTGCAAATACACTGAGGTTAATAATAGGCCAGATGGCAGGAAATCCATGAGTTTAGTGCTAGAAAAATGTTGCACTTTCACACTAGTAAGAAAGAGAGCAACCAGCACCTCAACTTAAGAATGCAGTTGCAAGTTCTGAGCCCAATGTTATAGAAATATATATCCAGCCCTCTCGGGTGATTTGTGTAAAGAATTACATTTATTTGAATAAATTTTATTTATCTGTTTGAATGATGATCATTAACTCATAGTCATACTTTATAAGTTAATACTAAAAACATTCTATCAATGATCAAACTGAGATTGAAATAGGAAGATTTCATGATAAAATTTAGACATATTCAGTGAAGCAACAAGAATATTCAGAGTAGAGTAAAAAAGAGATAAAAGATAATCTTGATCAAAATTTAAATCCGAATCTAAGAAACAATGGGCAGAGATAAACCTGGCAGGAAAAAGAACTCTATACTTAGTAATTACTCCAGTTTTTTTACTTTAATAATTAATTAGAGGAAGAGGTAACCAAATTTTAATCACACAATAAATGTTTCAGCCATTTGTTTTCCTTTTATAACTCAGTTCAATTGTCTTAGGTTAGCAATGAATGTCATTCTTGATAAGGAGCAATGCTATTATTGTGTCCTGAAGAAATCTGGGGGGAAGGGGGGAGTAGAGGTGAGAATATAACATGCAGTTTCCTCTCATTTAAAAACTGCGATACAGTGTTTCTAGCTCATATTTGGCAAAGAGGTTTAGACATGCAAATAATACACTACAGGAGGCATACATACATTTCAAACTAAAATACAATACATATTTTTAATTTATGATAGGATGTGCAATAAATTTTTGTAAACAGAGGTGGGAATTCCACATCTGAAGGTCCAGGCATTTTAATCTTACTGAAGGGGAAAAAATTTTATATACAAAAATACACAATAATTTAGTTTGTCTTATTTTGCAAATCCATGTCCAGGCAAGTTCAAAGACTATTTTGATATGATATTACCGGAGAAAGGGATAAAATATATGATATTATGGTGTGCATTTGAAATAAATTAAAAAAGACAAGGCATTGTAAGTTAGCTCTCCTTTTATAGGCACACTAGAGGCCGGTGCATGAAATTCGTGAGGGGGTACGGTCCATAGGCCTGGCCTGTGATCAGGACCATCCTCCCTGGCTGCCCACAGCCGGCCCTGCACCCTGCCACCACCCACCCCAGTTCCCCATTGCCATTGGACGATCGGAGCCTGACGGCTGGGGGAAGGGACTGACAGGTCGTCCATTCCCACCTGCTTGTCAGCCCTTCCCCCGCTGCCAGTTGCCCTCTGTGTGTGGGGCGACTGATGGGGAGGAAGCCTGGGCCTGGCGCCACCCACGTCCCCCGCCACCCACCCCCAGTTCCCCGTTCTCCATCGGGTGACTGGAGTCTGCTGGCCAGGGAAAGGGACCGAGAGGTGGTCAGTGTGCCTCATTGTGACTGGTCGAGTGGTCATTCTGGTTGTTCCGCCGTTAGGGTCAATTTGCATATTATCCTTTTATTATATAGGATAGAGGCCCAGTGCATGGGTGGCGGCCAGCCAGCCTGCCCTGATGGGGGCCCTGGATCAGGATGGGGATCCCTGATGAGGGGCAGGGCTGGCTGGGGCAAGGGGCTGCGGGTGGTTTGCAGGCTGGCCACGCCCCCAATTGGGGTGGGGGTCCCTGCAGGGGGACGGGGACGGCTGGGGCGAGGGGCTGCAGTCATTCTGGTCTCTGGTCGTTCTGCCATTTCGGTTGCTGGGCTTTTATTATATAGGATACTAGGATTCAGGATTCTGAATTTTGATCTCATTTAAATCTATGCTCTGAACAAAAATGTAGGCAAAATATGATCTTCTATAAACAGTAATTTAACATTTTTACATGTTATTCTAAAATCTGTAACATTTTAATAAAGACATTTCAATATTTTTTTGTTCTTTGTACATATTACTAACATCATATACATCTGTTTCTAAGGAATTCTGAAAGAGAATTTACTTCCTAAATAGTTATATCATTATTATAAATAAAGGCATGCTATGTTGGAGGGGGTGCATATATTCCTAGATTCACTGGTTAAAGAAACCAAAGAAAAGGGAGAAAAAGGTCTGATAGAAATTCAGTAATGGGGCAGGGACTATAACCTGGTCTAACATGCAGATGTGATATTATAAATAAAAGTCAGTTGGGGACAGTCATACAAAATAAAAACTATAGTTGTCAGCAATCTTCTTATAACCTATGCAAACCTGAAGGTCTCACAGCATAGTAACACTGTCCTCCAAAATTAAGTAAAGATTGAGAAGTCTATTTGTATTATCTGGAGTTACTAAACAAATTAAAAACAGAACTTCAGGGAAATGGAGAAATTTAATATGCAGTTATTAAATTTTCAAAAATAAAAATTTCAATTGAGAATAAAATAAAATGAAGATGCTAGGTTTCCTGACATATAGACCTGTTTCTAATTTAAAAACAAATTAGAAAACAGTGTTAATATGATTCCATAACAATCTATATATACAGAAAAGGCTAACATGCTAAGTGTCTGACCGTCCAACTGCTCGCTATGACATGCACTGACCACCAGGGGGCAGACGCTCAATGCAGGAGCTGCCGTGACGTGCACTGGCCATTAACAGAGAAAAGGCATTGTGGACCTGGTGCCCACAAAGCAACACTCGGCTTCCCCCAAGTGGGACACAGGCCCTGCCACCACCTCGGAGCAACACCCCACCAAATCACAGCTGATGCTGCCGAGACCCCATGGCGCCAAATGTGGCCCACAGCCCAACCCAGCCCGGAAACAGTGGCTGTGGGTGCTGGGTAATGAGGTCACATAGCAACGCCTGGCTTCCTCTCCCTATTAACTAGCCTCCTTGGAGTTTCTTTAGCCCAGGAACACGACTTGCTTTATAGCCAGGTGCAAACATTTTACACTTTAACCAAATGTCTGTGAAGCGTTTTCCTGTGCCTCATCTCATTTGATCTTCACAGAAGTCCTGGAGTAGGTAGGAGACTCAGTGGAATCCTATTTTCTTTTCATTAGCCAGAAAATGGAGATTGAGAAAGTTTAGAAACTTGACCTGACTGAAAAGAAGTAAGAAATGGTGGAACTTGAAAATGACTTCAGGTTTTCTCACTGCACAGAATATAGTCAAACACTGCTGTAGTTAAATATTTTACCCTTTGTTCTCCCTGCGTGACCTACAATAATAATCTGCTTCGTGTTGATATTTACTGCTTTGTTGCTGATAATTACCTGAAAGAGAAGTTGGGGTGCTTCACTGGGCTGGAAAAAGTTTAGCTAAATCAGAAAGCAGGTCTAATTAAGCAAGTTTATTCTCTATGTATAAAAGGCTAAGTTGACTCATGCACAATATAGATAAAGCTCTCGCTGGCGCCAATCACACGCATGTGTTTTGATCTGTCATTGTCAATTGTGAATTTGGTTGACGTCTCTATTATAGAGAAAGGGTGAATAGCGATATTAAAATATTTCTTCTAGTTAATTTCCTTTCATTGTGCATGAATTCGTGCATCGGGCCACTAGTAGAATATAATGACAATAAAATGTTAGCAACAAGTACTGATATAAGCATAAAAAAAAAATCTGAAGGCTCATCTACCAAACTCTGTTATCAACAGTCATCTTATAGGGTATTGGGGGAGAATAGGCAGGTATCTTTCACTGTCTATAGTAAGTAATTAAAAAACTGAGTATATGGCCCTGGCTGGGTGGCTCAGTTGGTTGGAGCGTCATCCTGTACACCAAAAGGTTGTGGGCTCAATTACTGGTTGGGGTGTGTATGGGAGGTAATCCATTGATGTTCTCTCTCCCTACCTCTCTCTCTAAAAATCAATGAAAACATATCCTCAGGTGATTTTTAAAAAATCTGAGTATATGTTACTTTTGTCAAGAATCCTAAAGATATAAACTATAAACTAATATATATATGCCTGACAAAATAACTGGAAAAAATTAAAGTAAAAGATTAACAGTAGCATTTCTGAGAGGAGGGAGGGAAGGAGGGAGAGAGGGAGGGAGGGAGGGAGGGAGGGAGAGAGAGAGAGAGAAAGAGAAAGAATGGGCAGGTTATTTTTTCCTTCATACTTTTGTTTCTCCCCCCCCCCCCCCCAAATATTGTACAATGAAGAAGTATTCCTTTAAAATGGGAAACTTGTATTTTTTGAAAATGATTTTTAAGAACACACTTAGTTGAAAATTTTCCAATACAGGCACATTGACCCACCATATCCTTATAGGTATTCAGCTTTATAGAATATTAAAATACAGCATCTCATCATTTCTTTTTTTTCTTCTCACCAATTCTAAGATCTGTACTTGAACATCTCTGAAACCAAGATACATCTTATGACCAGCCAGTGACAGTTGTGATGTAGCTGTCATCAGGCGTGCATGTGTGGAGACCAAAAGTATCAGGATTAAAACTTAGAGAACAAAAAGCTCAACACAGAATAACCCACGACCAGGCAATTCTCCCAGATACATATTTACCCAAAGGAATTAAAAGCAGGGACTCAAATAAAGACTTGTACACTCATGTTCATTGTAGCATCATTCACAATAGCCCAAAGATAAAAACAACCCGTGTCCATTAACAAGATTAATAGATAAATTATAGTATGTATATCCACAGAATGAAATATTATTCAGTCAAAAAATTGAGGGAAATTCTACAACATGAATGAACCTTGGAAACATTATGCTAAGTGACAGAAGCCAGATACAAAAGATGAATATTGTATCATTCCACTTGAAGAAACATCTAAACTAGGCATATTCATAGAGACAGAAGTAGATTAGAGGTTACCAGGGGGTTGGGCAAGGCCAAATGGAGAGTTATTGCTTACTGGTTACAGAGCTTCTGTTTAACATGATTTTTAAAAAGTTTGGAAATAGCAGACCGTGGTGAGAGTTGCACAATATTATGAATGTAATGCCACTGAATCGTATACTTAAATATGGTTAAAATGAGAAATTTTGATATATATACTTTATCACAATTTAAAAAACAAATAATGTAATATACCAAAACCCACTAAATTTTACACTTTAAGTGGGTGAAATTGTATGGTATGTGAATTCTATCTCAATAAAGTGGTTTTAAAAAACTTCAAGATAAGAATGGATCACTCTTTTTAAAAAGTTGCACTGCCAATACTCTATTGCATAGTATGTGGAAATATACAAATATTGTTGATTCTCTGTCAGATAGTTGATTCAGAAGAGATGGACACTGGATGTAAAGATATTTTATGAATTCTTTAATCTATTTTGCTTATAGATTTTAATTACATCTGCACAAGAATACAAGATAAAAACCTATACATAAATAAGTTGCTCTTCAATAGCATAAATAAAAATCATAGGTAATAAGAAAGCATTGCAATCACTTAATTCATAGTATTTTCCCTCTTAGCAGTGCATCTCATGGCACATCTTAACAATCAATGTGGTTTGGGATTGGAGTTGAGACTTAGTAAAAGGGATGAAGAAATGGAGACAGGGAGTTTTTCATTTCCAAATACCAATGCATACACCACTCACAGCACCATATACATATGCCTGTGTACATACACACGTGGGCCCTTTCCCCAACCATCTTGTCAAATCAAACACAAATTTTCAGTCCAATAAAGTAATTTCTGGAAAGTAGTGAAAAAACGGGAAGAGAATTAAAAAACAATTTTGCCAATTCAATGTATTTGTTATTGCAAGTACTAAAATAAATGTACTACACCTTCATGCTAAGGCATGACAAAGCAGAAATCTAGTATAGGTATAATGTCTATTACTCATTTGAGTCCATGACTCAGAGTAATTTAAATATACATATGGAAACCAGACTCTTTTTGTAACCATACTTTACAAATGAGAAACTTGTGCCAAGATGTGACAAACACAAATCTTAAAAAGCTTCACAGATTTAAATCTTCCACTTAAAACACAAACTATTTTATTAAGGCTTTGATGTAATCCTCAAAATGCAGCAACACTGAGTTTAAAATTCCAATAAAATTTTCTGTTTTTGATGATGGTAATCATTTCTCCCATTAATGGTAAGAATATACTGTATGACACATACAAGTTCAAACAAGAAATTCATACATTAATGGAGTTAATTATTGGGACTTTTTGTATATATGAAATTTGCAATGGAAATCTCTGAACATAACTTTTCAACTGAAAACAAGTATTCTAAAACTTTACATTTTTATAATAACTTAAGAATCAGTTTGTTCACTATAGAAGTAACAAATGCTCATCATAGAAATCAAGGTAAATAATAAAAGCACCATCTTTTATCCCACTTACTAGCCATGTGACCTTGAGCAAATAGTCAAGAGCTCTAAGCCTCTTCTGTCAAATAGGAATAATAGTAGCTAGTTCATTGAATTTTTAAATATAATTATCCTCTTGTATAGTTTGCTACCTGCTATTTTCACTGTGTGGACAGTTCCCATGTCATTAAATATTCTTATATAAAACTAGAGGCCCAGTGCACGAATTCATGCACTGGTAGGGTCCCTAGGCCTGGCCAGCGATCAGGGCTGATCGGGGCCTTCCAGCTGCTGGCCCGGGCCTTCCTTTGTTCACCGCCGCCCCTTGGTGGTCAGTTCACGTCATAGTGAGCCATCAAACTCCCAGTCTCCCGGTCGAACTCCCGACGAAACACTTTGCATATTAGCCTTTTATATATAGACTAAAGGCCCAGCGCATGAAATCATGCGAGACCCAGACCCACTGCGCTGGCGGGACCCCAGACCCGCCCTGCGTGAGTTGCGGGTCCCGCAGGCCCTGCCTCCACCACACCAGCCCCACCAGCCCCGTGCAAGCCGTGACTCCGGGCCCGCGAGAGGTGCTCCATGCACCTCCTGGTGACTGGTTGTTTGGTTGTTCCACGTTAGGGCATGACAGCCACAGCCTTTTAGGATTTAGATATAGATGTTTAAGGGCCACAATGTATTCCATTATATGGCTGTTCCATAATGTATTCTGATCCCTATCACCAGGCATTTAAACTGTTTCCATTTTTTTGCTATTACAGTGAGGCATTTACAGTGGAGACTAAAAATGGTAGATGTCTTAAATTGCGGTGAGACAGCTGTGGCACTTCCTGGCCACCTAAGCTACCTTAGTTCTTGCCTTTTCTCAAGTTTGGTGCCCAAACTTCTAGTCATTGTAAACCTATGATACACGCACATACACACATGAATGATAAGCTACACAACCAATCAACCTTTGTAATCTCCTATGTCCCAGGAAGCAGTCAGTAAAATTAGACAGCTGCAATGCAAAGCACAAAGGCTCTCAAAAAGAAAAACATTTTTATTCCAATGAAAATTCTGATATGAGAGTTTTCATGCACTTACAGGCCTGGGTTGCTACAATTTCACTAATGCAACATTACATAGATAATACTTGTATAACCTACAGAAAGATGAATCTAATCTAACTCAGAGAAAATCAAATTACACATAATACCCACGTACTACTACTACTACTACAACAACTACTACTACTAATTACTGATACTTATATATATATACCACTCTCCTATGTGCCAGGCACTGTTGTAACTACCTTACATATTAGTCATTTAATCCTTGCAATAAGCCTGTAAGTAGGTAGTATTATCCCCAAGCTGTATGTGAGGAAACTGAGGCATCAGTGAGACTGAGTAATTTACCTAAGGTCACACAACAATTCAAAATTTGAACCCATGCAATCCAGCTTCAAACCTGTTCTTTTTTTAAAAAAAAATCTTTAACAAAAATTTGGTTGATTTTTGGAGAGAGAGGAAGGGAGAGAGATCGATGTGAGAGAGAAACATTGATGAGTTGCCCTCCCCCGTCCCCGCTCCCCGCCCCACACACATGTGCCCTGACCAGGGATAGAAACCACAACCTGGGTATGTGCCCTGACTGGGAATCGAACCTGCCACCGTTGGTAAGTGAGACGACACCTCAAACCAACCAAGCCACACTAGTCAGGGCCAAATCTGTATTCTTTACTACCATACATACTGCTTCTTGCTCTTCACCTTATAATAACAGATTTTTGATTTCTGATCATATATTAAATTTTTATTGTGTCATAGTTGGTGTCTAAGTGGCAAGAGGGCATTTACCACACAGATGGACTCCAATAAATACCTCATCTTCTACTATAGCTTCTCCCACTAAGACCATGATCCCAGCACACGGGACAAGTTATCAGTCACCTTCCCCAATAAATGCCAAGTGCTGTTCTACTTCTAAGCCTTCATTTAAGCTATTTCTGTTATTTAAAATATCCTGCCAAACCATTACCCATATGTCTATTCCATTCAGAAAACTGACTACATCTAATAAATTCCCTTCTTCTATTTGGAATTCTCCACTGTATAGAAAAAAGTAATTGCAAGAAGTATTTGCTCAATTAATGTCTATTGAGGCTAAGGATATCGAGGAGTTGACGATTTTGCTATCAAGATGGACAATCCCAAGGAAGCAAACTGAAGAATATCAAAGATTTTTTTTTTAAAATTAGCCTATCATTAAACAAATCTAAGTCCCTGTAATCCAAAAAAACCTATCATTAAGAGACACTATCATTTGTGGAATTTTAAAATTTATCTCAATAGTTCCTTTTATGGTCTGAATGTGCATACACTGTGGGAAATAAAGAAGGAAACTTTTTGGAAAACTATTTAAGACATTTGGTAAATACTGGGAACACAAGGTCACATGAACCACAAGAAAAAGCCTAAACTCTGGCTGCCACTAGAGCCAGCAGCAAGGGTAATAACCGCCGGCAACTCTGACAGGTGGCCAGCTCTCACTGTAAGAATCCTGTTGCCTTCTGTGATCTGGTTTCTTCCTTCAGTTGGTTTTCCTCAAGTGATCTATGAATTAAATCAAAGCTAAGAAGGTCTTTGCATTTTTAAGTTACCTGCCCATTACTGCAGAAGATGAAATAGTTCCTCACATTTTTCCCATATTGGATGAGTAAATATGGAAATGGTAGAAAGAAATCCAAATGTAGTTACAATTATTAACCAAGTGGAAATAATATATTGCAGATTCTGTGACAACTTTTTACTGTGTCACCAAAAGAAAGGAGATTTGTCAAGTGGCTCAGTTGGTTGGAGTATTGTCCGTACACCAAATGGCTGCAGTTGATTCCGGTCAGGGCACACACCGTGGTTGTGGGTTTGATCCCAGATGGGGCAAGTATGGGACACAAATGATTCTCGCATCAATGTTTCTCTTTTTCCCTTCCTCTCTTTAATATGTTTTTTTTTTAAATAAATAAGTCCAGAGAGGACGGGAAAGGGAGAGAGAAACAGAAACATCAATGATGAGAGATCATCATTGATCAGCTGCCTCCTGCATGCCCCACACTGGGGATTGAGCCCCCAATCTGGACATGTGCCTCCTGGTTGATAGGTCGACACTCAACCACTGAGCCATGCCAGTTGAACTCTCTTTCTTTAAACATACGCTTGGATGAGGATTGAAGAGAGGGAGAAGAGGAAACAAGTTTGAACAAAGACCACTCACTGCTCACACCCACTGCAGATCAAACACAGAAGGAGACACCTGCAGGAAGAGGGGTGGAAATGCAACCCACCTGTACCGCATGGCACATTACCTCCTCTGTCACCATGAGAAACCCTCAACAATGAGAATATCTCAAAGAATACATTCTTTTCAGAAAACTACAGTATCACTTACAAAATATAACACCTACATAGAGATCCTTCTGATTGGATTTGCTTCCTACGATCCTGCCTCATTAGGTTGATTCCTGTGATCCTGGAAATCCCTTTGTACCTAACACAACTAAAAACGGGAAAACAACTATTCTCAGCCACAGAGAAAGCTGGCATCAACCTCTAACAGTCCCCACTGGAAATGACCTGTGGGCCCTACTTGCAGGGCTGCCCTGTGCCACACAGCATGCAGTTAGTTATAGGAAGCAAGACATTAACCTGGACTCAACTTTCTCACAGCCAGTTCCAAAGTGGCATCAAACAGGATTCCCATAGGAAAGAGGTTGTTACACTTAACAAAATCACACTTGTTCTTTTGAGTAACAACATGAATGTGGTGAGACATTTTATTGTTCACGTCAACAGCAGGCTTATTTGCATTTATGCACACCTGACGCAGAAAATATGTGACAAATATCCCCAAAGTGCCAAAAGGATGAAAAGTGCAGTTGTTAACCTAATTTGCCTATGTGAGAACGCTTTTAAAATTCATTCTTCTTGCCTTAGCTGGTTTGGCTCAGTGAATAGAGCGTCAGCCCGTGGACTGAAGGGTCCTGAGTTTGATTCCAGTCAGGGGCACATACCCGGGTTGGGGGCTCGATCCCCAGTAGGGGGTGTGCAGGAGGCAGCAGATCAATGATTCTCTCTCTCTCTCCCTCTTCCTTCCTCTCTGAAACCAATAAAAATAAAAAATCATTTATAACAGACATTGCCACTCACTCAAACGTTTAAGAGAACCCCTTGAAAGTATGTGGAAGGCACTAACAGAGCCGACCTAATGAAACCATAGAGAAGCTCACATCCTGCCACAACCAGAACACTTGGTCATTGTTGCCGTGTGGAGACTTACCATACCAGGCATTCCCTGTTACGCCCTTGCACTCAAGACTTTTAACTTTAAAAAGATTGATAGGATCTCTCATCTTGAAAAGAATCATTCATTTAATGAAGAATAATAACACTTAAATAGGGAAAAGTCTCTTTAGAGATGTGCATGTGTTCGGATGTATGAGTATACACATCCTGCAAAAGCACGGATGTTGAAGATTCTGTATATGTTACGTCTATGTATCTACATCTGCCTTCAGTTGCAGGCCCCTTTGCCAACCCCAACTCCAGACTTTAGCCTCCCTCTGTACAACTTCCTCACATGGTGACATACGACACTGCTAAACATCTGAGAGATTAAGTTTTAGAAAGTCTAAGAACAGGACTATACCAGAGAAGATGGCTTGAATAGTCAGACAGTAAGTTTTATATCAAGTGATCATATTAACCAAACCAGGGCACATTTTAGAAAAAGAAAGGATACTATTATTATGCCAGGACAACAGGCTTCAAACAGTTGTTCCAGGCAGAAGCAGAAAACATGGCCATTCTAGAATATGCCCACCAAATATAACTTTTTTTTCAGTTCCAAGAGATATTTCTACTGTTCTATAAATGCCAAAACATGCAATAAATCACCTCCTCTTAGGTATGCTCTTTGATAATGGCAGAATAATAGGAACTATGGGAGAAAAGGAAGGTAAGATATGGCTAAGACTTGAAATACTTGAAATATGCTGTTTGTCCAATAAACAAATGCAGGAGCTGATGGCATTCTTACTCATCCAAGATTTGAAAGGACACGAAGCATTGCCTATTAGATGCACAGCACTTTCCAGAGCCATTTTTTTTCAACTCAGTCACTAAAGACGCAACTGCAAGCCTAAAGTAATATGCACACTTTAAATCCAGGGAGAAGGTTGGTAAGAACCTTGAATGGGATTCAGAATCTATAAGATTAACAAATGTGTTATGTGACCTGTAATTCAGAAGAGATTGATTTCTCCTAATATAATATTAAGAAGTAAATTTTAAGAAGCTGAAAATTAGACTGTACACTTGAAAATAAGAGTTTAAGGAAATATGATGATTTCTTATGTGCATTTATTTCCTGTTGTTCTCTCTTCTCCAAGCCCACTCTGCTCTACTCTGTGATCTGAGGCTAGAGCTCTGCACACTGCATTTCCCAGACCCCATGCGGGCTGGCTCCCTGTTCCCTTCTGCCAATGAGAAGTCCTAGAGAGGCTGAAAGAGGAGAGGAGAGAAAAGGGGCTTCCTTCCTGGTTTCCTATTTCTGTCAGCATCATCCCAGCTGCAGCTGGATTTCCAGTTGTAGAAATTTACCCACAGATATGCTTGCAGATGTGTAAAGTAACACATATTCAAAGATATTCACTGCAGCATCAGGTGTAAAAATGCTAGACTGGCAACACACCTACATGTCAGCCAAAGAGGGCTGGTTGATTTAATGCAAACAAGGCAGTAATGGAAGAATAAAGTAACAAAAAAAGGACATAAAACATATAGAAAACAAATATCAAAATGGTAAAAGTCTTTCTTATCACCAAGTACATAAGTGTAAATATGTTAAACTCTTCAGTTAAAGGCATTGATGGACAGAATGGATAACAAAATATGATCCAATTATATGCTGCCTATAAGACACTCATTTTAGATCCAAATAAATAAATAAATAAGTTGAAAGTGAAAGGATAGAAACAGATATTCCACACTAACAGTAACCAAAGACAGCTGGATTGGCTATGTTGATATCAGACAAAATAAACTTCAAGACAAAAAATTACAAGGGACAAAAAAAGACCTTATAGAATAATAAAAGTGTCAATTCATCAAGAAGATATAACAATTATATGCACCCAATAATATGAAGGGGAAAAAATGACAGAATTATAGGGAGAAATAGATAATTCTGCAATAATAGCTGGAGGCATTATTACCTCACTTTCAATAAATGAATAGAACAGCTAGACAGAAGATCAACAAGGAAATAGAAAAATTAATACTATACCAACTTAATCTAACAGATGTATACAGAACATTCCATCCAACAATAGCAGAAAACACATTTTTCTCAAGTACATGTGAATATTCAAGGATAGACCACATATTAGGCCATAAAACAAGTCTCAATTAAATTTTAAAAGATTAAAATTATTCAAAGTATCTCCTCTGACCACAGTGGAATGAAATTGGAAATCAACAGCAGAAAGAAATCTGGATTTCACAAATATGTTGAAATTAAACAATATACTTAAAAAAACTCAGTGGGTCAAGAAAAAATAAGGTAAATTAGAAAATATTTAGAGATTAATGAAAATAAAAACACAACATCTCAAAATGTATGAGATGCAGCAAAAGCAATGCAAAGAGGGAAATTTATAGCTGTAAATGCCTACACCAAAAAAAGAAAAAGAAAAAAGAAATAATTCAAGTTAACAACCTAACCTTCTATCTAAAGGAACTAGAAAAACAAGAGCAAATTAAATCCAAGTCAGATAAAGAAAATAATAAAGATTAGAGCAAAGATAGGTGAAATAGAGAATAAAACAATAGAATCAACAAAACCAAAAGTTGGTTCTTTGAAAAGATGAACAAAACTGATAAATCTTTAGTTAGAATGACCAAAAAAAGAAATGACAAAAACACTAAAAAAAGAAATGAAAATGAGATTGTTCCTACCAATCTTACAGAAATAAAAAGAAGTATAAGACAATATTATGAACAACTGTATGCTAACAAATTAGATAATCTAGGTGAAATGGACAAATTCTTAAAAACACACAATCAAAACTGACTCAAGAAACAGAACATCTGAATAGACCTATGACAAGTAAAGAGATTGATTCAGTAATTAAACATTTCCAAAACAAAACCCCAGGACCAGATGGCTTTACTGTTGAGTTTTACAAATATTTAAAGGAAAATTAACACCAACCTTCATACTTGCTTCCAAAAATAGAAGAGGATGGCACATTTCCTAACCCATTCTGTGAGGCCACTATCACCCTGATAACATAGCAAAGACATCACAGACCAACATCCCTTCTGACTACAGATGCAAACACTCCTCAACGAAATACTGCAAGCAGTCCTCAGGACTCCTGACTCCCGACAGGCCCTTCCTCATTGCACTTCTCATCTCTCTTGTCTGGGCCTTTTGGCACTGACAGGCAAGGGAGTTCTCCACATGAAGCCCTCAAATAACCTTAATGATTCAATGAGCGAGAGGGAGATTGTGTAAAACATCCATGATCATGGTCCAACGGCCCATTTTCAACTCTTTCTCTTGACTCTGAAGATCTTCGATTGTATTGTTACCCTCAAAAATTAAATGTACTGGTTTAACTCATGGTTCACTAGATTCCAGGTACATTTACAGGTGTCCGATAAAGAAGTCCTCATGGCTCACTAGGTTCCAGGTACATTTACAGGTGTCCGATAAAGAAGTCCTTCTCTTTATCCAGGACTACCTTCAGCTTACAATACAACCCCAAGTGCTTGTTTTACCCACAGTCCCTCAGATTAGGGATGGTTTGCCATTTCTGTCAGATCACCACCAGATTTTCCCCCATAACCTTTAAATTCGTTACAGAAGCTGCCAGTGATTCTGGCTACCGGGGCAGAACCTTCTGAAGCAGCTGGGAGTGAGAGCCAGTCCATCCTGTCCCATCATCTTTATTTCTAGAGCAGAAAAAAGGAATAAACCTGGAAGCGCTGCGCATCTGCAGTCTGAGGCTTAATTTAAGGAAGTAGCCTATGAAACCTCAGAAAAGAATCTTAATTTAGACTGAAGTATTTCACCACCAATGCCAGCCTCTTTTGCTAGGGAACTCACACACAAAGCAGCACATTATGTGTGTGTGTGTGTGGGGGGGGAAGGGGTAGTGAGGACAACTTTAAAATACACGTAAATGTGTCATCATTGAGGGAAGTGAAGCTGGCACTATTCAGGCCAAAGAAATTTTCTTCTGGTATCACCACCATCTTACTTCTCAATAAAGGAGTAGTGACTACAAAAACATTTAGGCAAAGAAACAGTGAAATAAGGGAGTTAAGTTTTCTTTATAAGATTTCTACTAAGAGAGCAAGAACTAGTCTCTTTATCAGGATGTTTGTAATGATATAATCTGGCATCGAGGAATTGAAATCAACATATTATCTAAAAAGAGTTCTCTAACATTGAGTCAGACAGGAAGGAAAAAATCATATACTTACCACTTCTACTTCCTCATCACCTCACTCTTCCAAAATGTGTCAATTTAGACCTTGAACTCTGAGATGATAACAGCACAGCAAAAAACACTGGTGTGATGTGAGATTAATGACAAATAACAGGGAGGTATGATCTTTTCTCTGCATTTATTGAAGAATAAGACTGATCCATTATAAAGTTAATCTGACCCAATGTGCCATTCCCAAAATATAATTAAAATATTATATATAATTTTAAAAAATATCTAACAGCCTCTCCCACTTCATACTCCAAATGGTTCTATTTTGCAAGCCATATCTATAGACAGATTTCATCAGAAAACTGTGTAAAAGATAAAAAGAGAGTGAGATTTTCTCCTTTCTCCCAGACTAGCTTCCTCCTCCTCTCCCCACCCCCAATCAGCTGGGAAACAGTCCCAGATTCTTCTCCAGCTCCATTTGGAAGTCAAGCCCAGCCTTGATAAACACTCAGCCCAGGAAATGCTTTGGATCGTAGACCACTTAGAATACTTAGTTTGTCCTTTCCCAAGAGGTCCTTTTTCAAGCTCAGTTTGATAGGCGGTTTGGCAGTTTCACATTTTCCCTAAAACCTCCTAGAACATTGCTGAGAGATAAAATCATAGCAGGCTGGAAACTATACAAATGGTAGAGGGAAGCACCACACCCAAGACCAAGCTCCTCAAACTTCAGGGGAAAACTATTGTTCAAATGAGCTCCCAACAGTACTTGCTCCCGTGGGAATGGGTGTAGGGAGGGGCGCGGTCTCCTGGCCTGTGCCGCTGTGCGTGTTCCCCTCACTGGCCGCCTTCCTAGCTGCTTGATGCTATTAGGACACAATGAAAGCCACTACTGTAGAACGGCCTGTTTTTAATATTTTTGAAATGTTAAGTCCTTGTCCCTGCACTACTAAGAAGACTGACTCAATCACACTGATATCAACCATACATTTTTTTTTTACATAATTATAATTTCACGTCATTTCTCTGTGTATTTTGAATAACCACTAGGGCTGTATTTGGGTACTGCTTAAAATGTCTCCAAGTCAACAATTATCTACACTAGCAAATTCTCTCCTAAACTTGATTCATGAGTTTAAAGGCTGATTAACAACACCACAAAATGCTCCATCTCAAAGTGACAACCAACTTCATGACACTGAATAGAATGTAAAGTTATTTCAGAGAGAGGGTGGTGAGCAGGCCTGAAGACCAAACCAAAGATAAAAAACAGCACAGGGATAGACTAAACAGAGAATTTTCAAACTCTTGGAAGTCACCAACATTTTATTTATTTATTTTTTAGTAGAACCATAATTACTAACATTTATATAATATATATGTAATAAATAATAATAAGGCACAGATTACTCAAAATTTTTTTGAAAATAATCAATAGGTCAAGTAGGAAGTAGCAATACAAAATAAATACTAGGTTGGTAAGAAGTGGTGGAAATTTGGAGAGAACACATATTTTCTCTCCTTTTTATATTTTTACTCATCCTTGGTACATGCCAGTGCCATTTCCCCTCATCCGTGTAACAATCCATGTGAGTGCTTTCTGGGGTGGCTGATTGAACATGAGAACTTCTAACTGAATGATGTTTAATGAAGACTTTAATTTGGAGAAAAAAAAGAAAAGAAGTAGATTCAGAAACAATGTTTACACCAATTTATAAAAGAAGAAACAAAGTAACTTCACAAGACAGTTAAACTTTAGTGAGCCTTAGACAAGCTAGCCCCTCTCAGATCCTAGCCAACAGCTGGCTGCCAAGTGACTTCACTTATTCCTTGCAACAACCTTATGACATAGGTATTTTCTGAGGCTTAGATGAAATGTGTGATTTGCCCAAGGCTACCGGTATGTGGTGGAACTGGGTCAGCTGATTCCACTGTCCCGGGAATGGGGACAAAGAATAGTCCTTACCTCATAAGTTGATTGACAGGAGGAAATATGATAATTCATAAAAAATACTTAGGCCCTAACCGGTTTGGCTCAGTGGATGAGCGTCAGCCTGCAGACTGAAGGGTCCCAGGTTCGATTCCAGTCAAGGGCATGTACCTTGGTTGCGGGCACATCCCCAGTAGGGGGTGTGCTAGAGGCAGCTGATTGATGTTTCTCTCTCATTCATGTTTCTAACTTTCTATTCCTCTCCCTTCCTCTCTGTAAAAATCAATAAAAAATGTTTTTTTAAAAAGTACTTAGTATAGTGCCTGCCTTTGCAAGGAGGAAGAGCTTCAATCATTGACAAATATCTTTATGTTTATTGTCTCAAGTCACCCAGCCCCTGAGCAGCAAAGCTAGAACTGAAACCCAGGTCAGTTGTACTCTAAAACCCATACTCTAACCATAGTGTTGATCTAGAGTGTGGAGCTTGCGTACCTGACCTCGTTTCCATTTATAAAGGCAACAGGACAGAAGGGGCACTCCAACAAATTATGTCCCAACACTGAAGCTTTAAAGCTAGCACCTGGCAGATTCTCATTCTAAAATATTTTTGGGAAGACTCCAAACTTTGGGTGCGAAGATTGCACAGTCTTCATAAGTGATCCAGGGCAGGGCTAAGGGAAGACGAACAGCATGGGACCTTCCACGAGATCTGCCTCCCCACCCTGTGCAATTCCCTGGTGTGTGCTTTACATGTGACCTACTTTGCCCACAAAAAGATTTTAAATATTACCCATCGATGGAAGTAGGCCTGGGGTCAAAAAACTCACTACACAAACACCGACATCCCATCGAGACTGGAGGAGTGGCAGCTGGGTTTCAATGAGAACTTCTAACAAGGTTTTAAGTAAGCATGTTGCAATCAACCAGCAAGATATTAAAGCTAGTACAATGAAGGAAGGGCTAAGTCAACTTCCCCTGTGCCTGCTGCGTTTTTTTCAGGATGTCCAACACCATTTGGTACTTACAACGATACTTAATTTGCTTTACAGACACATTCATCTCCTCTGGTTGGAATGGTTTTTCAAGGGTCTGTTAGGGAATCTGATGTTAACTTTGTAATAATGCATAGACCAGGTAAACAGTATTTTGTTCCTCTGGTCTCTATCCACTTCATGATGTATGCTAGTTGCCAGACAACCTACCACTTAGTAGTTATTCAATAAATGTTTGTTAAAAGAAACTTGAAGACCATTTAGTCTAAACTTGGCCCCAATAAAGGATTCCTTGTAAAGCACCCTAGAAAGACTACCATTCATCATTTGCATAAACACAGTAACGTAACACTTACTACTTTGTGAAGGGGCCTAATTTATTCCCTCGTTAGAGGGTTTTCACTGTTACCACTACGGTGTCGGGTGAATTTCCCGCCAAAATATAAGATGGCGCGTTAAAATGCCTATATCTTTTGAAGTATGGGTTCGATTGAAATGAAATATTTGGTAATACGCAGTTACAATCGGCCCGAGTTTACACGTTTCCCGCACTCCACCGCAAATCTATATGAACCGAGTTTAAGACGGCTCCCGCGGAGTACGCGCAATTCACGCGAGCCGACTTAACTCGTTTCCCGCAACCCAAGTGTTACCAAGTTCCTTTCCAAATAGTATCAGCAGTAGACATCACCACTAACTTCTCTGAGCACTTACCTGCACACCCTTCCCAGCACTTTCCACGGCTAGAAAGTGGTAAAGCCAGGATTGGAACCCAGGCCCCCAGCGTCCAGGCTCTTAGCCATCACGCTACTCCATTTACTGGCTGCTGCGCTGCTGCCCTGAGTACAAAAGAACCCCTTCTGCACGGCAGGCTCAAAAACAAGAATTTATCATCTCACTTCTTGATCGAATCTCTCTAACATCTCACCACTGCTATCCAGACAGACCCCTCAGCCCTCCCCTGAAGCCTGTGTCCTCTATTCCCTCTACCTGCCTGGCATCTCTTACTTCATTCAGTGTGACTTTCAAAAAGGCCACACTCTTGCTCCACTCTGCCTTTACGTTATTACCATGTGCTCCCTCCCCCACCTGGCTCTTTCCAGAGCCACTTCAAATTCGGCTTCCACGGCAGACTTCTCTGGCCCACGAGGAGCTGCCTTTAAATCCTTTAAATCCGGCACTTTTCTTCATGAATGTCTCACTTCCCCGTGCTGTTAAGGTCTCAGTAGAGGCAACTATATTTTTGCAATACTCCTTTCATCTTTAAGTCTCCTACTCAATACTGGATGAAGCCAGTGTATATGGCTTTGGCACTTATCCTGCTTTAGAAATAATTTTAGAAAATTATTAACAAATTCGAATGCAAAAAGTATGAACTATAAAGAAACACCACATTAAAATAACAAAATGATTATTTTTTCTTTCTATTTTTCAATAGTTACATTTTAAGAAGAAACTAGAGAGATAGATATGCTACATTTGTACAGTGACACAACTGGGGTAAAATGTATTTCTCTGGTAATTAATTCAAATGATTATTCTCTAATTAGATACCTTTTTGTTCTTTAACAAACTATCAGTTCATTTGAACTGGGCTCCTTTAAAGTGTCATGCATTTCACAACTATCAAGAGAAATAGGTTACATCAATCAGGAGAGGCTGATATGATACAGAAGCACATGGACCTCTCAGAGGTTGATTCCTTGCTATCATGACACATCCAACACAAGTTGGGCCTGGTGGGCAGGCTGGGGCATAAGGGGACCCTCTGGTCCACTTACTCAGCCAAGGACTCTGGCTAATAGAGGTGCCACCCTCTGATACCCAGTTCAGGGTACTCCATGGCAGAGCGGCAGGCTCTTACTACTCTAGCCCCAGAGTGGGGCAAATCACTTCTTCTCACAGTTCCTAGCCAGAACCAATCATGGTCCCACCTAACGGCAAGGCAGCTGGGAAATGAGACATAGTCACTGAGCAGTGATGTTCCTGCCACAAAGGCAGCTCTGGAGATACAAAAATGAAGCAATCCCTGATTATGTGCACACAGTATGCTCCCACCTGTGTGAAAGAGAGGTGAAAGGGGGACAGAAAACCTCTGGAAGAATACAGGAGAAACTAATAATACTGTGGCAATAATAGTTTCCTCTCTGGAGGCAAGCTGGTTGACAAGGGACAGGGAGAAAGGGAGACATTTTTAATGGGTATCCTTTCATATCATATGCATGCATTATCTTTTTTAAAACTAAAATAATTTTTAGGCTGTGATGTACACGCTTCAAATTAATGAACTGTTTGTTTTTCTGAATAAAGTGCAACCTATTCTAATATAAGAAACTCCAAATCCTTGACTCCTCCTGTGTGAA
Source organism: Myotis lucifugus (assembly GCF_000147115.1). NCBI lineage: Eukaryota > Metazoa > Chordata > Mammalia > Chiroptera > Vespertilionidae > Myotis > Myotis lucifugus. Next base: position 1,233,439 of record NW_005871049.1, on the reverse strand, counting down.
ATTAAACACCTGGAGTAGCAGCGCCATCATCACATCCTTTTGTAAAGCCTGCCGGGTGATCTTGGCTGGCTTCTGTCTGTCACTACTAAGCAGGTAATGAGAAAAGCACTAAAGTTGATAAAATGACTCCTTTTGGAAGTTATTTTACTGTTAATTCAATTTAGCAACCACTTTCTAAAGTAAAACTCCTTTTCTAAAAGTATATATTTTTGTCTGCTAAGCTGAACCCTATACAAAATACAGCAAACAAACCCTCCTGGGTTTCCAAAAAGAAAAACAACACTGCTGTTTCAGAATGCATTAGAGTATGGGATGCACTGAGATAGTCTTTTCCAAAGTCATAATCAACGCCGTCAAATAATATTTACATACTGCATGTGCCAGATGTGCCAGGGAACAGCTCTGGAGCTCATGACAAGATAACCCAACCGCATATCTGTTCCATTCATGCGGTTGTCTTCAACAAAAGTGGGATCCTGCTGACATTCAGTGTATGAAGTAAGCCATAAATTATGCAATAAGTAACAGTCAAGTCTCTAGAAAGACTTCCATAATTCACTTCAATTTTAATATAAAAAACAGGACTAAAAAAAGAAAACCCAGGCTCATAATATCCCATTCACAATATTCTAAATACCAGGCTCCAAGAGAAATAGCGCTCTATCAAGGTTGTGTGATATCCTTACAGGTTTTATTTCTAAATTTATGCTAAGCATATTACACAGCCAACATCTTACTACACCAAGTTGGTACATAAATAGCCTGCGAGTATGTCTCAAGAACTACAATATACTGTCCACATTTATATTTTAGTGGAAAATCAACTACCACACATAGCTTTCAAATATAAGTATTATGCTTTCTAAACTGAATGTGTTTGGGTGTATGAAAAGCATTTTCCTTATCAGGCTTCCTGACAACGTGGGCTCTTCTGAAAGGTCACAGGCACTGTCATTTAGCCTGCCTTTAGCTTCCAAATAGGTTTACTCAACCAATGTTAGTGATTTCCAAAACCATATCTCTCTTTTTTTTTTCTAAATCACTGAGGTAAAGCAAATAACCTAAGTTGCCAACCCTATCACTGTCTTATATAATCCATTATTAAACCTATACGGGGAATCAGTAATTATTACATTGCCAATATCGCAACATATGAGACCAAATCCAACGTGAGTTTAGGACAAAAACAAAAATGAAAAGAAATTTTAGTTCACACTGTGTTATGTATAAACTGAAGACAGATGGCATTATTCTGTGGGTATGCAAACAATTTCCAGGACTTTCAAGTCAGAGACGGCCGTAATACCAAATACCACTAAGACACATTTTTTGATATGTTAACATCTCTGAAGTCTTCAAATGAATCATATGTTACACTGTAATTATTGGTGTTTCTTTTTTAGTGGTACATAAAACAATGGTATGACTTTCTATCAGAGTTAACTTAGATTACCTGAAATATGATAATGTTAATAATAGCTAACATGTATTGAACACTGACTATGTACCAGATACTGCATGTAGATTATTTCATTTAATATCCACAACACTTATTTTACCCATTTTTATAGCTAAGGAGACTAAGAGGTGAGGTCACTTGTCTAAAGGCACAGACTGGCTCCATCCCAGCTTTTACCACCCTGGTCACTGACTTTATGGAGGGAAGAGTTTTGGGGTCTGAGAGAGCCAATAATTTCTTGAAGCATGGGTTCAAAGCTCAGCCAAGCATCCTAAAAGCACATTTTATAAAATGAATATAGGAGCAAAAATACAGAGCTCCAAATATCAAGAACAGATATATAAATTGAAAGCCTTTAGCGTAGGGAAGAGTTGGTGATCATCTATCTAATAAAAAATTATACACTTGCATAAAACCAATTTTTTCTCTTTCTACACAATCTGAATTCAATTTACAAACAATCAACACGAATGTTTCTTTCTTAAGATACCTTATTATCTCTAGAGAAATGATGTAAGAATGCATTCCTACAATCTGAATTTCTGTATTTCTGTTTAAATCTTAGTATTGAAATAATCCCAAATAAAAACACACTATACAACAATCCAGAAACGTTCTATAATACAAATTGACAATGGAATTTGTTGGGGTTAGTTTACATATAAAGCCACCATTCCTAACTCTTGGCAAAAATGTTTGGCACTTTTACAAAAAGGCATCTTTTGTTTCACACGACTACAAAGAAGGTACTGCTTTTTCAGAAGTTCATTAAACAGTAGCTTTACCATTCTTACACTCAGCATATACAAAACTATCATTATACTTTAAAAACAACAAAAACGGTATTGTCTACTTATTTGTTAGCTGCCTTCCTAACATCCATTTTTCCTGTTCCCTCACAGGCCCCAGTCCTTTGTTGGGTAGTACTACCACCATTACTAGATTCCATGGTGGATCTTAACTGTCCAACCAGCACATCCCATCATCCTAGCCACAGTGGTTGGTTCAGAGACGCACACATGACCCAAATTAGGTCAATCAGACGAGAGGATTCAACTCCAGGACTCCTACTCCAGGAGCGAGCTGTTCAAGAAGTGGACTTAGAGCCTTTCTGCTGGTTAGCGCTAGAAGCAGATAGCCACAGGAGCTGCTGGTAGTAACCTTTTGAACACACAGGGAAGAGCCAAGAAGGGCTCTGAGGTCACTGTGAAATGAAGGGAGACCAGCTTCTTGCCATGCACATGTAACTCGTGAAATCTGAATAAACCCTGTCAACTGTACCAATGTTGACTGTCAGTTCCCTGGTTTTGATATTATACCATAGTTATGTACAATGTTAACAATGGGGGAGGGTAAGTGAAGGGCACAAGGACCTCCCTGTACATTTCTTTGCAACTTTCTGTGAATCTATAATTACTTCAAAATTAAAAGCTAAAAATATATTGCATATTTGAAAGTTGCTGAAGTACATTTTAAAAGTTCACATCACAAGCCCAGCTGGAGTGGCTCAGTTGGTTGAGCATCGTCCTGTGCACCAAGATTAGATTCCTGGTCAAGGCACATACCTGGGTTGCAGGTTCGATCCCCAGTTGTGCACATAGGGAAGCCAATCTATCTGTGTTTCTCTCTCTCTCCCTTCCTCTGTCTAAGTATGTCATCAGGTGAGGATTAAAAAAAAGTTCTCATCACCAGGAAAAAAAGTTTTTTTTTTAACTATGTAATATGATAGATGTTAACTAGACATTGTGGTGATCATTTCACAATGCATACAAATATCAAATTATTATGTTGTACACCTGAAATTAATGTTATATGTAAAAGATATCTCAAGTAAAAAACACACAAAAAGCAGAATAACAATTGTTTTTAAAATAACAATAAATTAAATAGATAAAACTCACATGGTGTGTGAAAAGTATGCATCTATTTCTTTTTGGACCAAATATATGGAATTTCGGTTTATAATATAGTCTATATAACTCTCTGTTCATATTATTTTAATAACAGTACTAGTTATTTGAAAAGAAAACAAATCTGAATCTACACAGGAGATCTCAGGAAGAAAACCTGATACGTAAACAAAATACTACATAATAAATTAGAAACTAGTTATTAAAGTTTTGACTATACTTCTTTTTGACCCTTTTTAATATTACGCCCAAGTACAGACCTAGATTTTTTTATATAAAGATATTTGCTAGTGCCTGGTCGGGGGGGGGGGGGGTGCGGTGCCAGCAATCTGAGTTTCAACAAGCCTCCTGGGTGACTCTGACACACACCAGGGCAGAACATTCATTCTCAACAGGGCAACATTGCCTAGAAGGGAGCTGAAAATTGTGTCCTGGGAGAGGAAAAAACCTTAGGTATTATAATGCTTATACCAAAGCTATACCCTACCTAAATAATAAAGTTAATAAAAAATGTCTACGGCTGCCATGTAAGGTATGGATTGGAGAAAAGTGAAAGTAGAAGCAAAACCACAAGATGATACCATGCCACACCCACCATAAAGGTTAAAATGAAAAAGAAAATACCAAGTTTGGCAAAGATATGGAGCCACTGGGACTCTCGCACACCGCTGACGGGAATGTACATTGGTACAACCACTTTGGTAAAGTGTTGGACAGTTTTGTCAAAGTTGAACATCTGCCTACGTTGTGACCCAGCACTTCCATTCCTAAGTATATACCCAGTGGAAATGCATACATATCTCACCAAAAGACACACATGTGAATGTTCATAGTGCACCATTCTTAACAGCCAAAAACTTGAAACTACCCAATTGCCCATCAACCAGTAAAGGGATAAATTATGGTACATTCACATAATAGCACACTGTTCTGCAAAAAGGATGAATGATAAACAACCAAACACAACAATATAGGCAAATCTCACAAATAGAATGTTGAACAAAGGAAGCCAGTCACAAAGGAATGCATACTGTATGATTCCATTAATATGAAATTCAAAAGCATGCCAGGACAGTGATTATCTTTGGGGAGTGGGGCGTAGAAACTGGGAAGGGAGCTTGTGGAGTATTTCAGGTAATAATAACATTCTATTTCTTGATCTAGGTCAGAGTTTCTCCAGTACTACTGACATTTTGGACGGGATAATCCTTTGTTGTGGGGGTCTGAGTGTGCATTATAGGCTATTTAGCAGCATCCCTGGCTTCTACCCACTAGATGCCAGTACCACCCACACAGTTGTAATAATAAAAAATGTCTCCAGACATTGCCAAATGTCCCCTGGGAGGCAAAAGTGCTCCCAGTTGAAAATCATTGATCTATGATATAGTTACACAGGTACGTTCAGTTCATGAAATATCAACAAACTGTACATTGCTTTTTTCTGTATGTATCGATATTCAATATACAGAAGCAGGAAAATATTTAGGAGATAACTATCGCAGGCATCCCAGTGAGAGGTGACATTGCCTAGGACTAGGGTGGTAATAGCAGAGATGGAGAGAAGGAAAAAGATTCAGGATATGGTATATGAGGTAAGAGTTGACAACTTCTAGAGAATGAGAAAAAAGAGAACCAAGGAATGCTTTTTGTCCAAGCAACTGACTGGTTGATGATGTCATTTACTAAATGGGGCAATTAGGGTCGGAGCATCTTGGGGAATGGTTAAGGAGGGGGATAAAATCACAAGTTATCCAGAGGCAACCCATGTGCTGTTCCTGTACAAGAAAATATAACATGTACTCTCAACTCTTTCAAACAGTCAGTCTTCAATTTGGTTTCTCCATCTCTCTCCCCATTGTACACAACTGAACTTGTCACTGGCCATCCCTAAATTGTCAGACCCTGGGAAGCTCCATGCTGCCCTGACAGACACCTGGCCATCCTGACCACTGCTCCTGGAGCTGAAGCCAGAGGCCGTGAACACAGAGGGAAAGTGGAGGGGCTGCAGCAGCCAGGAGAAAGGGCAATGTTAGCAAGTTGCTTTGCATCTCCACTTTAGAATCAGCCAAAATGAGGACTTTTATAATTAATCTTTTAACATTTTTGTAATGGAGAAATAAATACTATTATAGCAAAGTGGTTTGGGTTACAAGTAACATTTAAATAAAAAAGGGCAAGCATCTGTCCAAGCAAGAGATGATTACAGCTTGAACTAGAATGGGGGCAATGGACAATAAGAGAAGACATAGTCCAGATAAGCTGTGGTAGAGAAATGACAGGACTTGAGGATAAATTAGATATGAATGACAATGAGTCTTGATTTTTGGTTTGAGCAACTGGGTAGATCTAACGAAGTGGGGAAGACTGGGGAGAGGACAGTTTCTGGGGTGGGGGAACCAAGAAGACTGTCTTGGACATGTTAAGTTTAAGGTGTCTACTGGCATGTTGGGGGGCAGGGAAGAGCAATGTCATGTTTCCAACCTTCCATAATTATAGAGGGAAAAAGGCTACCTTATCCCAGAAAGCTTGTCTAATTTTATGAGTGTGAATTACCTTCACTAAAGCCTAAGAAGAGTTTGACTAATGTCCCATGAGTAAATGTGAGCCTTCTCCTGCATATGACTGTTGATTTTCTGGGAAAGCATGTAAATTTATTACAGTTGGATTAAATGTGCTTCTGAGTATTTTATTTGCACATGAAATGGTTATTCATTTAAGACAGGAGAAAGTATTCTTTTCTCTTCTGTAGAATGTGTTTTTAAAAAAACTGCATGCTAACATGTTTGTTTGTTTTTTAACCTAGAAATAAAAACACATGCAAAAAGAACCCAAACCCTTTTTCAACTTGGCTTGATATTTTGGCTCAAGTGAGGAAATATATAGAACTCTTTGGAAACTATGAAAAAAAAAAGATATGAGACATTAATAATACTGACGTGTATAAACAGGCAGCAAGTAATTCTCAAATCTATAATTTGTAGGAAAATATATAAAAATACAATCCAGTAATAGTTAGGATTTTTATCCCACTGATCTAATAGAAAAAAAGGCAATAAATTACCTGCCTGATATAGAAAAAGCAAGAGATAACCAACCCCAAAAGACATTCCAAATAAATGATATAAACCAGCACTATTATTTAGAATCAAGACCCGTCTTTCAAAGGACTCACCATGGAAAGTAGATCTAGGGAGGACCAGATTTCTGAACCTGAAAAGAATCATTTAGGCTTACTTTAATACTAGAGGCTCGGTGCACGAATTTGTGCACGGGTGGGGTCCCTCAGCCTGGCCAGTGATTGAGGACTATCTGGCGGGGGCGTGGGGGGGTGCCCAGCTGGCCAGCGGGGAGGGACCCCGGGAGGTTGGCTGGCCGGTCAGGGGGCTGGTGGGGGTTGGGGGGGAAGAGGCTGCTGGAGGTTGGCTGTGGGAGTGCACTGACCACCAGGAGGCAACTCCTGTGTTGAGCGTCTGCTCCCTGGTGGTCAGTACACATCATAGTGGCTGGCTGTGGGCTGGCCCTGCCCCTGATCAGGGTTGGGGGCCAGATGGGGGGAGGGACTGCAGGAGATTGGCCGGCAGGCCCCGCCCCCTGGTCGAACTCCTGGTTGAACTCTGGGTCGAGGGGACAATTTGCATATTAGGCTTTTATTATATAGGACAGTACCAAACTGCCCTCCTTATTCTATTGTATCAACTTACATCTCAACCAACAGTGTGAAAGAGTTTCTGCTTTCTATACCTTTGTCATCATGACATATTTTCAAACTCTTTGATCTCTGCCAGTCTACTAGATGAAAAACTGTTTCACCTTTAGTTTTAATTGGTATTTTGTTTAGTATGAATAGGGCTGTGTCTTTTTACATATTTAAAATTCCTTTTCATTCTTCTCTGTGAATTATCCATATTCTTTGCCCAATAGGTTACTGGCCTTTTTGTCACTGGTTTTGAAAGATCTTTATATATTAAGGAAGCTAGACTTTCATTTTCATACAGATTGCAAATTGTTTTCCCGAGTTTGTTTTTGCATATTGATTTTTAACCAATTTTATTTTTCCATGGAAAAATTTTCTATCCAACTATTATACTAAGGTTTTTTTAATTACTTATAATTGCTTTTCAGCTGATTCTTTTGCATTTAAGATATAAAATCATATCACCTGCAAATAATAGCAATTTTGCTTGCTTTCTGATGTCTTCCTCTAGTTAATAACAACTGTGACAGTGTACATCCCTGTACTGTTCCTGATTTTAATAGAAATGCTTCCAAGATTTCATAAGTGAACATGATGCTGGCTTTAGCTTGCAACATGATTTTTCTAATGGACTCTCTGAATGCGTAGAGAATTTAACAATTTGTTCTTGAGCATTATTTTTCCGTGCTTATCAACAGGTTCTACAGTTGTTCTTCAGTGTCAATGTACATCATTAGCCTTAGCATTTACATGATGATTTAGGAATAAGAAGTAAAAGGAATCTAGGACTGTATTTACATTGTGCTGCTCTATAAATAATTCATAACTGCTCATCAAGCTATTTAATTAATATCAAGTCCTTGTGCAATACAAAAAGGCAGGTATATTGCATTTTGGATAGAAAAACTGAGTCATGAAAATATTGTAATTCCATCCACCCCCCTCTTCATTGTGGCATGTTTATGAGTAGAATTCAGACCTTCTGATTCCTAATCCAGTGTTTCAGCCACAAGAAAGCACTGTAGCCTTTAGAGAATTTAGCAGATGCCCAACATACGAAGAAGAAAGCAGGCTGCCATCTATAACCCGCAGCTTCACAACGTCCTCTTCCAGGCTCCTGAAAGCAACCTCCAAGTTGGACTCAGGAGCTTCAAACATCTGAAATGCATCACCCAGCAGCCAGCATAATAGGTTCGTGCTCAGTGATACATGATGTTGCCGACATTCCTCAGCCAATTAGAATTCCTTTCAGCTGCAATGGAGGTGAACACAGCTGGAATTACAGAGTGGGGTGCATCACCAGCCGCACTGATTCTACATTATTTAAGCTTTGTTTTAAAACAATAAAAGGATTTTCCCCCTTTCATCCAGAAATATGGAAACGTCATTCCACTTAGTTAAATATCTAAATGGAGTAAATTGCATCTGTAGACACAACAGTAATTCTAACATTTTAAAAAGATTTGCCTGATCTAGACGGCTAGGAGCTTTTGTTTTTCCAACATAGCTCTGCAGCTCTTCTTTGACTAGATGGCTTTAAGGACCAGTCAGCTGGAGTCAGAGCGCTGTGGACAACAAGCCAACCTAAGGTAGGGGCTGTCACTCAATGAAACTCACCTACAACAAGCCAACCTAAGGTAAGGGCTTTCTCTCAATGAAACTCACCTACAATGAGCCAACCTAAGGTAGGGCCTTTCTCTCAGTGAAACTCACTACAACGAGCCAACCAATAATTTAACTTGCTCAGTGACCCTAACCCCACACAATTTTAATTCTCTATTTGTTAAAAAAAATATTTAACCTCTAAAATGGCTTTGAAATCACAAAAATTTGACTCAAATAAAAATCCTAAAAGTTAGGGTTTCTCAATTAGAAAATACCAAAATTATTTCATCATGTCAGGTTTTTTGTACTTCCTTTTCAGTCTAGCATGCACTAAAATAGATAATTCAGCTATTTTAACTTTTAACCAGTGCCCGCAAATGTGTTACACAACAACCAGTCTAGTTAACTGGATCATTAAGCTGATGTTGAAATATTATGGGTCAATCTTTCTTTTTTGTATTCATGAGGAAATACTTCTTCACCAGTGACTCAGCCCCCAGAACCTCCCTGGTTCACCCAATGCTCCACACTAGAACCTGAAAATGTAACCAAACAGAGAAAATGAAAACCTGTAGAAGAGAAGGAAAACTCGAAGTTCAGACACCACTGGCATAATTGCAAAATAGAAGTTTTGAAATCTGACCAATAAATGGACTTGCAGTAAAAAATTCTACTGGGACACATCACAACTACTGCAAAAGTACAGATAGAAATAAGTACATGAGATATTTCATTTCTCAAGTCTGTAAGTTGGGTCAAGAAAATGAAAAAGGAAAAATGAATTTATAAAAGGTTTTTCTTAAGACAACACAAATGTGATCAAATAACAAAATCAATAATAGTCCTGTATATGGCAGAATGTGACTCCTTTTAAAGTATAACTGCAGTTTAAGTTTTGCAATAGGATTTGATTTAACTCATTCCACATCCTTAAACAATTCAGCTCAAAGAAGTGCCTTGACTGTACCTCATAAACTTGAGGTCAACCTTGAGGAAAATATGTAAACTCAGGTGCAGTGCAAGGCTAAAACCTGATGGCTAGCAATTCCATCTTATCTGAGTGGCCGATGTTAAAAGTTGTGCCTGCCTTGTATAAGGGAGGTTCTTTGCTGGTACAAAGGGACAAAGGGAACACTCTTAACAGCTTTATCTTTCTTAAGAGCAACCTAACTATTTCAAATCAGTTAGGTCACCTGTTATTTATCAATTAACGTTATTAACAGTTATTACTACTATTTCTCTCCAAGCTGCATCACCCGAATGACAAACACAAGCCAGCCTTACATCACATGAGCTACAACTTAAAAAATAGCCTCCATTCCCATATGCTATCAAGGGAGGTTTCTCTCCCCACCTCTAAGTGGAATTAGAATTTTTTCTCTTCACAACACACAGTCACAATCCAAGAGATAGAAAAACACAAAGAGGTCTGAGAGTATTTCAAGGCATAAAAGCACAGAAAAGTTTAGGCATTTGGTATTTCAACTAACTGGTTAACATTAGATACAACTTAATTTGTTTGAAGAGCACTGTGGAACCCTTAGAGCTCAAAATTCCATTCTTTTACCCAAGTGGCCTAAATACCGTATCTGGGATTCATTTATGTACCACATAAGAACAAAGTTTTTGAAAATCCTGCTTGAATTTAAAATAAAAAGGTTTCCCAAGTGTTTGATTGGCCAGTGAACTCTAAAATGTCTGCAAGAGCCAAAACCGGTTTGGCTCAGTGGATAGAGCGTCGGCCTGCGGACTGAAAGGTCCCAGGTTTGATTCCGGTCAAGGGCATGTACCTTGGTTGCGGGAACATCTCCAGTAGGAGATGTGCAGGAGGCAGATGATCGATGTTTCTCTCTCATCGATGTTTCTAACTCTCTATATCTCTCTTCCTTCCTCTCTGTAAAAAATCAATAAAATATATTAAAAAATAAATAAATAAAATGTCTGCAAGATAATGCTCTTTAACAAAGATCACTCTATTTTGAAAATACTGTGCCCAAACCTACTTATACCTTTAAAAACTATTACCCTGCTAAAATACCACAAAGACATTCTTTTAAATTATATTCTTTTATATAAAAAGACTCAAACATTCTTCTACTGTTTAGGCCAGATTTCCAAAGCAGTTCAACAGACTACCTAATAGTTTTTAAAACAAAAGGGATTCCACAGGAATTTTTAAAAAAAGAAGAAATAATTGTAATCAATACAAAAAAAGTAATGCTTGGCATAAATCAAACATAAGTCATGTGTTTTAACACAAATTTCTGAATATCAGGATTGAGACCTAACAGAAAACATAAACACCCAACGGTAATTTGGAATAAGCCAAATTGACAGATCCTGTAAGAAGGAGAGTCAAATAATGTTATAAATGGAGTTAAGATCTCATTTTATATATGAGGAAACTGAGACCCAGAAAGGTTACATAATTTGTTCCATATCATGCAGTTTATGGCAGGTCTGACCAAAATCAAGCCTTTTAATTCTAAATCCAATGTTCTACTCACCACCAAATATAATTGTAGACCCCAAAATTGTAAATGCTCTTTTATAACACCCATGTCTTCATATTTTGCACTGAATTACCCTGTGTGGTATTCACTAGTTAGAATAGCTCTCATTTCTAAAAGTCTCATTTCCAAGTATCACACGTGGAAATAAACTCTGAAACTTGTAACAAAAGTATACACTCTTGAAAGATGGCTAGCCTACTTGCTAAAAGTGAAGATATTTCAAACTCCCGACAAACTTAAAGATGAGGCCAAAACCCAGCCTATCTTCAAAAAATATCTAGTTCCAACGTTTCTGCGTACATTCACATCAACAGACAACTGGCATCATGTGTGTCCACAATCATCCCTAAACTCTCAATCCTGTTGCAGCAATGACCACACTCTGTCGTGTCATTAACAACATCACCCGGGAAAAGGTGTTTTGGAAAAAACACTCATCACCTGATCCTTTACTATCAAATGAATATTAAAACTCTTTGAATAATTTTTGAAGCATTTCTACATCCATGACATCTAAATTCCTGAATCAAAAAATAATTTGGGAGGACAAACCAAGCCCTCCCTTTCACAAGGAAAAAGCCCACACCCAACCTGCCTATTAGGATTAATACATATTATACACCTGACACAAACATTGTAATTAAAGCCTATTATTTCTAAAACATTAATCACATTTCTACCCCAAATCAGTTACTTTTGCTTTTAACAAAAAAAAACCAATCTGATGGCAATTATAGATTTAATTTGTAAATGAAAACCAAATTAAAGTTGTCAGTAATTAAAGTTTTACAAGCATTACAAAGTCAAATACGTGGCTTTTATGTAACCATAAAAATAACAATGTATACACTGCATCTACAGAGTAAGAGGTGTTAAAATAAAGGATTGTTTCTCCAGAAGCAAAGATCCCTGGGCTATGCCCGTTACTTCACAAAACCAGGGTCTGGGTCTGGGTCCAAATCATCATCTGACCTGGTCATATTATCTAATCATAACCTGAGCAGGCATTTTTATACCTACAAAAAATTATGACCCTCTTCTTCAAACAAAAAATGGATCATGCAACAACGGTGGATTTTCAAAGGAAAACGATCACCCATTGCGGTTTTCACAGATTTACCAATGATTTAGGGCTATGCATCTGCCATGAAGTGTCCCGAAAATGCCCACTTGTCTCTTTGAAAGGGACTCTGACTTTGGAGTCCTCATCAGACCCGTCGCTGAAGAGAAAAATCCAGGGGAAACCCCCCTTGCAGGGATCAGCCCAAACTTTTCACTTCCTCTTCAGAGCTGGAAATATTCGCGTTTGGAAAGTCCCCCAGCAGAACGGTATTCGCAACACTACAGTCCGGCCTCCGCTAGGCACTGGGACCGGGAGCAGCCGCCCACAGCGAGGAGGCGAGGGCGAGGGGCGGAGGAGGATGCGGACCGGTCCAGCACCCCGGGGCCCGCGAGCCAGGGGCGCCGCCAGCGCACCCGCCGGCATGTGCACCCACCCACCGCCACGGCGCAGGCCCGCGGCAGAGCTCGGCCATCACGCTTGGAAAGGGGCACTACAGACACAGGCATTTCATTGAAGACTGCATGAGCGAAGGG
>NW_005871049.1:1059000-1219476 GCF_000147115.1 Myotis lucifugus | reverse complement strand
TCGAGCCGGGAGACCGCGCTGGACCCGGCGCCTTTGACCCTGGCTCGCTCCCAGCCCAGCCCAGTCCGGAGCCGCCGCCACCGCCGCCGCCTTCACCGCCTCTGAGCCGGACGCCTGCCGCCCTCGCCGCTTCCGCCGCCGCCGCCGCCGCCTCCCCGAGCCGCGCGCGCTCTCGCTGCCGTGCCGGCCCGGCCCGCGCACGCCCCGGTGTGCGCCCCCGCGCCTGCTAGCGTGCGCGTCCCCGTAAACACGTCGAAACGGGAGGGGAGGGAACAAAGCTGTTTTACCTGACCGTTCAGCAAAGGAGTCTCTGTCCCAGGGTCGAATCCTGCTTCCTCCGGGTGCGGGTGGCCTCCCTGCGATCCCGGAGGCGGTTACCCGGTTTCGAAAACGGAGCGCGCCCCGAAAGCCCGCGCCCGGAGGCCAGTACCACGGCCGCGGGTGCACGGAGCCGAGGCCGCTGGCCACCAGCACCAGGGGTGCCCCGGGGCGGGCGGGACGGCGCGCCCCGCGCTCGGTCGCCCTGGGTCTTCGCCACGTTCTCGGAGGGGACCGACCTGCAGATGCGGACGTGGAGGTTCAGAGGACCGCGTGGATTTTCCAGGCCCCTGACTCAGGGCTCCTGATAGTTATTGAAGAGAGGGTTACATGCACCCGTGGCCTGTTACCACACTAAGCACCTTGCACAAGCAGAAATACCTTTTTAAATGTTGTGTTTTATGTTAGTAGAGAGCCTTTAGATAGTGCAATTTCAAGGGATGGCTTCCCCAAGAGCCAGTCCTCTCTAGGTGTGTTCTCTGCAGCTAGTGCTCTCGATTGACCCGTAACAAAGTTGCTAGAATCACAGGAACAAGGTGAGCAACATTGGAGAGAATAAAGTGGAGGGGTTGATGTTTGTTGTTATCCTGTCCGCATACAGTTTAAACAAAAAAAGCAGTTTTACAGTCAGCGTTTCCCTGTCTTCTGCTCATATTTCCCTTCCTCCCAGAGTTGTGGGATAAAACGAAAAGCTCTGATACTTTATCCAGCGAACCAGCTTCTCTCAGTTAACCTTTATAGAAAGGAAATGATCCGCTAATAAAGAGGAAAAACTGAGTTCGAGTATCAAACTTGTTTTTGACCAACTACCTACTTCTTTCAACGCCTTCATTTGGTGTGTGTCCTAAGGAAGCCAGGTTCTGAGCCACTGCTGCCACCCACAGCAGCTGTGGGCCTTTTCTGGGGTCGCAGTCCAGCATAAATAGAGCCCTCTCCCTCCCCAGCGCACCTTGGCATGCCTGCCCACCTGAGCCCGAGTCCTGTAAAAACAGTCTCTCCTGGGCTGGAGTCAAGGCTTCCTTGAACTTCAATCTATTAACTAAAGGACAGCCTACGGCATTTCTCCGGCCCTTTGCAGCTCAGTCGTTCAATGGGTCTAGTGAAACACCAAAGAAGACAAGCTATGTTTAAGCAGCAGATCCAGAATCCAGCTGTTTCCCTAACAGTGAGTCTCAGTCTGAAAAAATCCATTCGGGATCTCTGAGGCCCTCAAGAAATTCCCATTCTTCTCTCAGTCCAGGTAGTATTCCCCTCTCCTCTTTATCCCCAGATTCAAGTATCTTCTCTCTAAACCAGACGCAACCTCTCTCTGGCCCCTGTTCTGATAACCAGCTGTTTTCCTGACCTAAAAACCTTTAGTCTATTAACCTGTTTTCTTACCTGCCCAGACTTCTGCACTTTCCTTTGCTGGATTATTTCTAATAATCCTGAGTCAGGAGGTCACTTCCGGAAGTTACCAAAAGGCATTTCAGTTTACTCATTAAGAAGTAATTGCTGTTGTCATTTAACGAGGTGCATCTAACAGTGTCTTTCAACACAACCTTCACAAGCCGGACCTTCCTAAAGGAAAGCTAATGTTTTATTCACCAGCAAACATGGGCCACCTACTATGCGACTAGGGGCAAGGAACACAGTCATAGCGATAGCATTTCGGAAGCTCGGTTTACTGGACGAAGCAGACATGAACAGCTGACAATGATACAGTGGTGGAGATGTGTGCAGAGGGCTGGAACATAGATGGCAGGACGATTCTGCCTGGGAGCAGAGGTATGGGGAGATCGGAGAAGAACCATAGGAGACCTGATCGAGGACATAAAGGCAGAGTTCAAGTTTGTTGGGCAAAGAGGTGGGGAAGGGCACAGTAAACAAGAGGGAACGGCTTATACAAAAGCATCTTCCATCCCTGCATCTTCACTCTTAAAAATTAGAATTTTGTGCTAAGGTTGTGGGCCAGCCCTTACATCGAACTTAAGGTGTATCTTCATATCCTTTCATCATGTATCAGATTTATCAAAACTATGATCTTTTTTTTTTTAATCCTCACCAGAGGATTTTTTTTTTCTTTTAAGTTTTAGAGAGAGTGGGAGGGAGAGATGGAGAAACATTGTGTGAGAGAGGCACATGGATTGATTCCCTCCCACACACACAGTCTCATAGCTCCTAGATTAAGAGTTCCTAATCTAAAGGAAATGATCAAGAAATAACATTGGGAATGTTCCATATGTTTGTTTAGGAGCCAGCGCCACAGTAGCCGCCTTTGAAGACAGTGGATATGCTGGAAAGAGGACAGCTCTGACCCACCCAGACCCACACTCTACCCCAGCCCTATCACACTACCAGCTGGACTAGGGCAAGTTAATTAAATTCTCCAAGCCTCACTATAAAAATGGAGATAATGCCTCTCCCGCAAAGTTTAAAATAAATCATGGATTTATTGAAATTCTTCCTTTAACTGAAATCATGGGTTTCAATTAGACCATGGACGTAGACTTTGCAGGCACTCCATACATGATAGCGGTTATTAGGACCAGTAAAATGCGTGTGCTAGTCTTTGCGGAAACCTACTAGTGCTATGACTAGGGGAATCTGCTTGGGATGTCGTGCAGACCGTCCCTGGTGGGAGTGGATGGCTGTCACAAATACCTGTTGAGAGCATATTGCTCTACCTGAGCTGGTGCCTCGGCGGCCAGTGGCTAGATCAGATTAGCCTTTAAGGTCTTTTCTAGATCTAGAATCTAGCCTTTTTTTTTTGCTTTTCACCTGAACATCAAGTTTTCCAAACAATTGGATGTACACAATTGTGATTAATTAGCATACTTATTCTTTTATGTCTGGAAGCCTTTAGGATCATCCTCTAACTTACAACCTAAACTTAATACTACCAATATGCAAGTCTTACTATAGCATTATCACTGGTAGGGTTTATTACTTGGGTTTTTTAAATTGAAAATTTTATTGAGATTATTGTAGATTCACATGCAGTTGTAAAAAATAGCCCTAGCTGGTTTGGCTCAGTGGATAGAGTGTCAGCCTGCGGACTGAAGGGTCCTGGGTTTGATTCCAGTCAAGGGTATGTACCTTGGTTGCAGGATCAATGTGGGAAGCAACCGGTCAATGTGTCTCTCTTACATCGATGTTTCTCTCTCTCTCTCTCTCTCTCTCTCTCTCTCTCTCTCTCTCTCTCCTCCCTCCATTCCTTCTATTCTCTCTCTGAAAAGCAATGGGAAAAATATCCTTGGGTGAGGATTAACAAATAAATAAATAAATACAAATAGATAAATAAAATTAAAAAAAATAATACCGAGATATCCCTTGCCCAGTTTCTCCCAATGATAACAATTTGCAAAACTGTAGTATAATATAACAACCAAAATACTGACACTGATGCAATCCAATGAGACTCAGATTTCCCCAGTTTTACTGTACTGCTGTGTGTGTGTTTATTAAGTTCTACAGTTTTAACACCTGTGTAGGTTCAAGTATCCACCACCACACTAAAAATACTGAACAGTCCCAACACCACATGCATCCCTCATGTTTAGAACCGTACCTTTTGCCTCACCCCCAAGACCTGGCAACCACTAATCTGTCCTCCACTTCTAAAACATTGTCAGTTCAAAAATGTTTCATATATAGATATGGAATCATACAGGATGTGAATCTTTTGGGAAATGGCATAATTCCCTAGAAAGTCATGCAAGTTGTTACATGTATCAGTGGTTCATTCCTTTTTATTACTAAGCAGTATTCCATAGTATGGACGTATAAGTTTGCTTAACCATTCACCCTTTGAAGGACACCTGGGCTAGCTCCAGTTTCTGGATATTACAAATAAACTACTATGAATATTCGTGTACAGGTTTTGGTGCGAACATAAGTTTTCCATTTCTCTGGGATAAATGCCCAAGAGTGCAATTGCTGAGTCATATTGAGAGTTACATGTTTAGTTTTATAAGAAACTGCCAAACTCTTTTCCAGAGTGGCGACAGCATTTTACTTTTCTCCCAGCAATGTTTCTCAGCATCCTTACTAGTATTTGGTGTTGTCACTATTCTTCCTTTGCACCATCCTGGTAAGTGTGTAGTTGTTCTGTTTTATGGCTGTGGAATTATTTGAGGGGTAGATTATTTCTTCAAATATATGCAGCCAGGTAATTAGGGACAACACTAGAAAAATAGTCTTTAGTCTTTTTTAATTTTTTTTTTTTTTTTTTAGCAGAACCGGTTTTATTGAAAGCATCCATGCGAATTAAAGTCTGTTAGTCTGTGTGTCGAGCCCCATATGGCCATAAGCCATGCGGGCATGGGGATGTGTTCCCCTGCCACAGGAACGTCAGGAATCCATTGCATGCCGGGAAGAACTCTTTAGTCTTTTTTTTAAAAAGAGTCTTACTTTAAAGATCCTAGTTGAACCCCACAGTCTATGTTAAGAAATAGCTAAGGTCATCAGTGAAAATGAGAAAATTACTGAACTGCTATTATTGATTAAAAATGTAATTTTGTTTAAAGAACAGTTCTCACTTAGATGAGCAGTGCTTTAAACAATTAAATTTATTATCCTAATAAAATAATTAAGATACAATTAAGAATACAGTAAGCTCAATTGAAAAAATTCGGACATGACCATTTTATTGTAAATAAACAAAGGAGAGCCCAGCTGATGTGGCTCAGTTGGTTGAGCATTGTCCCATGCACCAAGAGGTCCCTGGTTCAATTCCCGGTCAGGGCGATTCCAGGTTGTGGGCTCAATCCAGATTGGGGGGAGGGGGGCGTGCAGGAAGCAGCCAATTGATGTTTCTCTCTATGTTTCTATCTGTCCTTCTCCCTTTCTCTCTCTCTAAAAAACAAATAAATAAAAATATATTTAAAAAAATAAACAAAGGACATGTCCAGGCTTACGCCAAGATTTTACAATTTTTATTGGTTCAGAAAAATAAGATAAAAATTTCTCAAAAATTTTATGCCTCATCTATAATATATAAGCAATGATAACCAGGGAAATCAACACATCAAAGCAAATTCCAAGTGAGACCCTGAATCACTGTTTATTGGCTAAATATTTTTGGTAGTTTGGGGGCAGCATTGGAGGAAACTCTACTATATGCCAGGCCAATGGTTCTTGAAATTGTGATCACGAGAGCAGCAGTGTCACTGGTTAGAAATGCAGATTCTGAGTTACCACCCAGACTCAGCGCATCAGCAGTTCAGGAGGTGGGCCCAACAGTCTGTGTTGCACACGCCCTCCAGGTGCTTCTGACGGAGGCTTCTGTTTGAGAGCCCCTCTGGAAGGCACACCGTTTCCTTCCTATTGTCCTAACTACAGGAAAAGAGCAGTGATGTACAAAGCACACAGCAAAGGTATTTTGGCCAGGATGTTGAAAACAACTCTAGGTAACTTAAGCACAGATGGAATATATTAGGAGAACTTCAGTGGACCACAGAATCCTTGCTAGATTTTATGATAGAGATGGGGCCGTGATCAACACATTTGAACAGCCAAGGAGCAGACTCTTTTATCAGAAACAGTATGGCCAGGAGGCCACCCCTGCTCTCCTAGGAGTTAATGCCATCTGTCCTGCCACCTCAGAGTCACTCTCTCAAGATTGTAAGCTCTGGGAGGAGTTCCCCATCAGCTGAGTGTAGTCCAGGCCCCAGGCCCTGACTGCCTGGGGACAGCAAGAAGGAAAGAGGAAGCCCCTTTTATTTTTGTAGTGGGAACTGGGGCCCTGCCTCCTGCCCAAACTACACATAGTAGGGCTTTCTCCGTAATAGGAAGAGAACTGAACCGTCCTGAAATGATGAATGTCTATCTCAGGGATGTGATGAGGGAAGGAGGGCAGCAGATGAACATTTCCTATAATTTCATTAAATGGCTACCAATAATTTAGAGTTCAGGTTTGGTTCCCCAAGGACACACAGGCTTGAATGTGATGATAGAGGCAACCTAACGAGAGGAAAGACGGAAGGAAGTCTGTGATTTAAAACAAACTGGAAAACTCATGAATCACACACTCTTGCACTAATTATCCCAAGAGAGCTGTAGTAAGTGCCCAACTGTGGCAAATATTAGCCGTACTTTCTGCTGGCAAGGAGGTGACCCAATCCCCAGTCCTGCAGATGCGCTCGACCAGTAACCAAACCACGCTCTATGCATTCTGCCCAGTGTTTAAATCGAGCTCATCTTTCTGCTGAGATCCGGCGAGGCTCTTATCTTACCCTGATTGTGCAAAAATAGAAACAAGAGCAGATGAAAGTGACAAAGATTCCCCTTGCACCAAAAGGGGTGGGAGCTGTACCTCATTACTTAAAGGCATGACTCTAAACAAATTAAGTTAATTTGGGGTTCTGGTTTGTGTGAGAAAGGGCGGCTCTATAATTATTAGCTTCTATTCCTACTCGGTGAACATGATACAGATTTTCAAGGATAGCGATCTCAGATTCAGGTTTATCTGTTTTTTGGTGCCTGTCGGGGCGGTGTGGTGTGCAGAAAGCTAACACTTTGTCCACCTGTCTGTCTCTCCAGTGTGCATCCATCTCCTATCGGCTCAGCATCTCCCCAGATGAATGGGGCTTAGGCCACAAAACAGCTTTAAGACTTCCATTTTTTTCTTCCCCAGGAACAAAATTTTAGAAAACAGTTTTTCATTTGTATGCACCAATTGATAAGTTCACTTTTCCTCATTATTGTACTGTAGAATTTTAAGCAAACGTTTATTAATATGTTAATGTGCAAAGACATTTTATTTGCTATTAAACTATTTTTATTGTGAAATGTGACACATTTCCCAGAAAGTGAAATTCCTGTGCCTTCATCACGAGGTAAAGAATAAAGCATTGCCAGACTCCAGGAGGCGCTCCCCTCAACTCCCCTGACCCCAATCTCTGCCCGCCTCCTCCCCTGGTAACCACTCTCCTGGATGAATCCCTAAGCATACAGTTTTCTTTTGCCTGTTTTTGAACTTTCTATAAATGGAAACACACAGTATGTACTATTTTGCATTTGTTTTTAAAAAAATGATTATTCAACATTATGTTTTTGAGTTTCACCCATATTTTGGGGTTGTGGCTATAACTCATTTATTTGTATTGTTTGTATAATATTCTATTGTGTGACAATATGTCAATCTATTTATCCACTCATGGGCATTTCGATTATTCCTATTTTGGGCTAATTATAAACATTATGTTAAATTGCATTTCCTGATTACCACTAAGGTATATTAGAAGTTTGGGGTGTTGTCATTGTTTTTTAAATCCATTTTTCTATGGGATTTTTTGCTTTTCTTACTGATTTATAGGCATTCTTTATGTTGTTTGGATAAGACCTCTCTGTCGGTTTTCTTTTTTCCTATTGTTTTATTGTGGCAAAATACACATAAACATAAAGATGACCATCTTAACCACTCTTAAATGTAAAGTCAGTGGTATTAAATACATTCATAATGTTGTGCTACATAACCAGAACACCATTCATCTCCAAACTCTTTTGATTTTGTAAAACTGAAACTCTGTACCCATTAAACAATAACTCCCCATTCCTCACTTCCCCCCAGCCCCTGGCAATCTCCATTCTACACTCTGTTCCTGTGAATTTGTTTATGTGAGCTATCTATAATAATAAAAGCATAATATGCTAATTAGACTGGATGTCATTCCTGACAACCTTCCAGACGAAGCCGGGGCTGCAAGGGAAGCCCAGGTCCAGGGTGCCAGAGGGAAGCCGGTGCCAGCATCCGGGGGTGGCGGGGCGGGAGGGGAAAGGAAGGCCTACTCTTACACGAATTTTGTGCATTGGGCCTCTAATCTTATGTAAGTATGATCATATAATAGTTTTCTTTTTATGACTGGCCTATTTCACCTAACATAATGGCCTCATGGTTCATCTACTTTATAAACTGTGTCAGAAATCCCTTCCTTTTTAAGGCTGAATAGCATAGATAGGGCACACTTCGTTTATTTATTCATCCGCCGATAGACACTTAGGGTGCTTTCACCTTTTAGCTATTATGAATAATGCTGCTATGAACATTGGTGTACAAATGTGTAAATTTGTCTTCAGTTCTTTTGGGTATATACCCAAAAGTGAAATTGCTGGATCATATGGTAATTCTATTTTTGGTTTTTGAAGAACATCCATATTCTTCCATAGTAGCTGCACCATTTTACCTTCCTACCCACAGTGCATGCACAAGAGTTCCAATTTCTCCACATCCTTGCCATCACTTGTTTTCTGGTTTTTTTTTTTTGGTTTGTTTATTTGTTTTGTTTTGTTTTTGACAGTTGCCACTTTAGTGGGTGTGAAGTGCTAACTCACTGTAGTTTTTATTCGCATTTCCTTAATGACTAATGACATTTAGCACATTTTCATGTGCTTGTTGGCCACGTGTATAGCTTCTTTGGAGAAAAGTCTAGTAAAGTCCTTTGCCCATTTTTGAATTGGGTTGTCTGGCAAGGGATTTTAAAAGTCAGTTAGGTATGGCCCCTGCATCCTGTGGCTCACATGTAGTCATGGGGAACAGCACACACGCAAATCATTCAAACAATGTGCAAAGGAGGCAGAAGAGCTGAGGAAGGCTTCCCTTCCTCATGGACACCGATATGCTATTGGTATCAGTGAACAAAGGGAAGAGTTCAACTGCTGCACTTGGAAGCATGTGGAAGGTGACTGCTTGCTGAGCACTTTTGCTCCATATCTTAAGCAGCAAATTCCTACAGAGGTTCAAAAATTAGCAGCGATTAGTTCAGGAGTATCACCAATTTAAATATGCTTGGGACAGATGGTTGGTAATTTTATATCTCATAAGGCAGCCCCCAACCTTTGCTTTTTAAAAGGGTTAGACAAGCCACATCTATTTCCACTGTGAGTTTTCATCTTAGGTTGTCACTTAGAGGTACAATAAATTTACACATTGCAATTTGCTCAGGAGCAAGGTCGGTGAGCACAGGACAGGGCTACCATGCCTCAAATAAGGGAGAGTCCTGGATTAAATGGGAAACGTTTTATTTTCACTAAGGAAAGTACTAGCTGCAAAGAAGAAAGACTGTACTTATTACCATTGAATTTATGAGTTATGGTTGGATTCTTAACTCATTGTTGAAAATGAAAAGACTTGAATGTTCATTGTTATTCTAAATAAACCACACCGCATCTGAATGAAATATGTTGATAATGATGGGCTGGTCTCGGGAGAATGCTTCCCTTGGAAAAGGGGAACATCTCATCAGGGCTGTTTCATGGAACCCATGGGACAACTCATCCTTCCCCTGGAGGAGTTTCCACTCCCGGTGCAATCCTTTGCAGAGTGAGTCCTATATAAGTGGGAGGGGAAAGGGGTGTCAGGAGCTGGGTGCCAACAGTGAATCACTCAGGAAAGTTGTGAGCCTGCCAGTTGCCTGGAATATGGTATTTGGGTGGCACTAGGTTGTTTTGCCTAAGAGTTATTTCTCCTCTTACCAGGGAGAGGTGGCCTAAAAGTTCAAATGAGAGTTGCCGCCTTGACCTTAGGTCACGCAGATTAGAAAATTCCTGGGGTTCTGACAGGAGAAGAGAAACTACATATAGAAAGCCGGATGTATGGCGTGGGCAGAGAGAAAGCCCGTGTCTCTGTCTACCAGGGTTCTTAGCGTGGGTGCTCTCCTTGGAAATCCTTCTAGAGAAGCCCCATAAAACTGCTTTCAAGCTTCCTTTGGATTCTAATTTCTTTTCTGTTTTCAGAGAGTAGAAGGGAGGGGGAGAACACACACACACACACACACACACACACACACACACCAATGTGAGAGAGACACATCGATTGGGTGCCTTCCACATGTGCCCGGGAGCGCAGGGATCAAGCCTCCAACTGAGGTACATGCCCCTGACAAGCATTAACCGTGGACCCTTCAGTCCGAGCGCGGATGCTCCAACCACTGAACCAAACCGGCTAGGGCATGGATTCTGATTTCTTGATCACCCAAACATTACTTTCCCACCTTTCCTCAAACCTAGAGACATGCTATCAACTGTTTAACAATCATTTGTTTCCTTCCCTCAAAATGCATAAGGAACTAAAAGTCCAAGGCATATAAGATCCAGACTAAACCCCAGAGCAATGAATTCCCTGGCCATCGCTGCCTTAGGGATACAACCTGGAGCAGATGTGGCATCCGCAGAATGGGCTGAAATACTCCCCTATTTGCTGGCTCTGTGATGAGCATGGGTGATTCCCTTAAATCTCTGAGCTTCAATTTCTTCTTCTATAAAATAGATATAATATTGACATCAAACTGTTATTATAGGCATTACTGATATGGAAGACAATGTTGGCATAAAAACACTTTGTAAGAGTGTCATATAAATGATTGTTCTTAATCTAGAGGTATTTGTATCTAAACCTGCAAGCTTCCAGAGAGGGACTGTGTTTCCTTCATGTATTTACTCAACTGAATGCATAGGTGGTGACTAGAACTTTATAAATAATAAAAGTTCCCATAATTTTTAACAACTGTTAAATGTTATGATACTCCATCCCTGTCTGCCCCTCCACCCCCAGAAACACACACACACACACACACACACACACACTCACACAGGTTTTCTAAGCAATCACATTTCTCAAAGACGAGCAAATGAGGGTTATGGAATATTTTCCCATTTATGACTCATCCAAACTGAGTGAGGTGTTGACTTTGGGGGTGAGGGGAGACTCATACACCGAAACACCTTTTTATTACTGGTAACTCCCAAGTCATTTGTCAGACTTTCGTTGTATGTAGTTATGCTTTAGGAATGTAGGACTCAAATCCACAGTCATGCAATATATCATGAGATGACACAATTCTAATGTCTTTGAGGGTTTTTCCATTTTTAATGATTACTAAAAAACTATCAGTGACAAAATTTGACTCCCCTCTATTCAATCTCCCAGCCAGAGGTTGGCAGTTGAGTGAAGAGACTCCCATAACTTTTTCTATACATATACTACCAGATATAGAATATTCTTACATATAATAGTATATATGCACTGATATTTCTTAATTCACCCATTTAAGACATTACCTACTGGCTTCCCATCATGAAAGACGAGGAGTTAGGTAGCTAACACTTCCCTCTTCCTGCCTCCATTTTTGTGCTTATATTTGGTTCTTCTATTTGTACTTAAAAATAATTTTTTTGAACCTGTTTGCTCTTTAGTGGTTAACTCGTGACCACTCCACGTTAGCTGAAGATATTCGTCCCCTACCTTCTGCTCTGCTCCTCTGCACTCCCACCTTCATCTTTGTCAGCTGAACTTTGAGAATGCCAAGGACAACGACATTCATTCATGTTTTCTTCTGCATATAGAGTCTACTTCCCTGTTTTATTGTTGGTTCCATGAGTTGATTGTTTCAGAATCAAGATGAACATCAAACAAAGTACAGCAAAGGAAATATAGTCAATGATATTGTAGTAAATATGTATAGTGCCAGTTGGGTATTGGAAATATCAGGGGAACACTTACTTTGTAAAGTATATGACTGTCTAACTGCTATGCTGTATACCTGAAACTAATCCTATCTAATAAAGAGGGAATATGCTAATTGACCCTCACACCATTGCAAAAGATGGTGGCGCCCACAGCCAATAAGGAGGGAATATGCTAATTGACTGCCATGCCCTCAAAGATGGCAGCGCCCACAGCCACAAGATGGCGACGCACAGTCCCCTTAGGCCCCCAGCCACCAGGGCCAGCCTGAGGTGCAGACAAGCCTCGGATGGCGGCTGCCCAGCCACCCAGGGCCGCCCAAAGCTCAGGTAACGAGGGCCAGTTGAGGCTTGCACTCCCAGCAGTGGCAGCAGCAAAAGTGTGATGGGGTGTCGCCCCCCCGCCCCTGAGGGCTCCTGGACTGTGAGAGGGGGCAGGCCGGGCTGAGGGACCCCCCCTCCAGTGCATGAATTTTCATGCACCGGGCCTCTAGTACAGAATAATATTGAATGTAAACTGTAATTGAAAAATTAAAAAAAAACACCCATACCACTTTGGTTTTCTTCATGTTTGGCCATGAGTTTCTTACATAATCCCCCCCGCCCCACACACACACACACAACCCGCCACCATTGCTTCTAATTACCTTACTATCTTCTTATTAATGGAAGAAACCAACATGTTTTCTTCATGTCATTAACATGATCTGGATTCTGAGTTATTCTATTAGTTGGAGCTGTTTCATTCTTCTTGCTGAGGACATTCTACCTGGGGCTCCAATGCCTTTCTGTTCTAATATGGAACAAACAGCTTTCCAGCTTCACCTCACAACTCTTATCCTGGGACTGCTTTTCACTGGATTTATGGATTGGTTCTACTATTTCTGGTATCTTATGTCTTTCTTTCTCTTGCTCTTTTTTTCTTTTGGTGGGGGATAGATTGTTTTCATTCTTTTTTGATGAAGTACATTCTCAAGCCACTTACTTAGAAAGTACTTAAAAGATAATCATTCTGACTTTATATCTGAAAAATATATACCTTATATAGCTTTTATCAGTTCTAAATAATTTTCCCTCAGAACTTTAGAGACATTGTTCCATTATCTTCTAGCATTCAATATTCCCGAAGAAAATTGATGTTAATCTGTAGGTAACTTATTGATGTTAATCTGTAGGTAACTTATTTTTTCTGTCTAGAAATTTTTAGGATCTTCTGTGTATTCTTGGTGTTCTGAAATGTCACATTGAATGTAGGTATTAATCTTTTCCTTATTTATTCTGATTGGTATTCAGTGAGTCCTTCAGCCTAGACCAGTGGTCAGCAAACTGTGGCTTGCGAGCCACATGCGGCTCTTTGGCCCCTTGAGTGTGGCTCTTCCTAAGCCTTAGGAGTACCCTAATTAAGTTAATAACAATGTACCTACCTATATAGTTTAAGTTTAAAAAATTTGGCTCTCAAAAGAAATTTCAATTGTTGTACTGTTGATATTTGGCTCTGTTGACTAATGAGTTTGCCGATCACTGGCCTAGACATTCCTTCAATTCTGATAAAAATTTTTTTATGATTTCTTTGATTAATGTCTTTCCCTGTGTTTCCTCTTTTGTCTTTTTGGGAACTCCAGGTACTCAGATGGTGGACTTCCCAAATTAATCTTCTCTCTTATTTTCCCCCCAACTTTATCTCTTTGTAACTTTCTAGTCTACATTCTGAAAGATTTCCTTACCTTTATCTTCAAAACCTTCTCTTTCTTATTTTTTTCTGACAATCATTTAATTTCTGAGATCGTTCCTGTTTTATAGCATCTTCTTGTGTTATGGCTGCACTATCTATGTTCTCAAATCTGTTAAAAATATAGAGTTAACTCCCCTACCTTCTCTGAATTATGTCTGCTTCTTCTGGGGATAGTTGTTTTATTCATCTTGGCCTTCCTCTTTTATCAGACTGGTTTTCTTCTTGTGCCTGATCATGCATATTTAATAATGGAAGCCTGGGTTAGTTTTTCTGGACAATGGGTTCAGGTTTCCTGCATATACCCATCTTATGCATTCCTATTAGGATTCTCCCATGACCAGATTCGCTAACTGGGTGCCCTATGTTTGTGCTAAAAGGTTTCTTGACTGGCAGCTGAGTATGAAAAAAGTCATTCTGATTCTTGATCTTTTGTATGTGACTTGTTTTACACTCTGGAGATTTGTAGGCTCTTTTCTTTTACCAGAGTTTTGAAATTTGGCAATGATACGCTTTGGAATAGGTTAATTTTCATCCATTTTTATGGGCCACTCATTGGATCTTTTAAATTTGGAAATGTTTTCTTTTGCTTTGGGAAATGCTCTCAAATTATTACTTTTATAATTTTCTTTCCTCATTATTTTTTTCAATCTCTACTTTTGGAATGCCTGTATTCAGATTTTGGACCTCTTGGACTCCAAGATGTATACAGGGCAGCGCAAAAATAGGTTTACAGTGATTTGTATGGAAAATAATACAATAATTCATAATACGAGAATAAACTCTGTGTTTTGCATACAGTACTCACAACTGTAAACCTCCTTTTGCCCCACCCTTATAATCTCATCTTTTCTGTTTAAAATACCTTTGTCATTTTGGTCTACTTTATGGGAAATCTCCTCAACTTCATTGTCAACTCTACTGGAGAATTGTTCATTTCCACTATTATATTTAAAAATTCCAAGTTCTTTTTGTTCTTAAACTTAAAAAAAATAGCATTCTATTTTTGCTTCATGGAATCAATATCTTCTCTTATCTCTCAAGTATGCTAAGATTGTTTTTTAATTTTCTTTTCCTTCCAAATCCTCCACCAGCACCATTTGTTTTTCTATTATGTCAGAGGCCTTCCTCAAATGTCTGGCAGTTGTGGGTCTGTACATGTAGGAGTGAGGTATCAAAGAGCTGCTCAGAAGCTCTGTGAGTCCGGGATAAACTGGCTGGGTTGTTTCCTGGTGGAACCCACCATGTCAGTGTCTTTAGGTCTTTCCTTTTGGGGTGGTCAGACTTCCCAGATAAAGATCTTCTAGTCTCTTGCCTGGAGGATATAAACCTGGCTGGCAGCATTCCATTTGCCCTGTAGGGTGTGGGATGAGGGGAGCTCACCATTCCTTATGTAATTTACTTAACCCCTTGCATTCAGCATGATAGATCTGCTTCCACCCTTGCCCAATGTACATATTTCAGTACAGAGACATTTTTTAGCCAATTGCAAAAACAAACTTCCAGTTTACTGCCAGGTTGAAGGGGCAGATAATCAGCTTCATGGAGTACAAAGATATAATGGCTTCTTTTTTTACCTTTTAATTATGGAGGCCTTCAAACATCCACAGTAGGGAAAAAAAGTATAACAACCCTCCACAGACCCTTCTCCAGCCATCATCGCATTGCTAGTTCTGACCCATATGTATGTCTATCTCTTCCGCTTCCCTTATTCCATATTACTTTGAAACAAATGCCAAAAATCATTTTATCTGCAATCATTCAGTACATACCTCTTAAAGATAGAGACATATTTAATGAATGTAACCTTGATTATAAAATCTAACAAAAATGAACAATTCTTTAATATTATCAAACCTCCACTCATTGTTCAAATTTCCAATTATCTTATTAATGTCAGATGTGTTTTATTTTTAGATTTGTTTGTTGCAATCAGAATACAAATAGAGTCTGTCCACACATTCTGGCTGGCCAATATGTCTTTTCTGTCTCAATCTATAGCTTCCCCCATGTGTAATTTTTAAATTGGAATGTACTAGATGAAGATACAGATGTGTTTGTCCTAGTTTCTCACAGTTTGAATTTTGCTGATTGCATCTCTGAAGTGTTGATTATCATTTTTCTGTCTTCTGTATTTTCTGTAAATTGGTAGTTGGATCCATGTTTGCTTCTTTCCATTGTTCTCTCTTCAAGTTTGCTGATTCCTTCCTCTCTCTACTCCATTCTGTTGTTGAGTCCATCTGGTAAAGTTTTAATTTCAGTTATTTTTCAGTTCTAAAATTTCCATTTGATTCTTTATCTCTCCTATTTCTTTGCTGAGATTCACTGGCCCTACGCTATTATTTAAATGATTTCTTTTAAAATGTGCACACATGGTAGAGTGACAGAATGTGGTAGTCAGCCTCCAAGGTGGCTCCCCAAAATATCTACATCCTAGTCTTCACACCCTGTGTAGCCCCTCTGACATTCTACCAGGGTTAGTTTATGTACCAACAGAATATGGCAGGAGTGATGGCATATCACTCCTGAGATTAGGTTATAAAATACTGTAGCTTCTGTCTTGGGCATGCTCTCTCTCCCATGCAAACATGCTCAGATCACTTGCTTTGGGAGAAAGTGAGCTGCCCTGTGGTCAGGAGATTCAGGCAGTCGTTGGAGGCACCCATGTGGTGGGAAACTGGTCTCCAGGCAACAGCCATGGAAGAACTGAAACCTACTACTTATCACATAAGTGACTTTAGAAGCAATCCTCATCTGAGCCTTCAGATGAAACAGGAGTTTCAGAACCACCAGCTCAGCTGTCTCCAGATACTGGCTCACTGAAACTATGCACTAAGTATTTTATTTTATTTTATATTTATTTCAGAGAAGAAGGGAGAGGGAGAGATAGAAACATCAATGATGAGAGTCATTGATCAGTCCTGACAGGGAATCGAACTGGTGACCTCTTGGTTCCTGGGTTGATGCTCAACCACTGAGCCACGCTGGCTGAGGTGCACTAAGTATTTTTAAAAAGCTGTTTAGTTTTGAGAAAATGTATTATGTAGCAGATAACTAGTACATTGGGGTCCCTGCTCAACTACTTACTAAAAGAGTCAGGACAAGTTGAATAAGCTCATGATCGCCAGTTTCTTTACTTGGAAATTGATGACCATTTTTGCCCCATCTACTTTTCAGGGTTGCTGAATCTCACACAAGATAAAACATTGTACAACTATTAATTTTTCTAACCTAATCCCCCTATTTTACAGATGAAAATGGGAAGCCAGAAGGAATGAAAAGAACCGACTGATGAGGCATTAAGGTACAGAGGAATTACATGACTTTGCCAGGCTTCAACTATTTAGAAAAGGAGCAAGGACTAAAGTATCACATGCTATTATCATTAAATAGTCACTCTATGTTTCAGGAAAATAGTAGTAAGTTATGCACTGTATGTGGTTAACTGAGAGAACTGCATTTCCTCTATGGCACATAACAAATGTGGGATAAACCAAGAGGGCCACAGTTGTTCCATCGTAAAGACAGCATACAGCCAGTTACTCCTTCTTTCCACTCTTTGTTGCTCTGCCAGTCATCCCAACATGCTGAGTCCAAGCGTATGGGCACCCAGCCAGGTGACTAACACCATCTCTTTGCACCCAAACCATGTACAATAGGCAAACAGCTCCTTTCTTTATAACCTTGCTAGGCAAGTTAGTATCAGTACCTTTAAACAAGAAATACTCCTTTGTCATGCAATTTTAGTAAAAAAAAAATAGTTGACTGACAGGAGAAAAAAGAGGCTAACAATATTTTGAGCCAACAAGGGCAGACCATTTGAGCGACAGTGATTAACTTTTTAATTAAAAAACAAATTTTTCCCCCTCAAAGTCGTATTTTGGTAAACCACCTCACCTTCTGCTTTCCCCTCAATTTCGGTTTACTGATGGGAGAAAGTGATGTTTTAAAATGTTGAAAATGAACCAGATAAATAAAAACATGTATGTTGACTCAAACTGGAAGGGAAAGTGCAAACATAAAATAGTTGTGTTGGACTAATAAGGACCACACCCCCATTCTTAGTTTTGTTTTTAATTTAAAAATACTTATAAATAATATAGATATACTATGTGGTAACATATTTTATATGTAATTTGTACTA
The DNA here is from genome assembly GCF_000147115.1 of Myotis lucifugus. Lineage (NCBI taxonomy): Eukaryota > Metazoa > Chordata > Mammalia > Chiroptera > Vespertilionidae > Myotis > Myotis lucifugus. The sequence goes on along the minus strand of NW_005871049.1, from coordinate 1,201,843 downwards.
TATATTTACATTGTTTTTAATTTAAAAGTTCAAATTTTATACAATGTCTGTCTTGACAGAATGAACTCGAATAGCTTTTTTGGGTTTAATATTTAAAATTATATTTTAAATTTTCATCCTCATGTGTATCAGTTAAGATTCTTTAGCTGCAAGCAACAGAAACTAACTGGTTAAACAAGAAGAGAATGTATTGAAAGAGTATGGGAGGGAGTATAGGACCTGTAGGGAGGCCTTAAGAAGCAGGAAGCAGGCAGCCTCTAACAGCATCCTCTCCACTGAACCTAAGGTCCTGCCACTGGAGAAAGTGAACATGAGCCAACCATTTGTGTTTTCTGTCCTTGGGTGTAAGAGGCAATATCCTTGCAGAATAAGATTTTTGCTTGGCAAAAGATGTGCCATGCTAGCATGTCCTGAGCTGATGAACTGAAGAGGGAGTTGAGAGGAATCTCCCAGGTCCCCTCCATGTCCACGTAGGTGAGCAGAACACGATGAGGACCCCAACGCACCAATGCAGCCCTCAGCAGCAGGCAGAGAATCACCCCCAAAAGAGATAATACTGATGGAAAGGCCCAATGTCCACTAAATTGTAGATTTGTTCTCACCACTGAATGAGAAGTTTGTGAAACATGAACTGTCTTCTAGTAGTGTTTTAGATGGACGCCCACACATCTTTCCTCATCGTTATCAAGGACCAGTGAAGACATGCTTTGGGTATGACATTTTGGTGTGATGTTTTATGTAACTTGATATAATACCTACACTCAAATTACATGAATCAAGTCCAATCCTCCTTTAAACGTACCCCGTGTCCATTACCAATGCCTAGTACTGTGTCTAGATCCATTTCATCCCAGCCACTCCCTCTCCTTTTCTCCTCCTTCACGTGGCCCACACAGCTTTCGCTGAAACATGTTCTATATTAATGGTGTAACCTAAGCTGTGTATATGCGCACACACGTTTTCTTCCATACTTCTACTATCCCTGACTTTGACAATTACCAGACCTGTCTTTTCAGGCAGACTCCTGGGAGTGATTTGCAGAACCAGGGGGCTAATCTGGCTCAGACTGCCCGGGACGGGCTGAAGCGACCTAAAAGACCCTTTATTGACCTCCTCACAAACTTTTCTCATTATACCTTCATTATAATATGAAAATCTCCTCCTAGGGGTGGAGATTTCCCACCATTTTTAAACATGCGATGTATGTATAGGCATGTTTGCTAATTGCATAGGTGCAAGAATGTCCCCACCCATACATGTGATGACGAAGGTTACCTTGTGTTTATGTAGGATTTCCAAAGACACATGCAATCCTTTGTTTGGGGACGCACTGCTCTGGGAGCAATCCCCAGTGTGTTCCTTGCTTGCTGGCTTGCAATAAAGTTCATTCCCATAAAATCTTCTTGGAGTTGTCTTTTGGCTGGCAACTACTGAATAATTAGACCCAATTTGGGTCTGGTAACAATAGAGATTGCATAAAAATGAAAAGGGAAGGGAACCCACATGTTTAAGAAATACTAGTTAAATCAAATCTACAAGTCAAAGTTCATCTAGATAGCCAATAGACCGTTCTACTCCATTTTGAAGATCTTACTTTACGATCCTTAAAAATAACCATTAAACAACATATTCTAGGACATGAATTCCACGTGGATTTTTAAGACACAAGTGGTTTAACTGCACTTATCTTTATAGAGGTGAGAGCGTGAAAAATTTTATTAGCATTCAGTTTTAAAAGCATTATACCCGTGATACACCAAAATATAGGAGTGCTGCTTCTTAAAGAAGTTACCCTTTAGGGTTTGGTCCTTGGTTTTAGAAGTTGTGGAGCTTTGGTAGTTTTATTTTAAGTGCTTTATGCATTCATGATCTTAGTCCATGGATTGTAATATTGGTCCACTTTCTTCTTCCTTCAGGGGAGAAAAGACACTATTATACCTCCAGGCTCTCAATACATTATTACCACCCCATTAACTCCTTAATATCTGCAGTGGATTATTATTTGCTCTAAATTAGTCTCAGGGTTCCCTCAGAGAATAATTTGAAGGAGGGAAGCATGAAATATTTCTTGAGATGGATTTTAAATGCAGTTTTTTGGAATGTGTGATAAAACATACATATCAGAAAAATTAACATCTTTGATCACTTTTAAGTGGACAGTTCAGTGGCATTAAATACATTCACATGGCTGTGCAACCACATCATCCATCTCCAGAACTTTTTCATCTTTCCAAACCAAAACTCTGTATCCATTAAAAAACCCCATTCCATTCTGCCTCTCAGCCACTGGAAACCAACACTCTACTTTCTGCCTCTATGAGTTTGACTGCTCTAGATCCCTCATGTAAGTGGAATCATACAGTATTTGTACTTTTATGTCTGGCTTTTTATTAATTAATTTATTTAAACCTTTATTATTGAGAATATTACAGAAGTCCCCCCCCCTTTTTTTTTCTCCCATTGACCCCCTCCATCTGGTTCCTGCCCTGCCCCAGGCCTTTACCACCCTACTGTCTGTATCCATGGTAATGCATATATGCATATAAGTTCTTTGGTTAATCTCTTCCTGGTCCCTCTCTCCCCTTCCCTCTGAGTTTCATTGGTCTATTCCATGTTTCCATGCCTCTGGTTCTATTTTATTCATTAGCTAATGTTGTTCATTAGATTTCTTGTTCATTTATCTTGATTTTTAGATTTAGTTGTTGATAGATATGCACTTATTGCACTTTATTGTTCATATGTTTGATCTTTTATTAGTCTCCTCCTCCCCTTCTTCCCCATCTCCTTCTTCTTTAAGAAGACCCTTTAACATTTCATGAACTACTTGTTTGGTGGTGATGAATTCCTTTAGATTTTCCTTGTCTGGGAAGCTCTTTATCTGGCCTTCAATTCTAAATGATAGCTTTGCTGGATAGAGTAATCTTGGTTGTAGGTCCTTGCTTTTCATCACTTTGAATATTTCTTGCCACTCCCTTCTGGCCTGCAAAGTTTCTGTTGCAAAATCAGCTGGAAGTATTATAGGAGCTCCCTTGTAGGTAACTGCTTTTCTCTTGCTTTTTTTTTTTAAATGTTTTATTGGTTTTTTTACAGAGAGGAAGGGAGAGGGATAGAGAGTTAGAAACATCGATCAGCTACCTCCTGCATACCCCCTACTGGGGATGTGCCCACAACCAAGGTACATGCCCTTGACTGGAATCAAACCTGGGACCCTTCAGTCCGCAGACGGATACTGAGCCAAACCAGTTAGGGCTCTTTTGCTGCTTTTTAAGAGTTTCTTTTTAACCTTTTGAATTTATTTTTTTAATTAATTTTTTATTGTTTAAAGTATTACATATGTCTCCTTTTCCTCTCATCGACCCCTCCCTGGCCACTCCCACCCCCTAGGACAAACCTTTTGCATTTTAATTATGAAGTGTCTTAGTATGGCTCCTCTTGTTTGGGACTCTCTGTGCTTCCTGGACATGTATGTCTATTTCTTTCACCAGGTAAAGGAAGTTTTCTGTCATTTTTTCTAATAGGTTTTTGATTTCTTGCTCTCTCTCTTCTCCTTCTGTACCCCCATGATGTGAATGCTGGTATGTTTGTAGTTGTCTGAGAGGCTCCTTATATTATCTTCATATTGTTGGATTCTTTTTTTTTACTGTTCTGTCTGGGTGTTTTTTTCCTTTCTTATATTCCAAATTCTTGATTGGTTTCTCAACATCCTCTACTCTACTGTTGATCCCCTGAAAATTATTCTTTCAGTTAGTGTACGTTTCATTTCTGACTGGTCCCTTTTTATATTGTTGATGTGCTCACTAAGCTCCTTGAAGTTTTCATTAAGTTCCTTGAGCATCCTATAAGCATTGTTTTGAACTCTGTATCTGGCATTTTTCTTGCTTCCATTTCATTTAGCTCTTTTTCTGGAGATTTCTCCTGTTTTTGTTTTTTTTTCATTTGTGAATTGTTTGTCTCCACATTTTGGCTGCTTCCCTGTGTTTGTTTCTATGTATTGGGTAGATTTGCTATGTCTCCTGGACTTCGTAGAGTCACCTTGTGTAGTAGGTGTACTTTAGGGCCCACTGGCCTCCCACGTCACCTGAGCTGGGCACTCCTTTGTGAATTGGTGCAACCCTGTGTGAGCTGTGTGCACTGTCCTATTGTAGTTGAGCTTTGATTTATGTTGGCATCACTGGGAGGGGTTGACCCTCAGGTCAATCAGTTGCAAGGATTAGTTGCAACTACAGCTGAAGAGCTATGTGCAGGAGATGCCCCTACGGAACAGGACTTGCTTCAGTGGGGTTTTGGTGCTCATTGAATCCCCCCCTTGAGTGTGTCACTCATGAAGGTGGTAGAGTTGTAATTGGCATGGTTGAAGTTAACCACTGGGTGCATTGGCTCTGGGGCCTCCCAGGAGGTGCAAAGTCAGCCTCCGCCTGTGCCCTGCCTGGAACCACCCAGCATGAGCTACAGTGCTCTGCAGATGGCTGCTACTTGTGTTGAGCTTGGAGGTGTTCAGGAGAGGCCAAACTGTAAACCAGCATGGGCTACTGCTAATGTTAGACCTGGGGCCACTTATTGATAGGTAGGGGGCACATTGATGCTGGCTACTGCTTGTTTGAGAGATTTTAGGAATGTCCAAAGCATGAGGCAAAAGAAGCCAGTTATATGGAAAAGCCACTGGAAATGGCTTGGATAAAATTGCAAGTAGGGAGGGACAGAGTCTCAGGGAATCACCAGGGCAGGGTGAAAAGTGTGAACCAGGTTGATGGAGATTTACATATGGCAAAGACTGTCAGCTCTGTGGCAGGGAGGTCTCAGCAAAGGAACACTGGCCTCTGCCAGCACTTCTGTCTGGGAGAAAGCTGCTCCTCCAGCTCTTTCCCTGATTCCAGACAGGTTAGTTCCTTCCTGAGGTTCCTTTCAAGCTGCTGCCCCAGTCTGGAGCTCAGAGGAAGTTCAAGTAAGCCCATGTGTGGGCCCTTTAAGAGGAATTGCCTGGGACTCTCACATTCTCAGTGTCACTCAGCCACAATCCCCGTTGGTTTTTACAACTTGAAGTTGTGGGGGCTTGTCTTCCTGGCACTGGAACTCTGGGCTGGAGGCCTGGTGTGGGGCAGGGACCCCCTTGCTCCTCAGAGAAACCTCCATAGCCAAGATATCCCTTCCAATTTTAAACTGCCACATGTGGGGGTGAGATCAGCTGGTTCTGCAATTCCACCCCTCCTACCAGTCTCAATGTGCTTCTTTTTAAATTCCCTAGTTGTAAGACGTTAGTTCAGCTAGATTTCATGTGGTTCTGAATGGTGGTTGTTCTGTATTTCAGTTTAAATTCTGATGTGGTTGTGGGAGGCAGTAAGTACCAAGTTTACCTATGCCACCATCTTGACCTGGAAGCCTGTCTGGCTTATTTTTAAATGAAGTTTTGATACACAGGATACTAGCTTTACTGTGAGTAAGGATACAATGGGTGTAGCTCATCGAATCCCCCCCTGCCCCCCTTGAGTGTGTCACTCATGAAGGGGTAGAGTTGTAATTGGCCTGAACAGAAGTATTTGAACTGGAGCCCTTAGATGAGTCCTATGGATACAAACCCTATTTAAGGGACAAGTCTCCTAATTACAAGCTTTTCATAAAAGCTTCAAATTCAAAAGATGCTAATCATTGTTCTGGGTCTTCTCTGCTTTGAGAGCATCCTCTTGGTTCCAAACCAAGATTAGCTGCCTCTGGTTAGCACCAACCACCACCATGGTCATATTTATTGTAATGCTCTGATTTTGCTGACGAATCTAGTCTGACACCTAACAGAGTATCACTCACTCTGTTAACTCCTAGCCCCATGCTTACCTGGCCACTTAGGAACTTTGAGCTCACCTTCCTCACATAAAAATATCTAATAAAAATGCAAATCAACACTACAATTGGATACTACTTCACACACATTAGAATGGCTATGATAAAAATAAAAAGAAATAAGTATTGGTAAGATGCTGAGAAATGGGAACCCTTGTGCACTGCCAGTAGGAATGTAAATGGTATTTCCACTATTGATAACAGTAGATTATTCATAAAAAAATTAAAAATAGAATTGCCAAATGATCCAGCAACTCCACTTCAGGGTTTATACCCCAAAGAATGGGAAGCAGGAACTTTGAACAGATATTTGTACTTTCATGCTCATAGCAACAGTATTCACAATAGCCAGAAAGTTAAATAACTCGTGTCCATCGATAGATAAATGGATAAACAGAATGTGGTATATCCATACACTGGGATATTCTCTGGTCTTAAAAAAGAAGACATTTTGACATACTACAACATGGATGTACCTTGAGGACATTATCCTAAGTGAAATAAGCCAATCATAAAAGGATGCATACTATATGATTGCACTTAAATGAAGTACTTAGAGTAGTCAAACAGAGACAGTAAATATAATGGTGGTGCCCAGCTGGTGTGGCTTAGTGGTTGAACATCAACCTACGAACCAGGAGGTCAGTGTTCGATTCCTGGTCAGGGCACATGCCTGGGTTGCGGGCTCAATCCCCAGTAGGGGGTATGCAGGAGGCAGCTGATCAATGATTCTCTCTCATTATTGATGTTTCTATCTCTCTCTCCCTTTTCCTTCCTCTCTGAAATCAACAAAATATATTAAAAAAAAATAAAAATGGAAGTAGTCTGGAAAGTAAAATGGTGGCTACCAGGGCCTGTGGAATGGGGAATGGATACAAAGTTTGGTTTGGAAAGATAAACAAGTTCTGAGATGGACAGTGGTGATAGTTGCACAGTAATGTGAATATACTTTATGCCACCAGCTGTTCACTTAAGAATGGTTAAAATGCTAAATTTTACGTTATGCATATTTTACCACAATAAAAAAAAGTTTTAAAAATATGTCTAATGTTATCTGATCATTATTCCTGGCTCCTGCAGAAAACTTAGAAGTCTTTTGTAGAGTTCATCCCCAAACACCCTATTCTAGAAAGAGACAAAGATGCAGTAAACAGCAAATGGTTTTTCAAAAGCTGGGGCCTGCCTTAGTTGTCTGCATTTTTTCAATAAAGAGCCACTTTAACATCATATCCCTTCCTGTACTACTGCCCTCCCTGCAAAAGAGTCAAGTGGGAAAAAAAAGTAATATTGGAAACCAGAGGTTAACAGGACAAACTTCTAAGGGATTAGAGCAGTTTCTAGGAGCCAGAAAGCTGCTACTCAAAGGCAGCCCCTACACCACGGCTAAGTCCCGAGAGGGGCCCACCTGTCTGATCACCCACCTTCCAGCGGGAGCACAGGCACCTGCCAGGTGATCACCTGTGAGGTGGCCTGACAGGAGGTACGGACACTACTTTATACTTGGAGTCACCTACCTCAGAGAAGTACTTCTCAATAATGTGCATAGCAGTCAGGGAAACGTGACGGTTCTCATGAAATTGCAAGGTTTTGATTCTATCAACCCCACCAGGTTCCTCGATCAGAAGACACAGGTATTCCTTCTTAGAAAGCTTCTCTGCTGCCTGGGGGCAATAGGAGCGAAAGTGAGGCCTGGGCAGAAGCCTGGGGACAGGGAGCCTCACCAGTGGAACCCGACCAAAGGCTCCCTGTCCCAGAACGGGCAGTCGCAGCTTCACTTTTCCCAAAGTGATTTCAACTTGCACGCTCTTCCTCCACTTTGGATATTTATGTGATACAAATGTGTGTGTGTGTGTGTGTGTGTGTGTATAGGTTTTTCTTCATTGCAAAAATACAATATTTCTTTTGCTAAATATGCTGTCATCCATAAACAAATCACGACCACTATTCAGTAGACATCCTCTTCTAATGGAAATTGTTTTAATATAGAACATTTAAGTGTGCTATGTAAATACAGAGGTTCTGGCCCTGCACTCCCTGAAAGCCTTGAAAGATAAGACAAGAGACCCTCAGTAACAAGAGCCCCCACAGCAAGTAATGAAGTTCCTGGAAACAAAGAACACGAGGGGATCTAACCCAAATGCTGGTCGCTGGATTTACCACCCAGGGCTCTTCATTCACTCACACATGTGTACTCATATGATGGGCGAGGCACACAGAACGGAGACACAGACGTGATTTAGAGAAGGCCTTTGTAACCAACTCATGCTATCAGGAGGGACAAGTACACAAAGGCTATGGTGTAGAAAGTTTAATTTAGTAAATGATCAGAGGTTTAAATTAGAGCAGATGTACACAGGATGCTTGAAAAGTAACACGAGTCCTTCATGAGCAATACTGTGCCGGGTCAACCATAGGGTAACGGCACTCCCAAAAGAAGGAACATCGGGGACAACGTTTTGAAGGAATAAGGGCTGCATGTTATGAGAAGAGGGAATAATAGTTCAGCTAAACAGCATATCAGGATGTGGAGGAAGATGAAAAACTTGGCTGTCATATCTGGAAGGGCTCTACTTGTTATTTTGTGAGCAGTAATAAAATAACCTCCTCTGGGTCAAGTTAATTCATTAGGCCACCTCATTTACCTGATGACAGTTTGCACTGTATGTCTAAGCCTCCATGCCCTCTCGTCCTATGAGTCAGTAGATTTGAGTAAAGAAAGTAGGGCAGGAATCAACATGCTAGATTGGCTTCAGAAAGAAAACGGGGCTGTGGGCAGCAGGAGCCCTGGCCGAGCATTTTGGACCTGAACAGTAAATGCCCCAAAGTTACTTCAAAGAACCTCAACTGCATCTGCTGCCTATTTGAACTTTTTCCTGTCTCGTCTTGACCTTTCTAACCTACTGCCCCCACGGCCTTTGTCTGATCCAGGGGGTGCACAGGTCCACCAGATGGGATTTGCCCAGACTCTTCTGAGGAAAAAATCCCAAATATTTAAACGAAGCAGACGAAGTTAAACTTCTATATCCCAAATATGCTTTTACAGATTTGTTATGTCCAGCTTCGTCTATTGGCTGTCAAGTCTCTACTCTTTGTTTGTGTGACTTGCTCAAGTCTTAGTGTCTAGCTGGGCTGTGTTTCAAATCTGTTCTTGACTCAGGTCAGTTCTTTCCAAGACAGTTACATGAAAAGAGTGCTTCGAGTGAGTTTTCAAAAGGGGTTCCCTCGTGTTACTTTGAAACTTTCCAAATGGCTTAGTTGTATATAAAAAGACCGTAACCAAGATGGTCCCAGGTGACCCCTGCCTCCTGGTGTTTATGCCCTTGTGTTAGTGTGAGTGTTAAACAGGGCGGACGTGTGTAACCAATAAGATGTTGTTGAAATGACCTCCTTTAAAGATCCTAAATATATGAGGCTCCACCTTGCTTCCTTAGATCCCTTGCTCCAGAGGAAGCCGGCTGCCATCATGCAAGGACACCCAGGCAGTCCCCGGGAGAGGTTCGTGTGGTGAGAATAACCTGGCAGGCACGTGAGTGCGCCATCTTGGAAGCTGAGCCTCAGCCCCTGTCAAACGTTCGGATGAGATTGAAGCCCCCAAATGACATCTTGAACCTCCTTAGAGACCCTGAGCCAGAACCATTCAGCTAAGCTGCTCCCCGATTCCTAACCCCATAAATTACGTGAGATAATAAATGTTTGTCTTAAGTCACTAAGGGGTAATTTGTTATGTAGCAATACAGAACCAAGACAAATAGTATAAAAATAGTGTCTTACCTTACCTTTCTTTCAGAAATAAGACTTTTCTAGAATTCTAATTCAAGGCTTTTCAGTCTATTTTCCCAGTCATATAGTCGAATATAAAAGGAATTCTAGTCTGGCCTCTTAACATATATCCCTGCTAATTTATTGCTGCTCCTTCAAATATCTTATGTTTTAGTCTTCTTTTTTAAAAAATATATCTTATTACATTTTTTTACAGAGACGAAAGGAGAGAGATAGAGAGTTAGAAACATCGATCAGCTGCCTCCTGCACACCTCCTACTGGGCATGTGCCCGCAACCAAGGTACATGCCCTTGACCGGAATTGAACCTGGGACTTTTCAGTCCACAGGCTGAAGCTCTATCCACTGAGCCAAACCAGGTAGGGCTGTTTTAGTCTTCTAAAAGAGTCAGCCATGGGGCTCACTGACTATTTTTTCCCTCCTTCAAGCCTTTGATTGGTTTCCCCTCTCACTCAGATAAGTCAAAGTTCTCACAGACCTTATGTGAGCTGGCCCCTAGGTGCCCTGAGCCTAATCTCCCACCACTTTCCATCCATTCACTCTGCTCTGGCCATACCACCTTCCTTGCTCTTTCTAGAATGTTCTTCCCAGATAGCCATAAGACCCACTCACTTCTCTGAGGCCTTTGCTCAAAAGTTATTCCTCAGAGAAGTTTCTCCTGACTACTGAATAGAAGAGATCACCTTCCCCTCCTCACTCTGAGCTATGGGTGACTACCTCTTTGTCAGATAGATTTACCTCTAACTCCCTACCTGATGTGTCTGTTCCCCTCCCCACTGCTACATAAGCTCTGTGCCAGCAAGGACGTTCACCTGCCACATCCTGAGCATCGATAACAGTGCTGGGCACAAGACACTCATTTGAGAAAATGAAGATAATACCTTCTTTGATAGGCCTCTGGTTATTATTATCCATAGAATGTGTGCACAGAGGGAGGAGATAGGGGAGTTGGGGAGAAAGAGAGTCCTACTTGGGTTTTAAGAATGAAATGAAATGTCTTAAGTTTGGAGACTGCTACTGAGAAACCAACCTGTCCAGAACAGCTCACCTGGAGGAGAAAAGAGATGATGTCAAGGATGATGACAACAAATTTGGCATCTGGGATGGTGAGCAGGTTCACCAGTGGCTCCAAGACTCCAGAATAGGCCAGGTGGATCAGCTGGTGCACGGTGCCCCCGTTTGTGAAGTTAGCCATCACCCAGAGAGCCTCCTTCTGGACTTTAAACTCTCCCTGCAGAAAGAGAACATTTACATTCCTTAAAGATCCTGAAGAACTTAAATATAGGGATGCTAACTTGGTTCAGTTTCTAGGTAGGTTGGGGACAGCCCGGACTATCTGTGCAATTTAGAGAGAACACCTTGGGGACTTGAAGTCAAGAAGGAGGCAGGTAGATTCATATGGGGTTTTAGAGGGAGGTCCTAAGTTCAAACAGACTCAGTTCATTAACTCAGATTATGGGAAAAACAGAAACAACATCAACCAATCCAGGTAATCAACATAGATTAGGAATTACGCTTGGAATTTTACGTTTTAGGGGCCTATGTTTACATTTCTTGTCTTTTTGCCCTAGTGAAAATCTGGATAAGAAGCTCCATAGCTACAAAGCTAAGCACACAGATGTGATCTTAAGTGACTGAGACAGCTCAGAGGTTACCGAGGAAGGCCACTGAAATATCACTCAATGCATCCTTGCATTTATAAAAGGCATTTGACCCAGAGATATGGGAGTAATTGATCATGGATCCTACTGCCCCTGGGCAGGAGACATTATTTTGTGGCCGGGAGAAACTGTCACCACAGTTTAAAACAAAAATAAAAAAGCCAAACAGCTTATGGCTCCAAGCAAGTTATAGTTCAAAAGGCACAGTTTGAACTGAGATTACTTCTTGATTCATGACTGAATGTTTCTGAATAAAATACATACAGATTCACAGTAGAACACAAGATAGGAAGTGTCTAATTGACTGGAAGATGCTATGATTTGGGTTGCACACCTGGCCTAGCTTTTAATACTTAATGAAAACCTGAGAACCAACCATCCAACCTCAGAGCAGAAACACATAAGCAGAAAAACACAGCTTTTCCATTAAAAGGTGGCAAAAAGAAATGCTGATGATAGTAGTTGTCCTTGGGAAGGGAAGAGGGAATCAGGAGGAAAGAGGAAGGCTTATTGTATTTCTCCTTTTAGATTTGGATTTTCTGTGTATATTACCACTTTAATCAATGTGATTGTGTGCCGAAAAGGCCACCATTCTCCAGTGCATAATATCAGTATAACTGGATATGGTTTTCCTCCTGAAAGAGAACAAAACCTCTTTTGGCAAGTAGAGAGTAGATGGCACATTCTTTTAACACTATTTGCCAGCTCAAAATTTTTCTGGATATTTGAGCTGTGGGCCACCTTTTCATTACACAACGCTTGTTTAGACTTCTAAATTTTCCATGGGTTGTCCAAACAGGATGCACCTTCCTTTTTTTTTTTTAAGGGAGAGCTGGGGTACTAATGTTTCATAGTTTTGTTGTGGTCTCAATTAATTTGCTTCAGGGCCTGTGTCTGAGTTACTGAAGGAGTTCAATACCGGGCCGGTTGGAAAGTGGCCTTTTGCCGTCGACACAGAGCGTCCCACTCACACTTTTCAGCAGAGCCGACACGGCCGGCAGGACGTTGCAGTCGATCAGCTGCTGGATGTGCTCCTGTGGCCCGGCGGCCACGTTGCTCAGGGTCCAGGCTGCCTCCTTCTGGATGGAGGACTTGGGGCACAGCAGGAGCTGGGGCAGCACGCTCAGTATTCCCGCCTCAATGGCCAGCTGGGTCTGGTGGTCGGTCCCCGTGACGATGTTCCCCACAGTGCGGAGAGAGGGGGTCTGGAAGAACAAGGCCAGAAGTGTAACCGAGTATTGCAAACTTATCACAGTGGAAGTGACAGTCACACAAGATCTGTGCCCTCCCAAACGTTAGTCGTGCTTTGCTGATGGCTCTCTGGAAGCCTGGGGACAACGGTGATACCCATGACCCTTATTCATTTGGCACATGGATGGCTGCTTCTATAGCTTGAAGGTACTTGCCAGCTTCCCAGCAGTGGTGGCTCAAGTGGGATAGAGGTCAAGGGATGCCTGTATCAAGAAATGATGCTCTCCCTTTTATATCCCTACATCGGGGAAACTGCTAAGTTGATTGTAGTGTTTATAACGTAATTATGTCCACTGAATTTATAGTTAGCACCAGGGTCAAGTTTCTGTTGTACACATTATTGGAGCCAGTGAGATCCCAATGGCACTTTTTGATATATTCACAACCCCTTCTCAATAACTCTGACGGTTCCCAGGATGGGTCTATGATTGGGCTCCAGACAACTGGCCTTGGAGGGTTGATTTAGGATTTATTTTGGTTTTCTCGCATTTTAGTGAGAGAGAACAGTTATAGAATTTTCCTAGGCTATTATGCTGGGTATCTGCTACTCAAGTGAGACATAGAAGTAGTGCTATAGGCCAATCACAGCCTTGCCAAGCCTGGCAATTTGCCCCGAAGCTCCCAGGATAAGCGACTTCTTATAGATATTCTCTTTGTATCCGCCATGCTACCAGCATTACCCTCAAACTAACCTTGACATCTGAGGAATACTATGCTAATCTCAAAGCAGATGATCATTAAGGCTGCATAATACATAGTATTAGGCATAGAAATCAGAAGGGGCACCCACCTTTTAAATGACATTTTCAAGAATATTATGTAAGTGACATGTTGGTTTTACTTACTTTCCACTTATATCTGAAATAGTATTAGAGAACAAACTTGGGAGAGGATAAGAGGAATTTTCTTTTATATTTGAGTAAGCAATTCAAATGTTACATGGGCTTTACATTAATACACACACACACACACACACACACACACACACACACACACACTCTGTATCAGCCAACTTGTTAACGTCTACCCACATAGACCACTAGAAGGAAAGTCCACAAAAGGGTAGTTCACTGGGTGAAGGAATCATAGTCAATTTTAATTTGGTGCTCTCTATATTTCTAGTTGTCAGATTAACAAAAAAATATATGTTACTGAATACCCACTAGGATTTTGGGTCAAAACAGATTCAAGTGTTTGGCTAGAGAATATCAGAGACCAGGGAAATGCCTTGTTCTGGGTAAAGGATTAGAGCTGAGTGTGGAAACCAGGGGGTGAGGAAAGAGTAGAACTTGCTAAAGTAAATACGACTCGGAAGGCCCATAGAGAGACAGACAAGACTGGGGCATTTACCAAGATATTGAGTTCTGAGCTGGTCATGAGCTGAACCAGTCTGGGCAGCACCCCCATGTCAACCACTTGGCCAATGCGCTCGATGCAGCTCTCGGTGAGGTAGGACAGAGCCCAGCAGGTGTCAGAGAGCACCTCGTTGTCTTGGTGCTGCAGGAGCTGGGAGAGGACGGGCAACATTTGCTCCACGGCTTTTTTGCAGGGGTACGGGTTGTTTCGGCACAGGTTGGACAGGGTCCATGTGATGTTCCGCAGAAATGTAATCTGTAACAAGAGACTGCTTCTAGCATCAGGTGCAAAGAAGAAAAACTGCAAATGGCAGTGTGTCCTTGCCATCATTGATCACTAGTATTATTGACCAGCATGAACCAAAGAATTTGAGCTGCAAACAACAATTTGTTCTAGGTAGTGATGTATATATAGGGTGTCCTCAAACTTGTATATACACATTTTGAGTAATTATAAAGGCAGTGTTTATGAAAATACATTTCATTTTCAAAATTGAGATATCAGCTGTTGAAGTATCTATACACACACCCTGTATACTAGGGACAGAGAGAATGAGCTTTTTGCTTCCTATTCAAATGTTAGATGGATATTTCCTTACATTTTTCAAAATATCCTTCCCCTCGACTCAACTGATGACCTAATTTCATTTTTCACTGGCAAGACAAAGAGGTTTCTTATTCTTCCCACCAGTCAATAACCAACATGTCATAACCACATTTCCGATCTTCTATTCGAGGATTAGTCTTCCCTACCTTGCCTCTGAATTCCATCACTTTTCACCTTTAAAGATTCTGTCCCCAGCATCACCTCTCTCTCCTGGATCACTCCCCCAGCACAGAACACCCTGTGACCTTCACCCCTTACCCTTGGCACCTCTGCAGCCATCACCTCACTTCTGTTTTCCAGAGTCTATCCTCAAGGAGGCATCTGTGTTCACTCTCTACGGCGTGCTTCCCATCTGCGCTTCTCCTCCTCCTAGTCTGTTTCTGACCCTGCTTCTCTATGGTTGTGACGAAATCATCTTCCAAGTCTCTAACCCCATAGCTGCTTCTTCACTGTCCCTCTCCGTTGTGTTTAGTCGTTTCTGGCATCTGTGACACCAAACCTGGGTGTTAGTTTTTTTTTTTTTTAAATTGCTAAATGGGATGCTTCTCCTCAATTTTGCTGGCCGGTGCTGCCCGACTTCTGAATGTCAGAGACCCTAGAACCCGGTTCTGGACTCTCCTCACACTCCAGGCCAGGGATTGGCAACATTTTCTGTCAAGGGCCA
This sequence comes from Myotis lucifugus, assembly GCF_000147115.1. Classification (NCBI taxonomy): domain Eukaryota; kingdom Metazoa; phylum Chordata; class Mammalia; order Chiroptera; family Vespertilionidae; genus Myotis; species Myotis lucifugus. The sequence continues at coordinate 1,186,694 of NW_005871049.1, read as the reverse complement.
GACAGTAAAGACAGTAAACATTTTCAGCTCTGTGGGCCCAGGGGCTCTGTTACAACTAGTCAACGTGGTACTTGTAACATCATAAGAGACACAGGAAATTGCGTGTGAGTGAATGGGCATGGCTGTGCTCCAGTAAAACTCTATTTACAAAAGCAAGCAGCTGACCCCTGCTCTTGATCTTGCCCAGCTGGATGACATGTGTCTACGAGTATCTAGACCCGCATATCCACCTACCTGACGTTGCTGCAATGGTGCCTCTCAATCACTTTAACTTAATGTGGACAACTAAGACTCTGGTCTTTCTCCCTCCATCGTCCCCATTTCTCTAAGAGGACAGTCATCTAAAATAACCTAACCCTGAACCCAGGGCATCCTTGCTTCTTTCTCTCACTTCCATGTCCAACATAGCAGCATCCCAGGTCCATCTGCTTCACCATCTCCCTGGGCTACGACCCTCCAACAAGCAGCCAGAAAGGTCTTTTCTGAAAGATCGGACCACTTTGTTTCCTGCCTTGAAATCCTCCAAAGGCTCCCCTTTGCCAGCAGGATGATGTCTAGGTCCCTTGCCCTACCTTCATATTGCAATACTTTCTTCTTGCAAATTCCCTTGGTCATGCCAGCCTTTTTTCTGGTTCAACCATGTCAGGCTTTTATCCAACCTTGAGGGCCGAGTGTATATTCCCTCAGTTTTGGAAGCTATTTTCTCTTCATTTAAAAATGATTTTCTATTGATTTTTAGAGAGACAGGAAGGGAGAGGGAGAAAGAAACATCAATGTGAAAGTAGAACATCGGTTGGCTGCCTCCTGCACACCACCACTTGGATAGATGCTTGCAACTCGTGCATGCGTCCTGACCAGGATTCAAACAGCAGCCCTTCAGTGTATGTGATGACACCCAACCAACTGAGCCACACTGGCCAGGGTTTCTCTTCATTTTTGTTTGAGACAAAGTTAAAATCCAAATTTAATTTCTTTCATTGATTTTTTACAGAGAGGAAGGGAAAGGGATAGAGAGTTAAAAACATCGATGAGAGAGAAACATAGATCAGCTGCCTCCTGCACAGCCCCGACTGGGGATGTGCCCACAACCTAGGTACATGCCCTTGACCAGAATCGAACCTGGGACCCTTCAGTCCGCAGGCCGACGCTCTATCCACTGACCCAAACCGGTCAGGGCCAAATATAATTTTTAATCCAGGGACTCCTCTATTGTTGCCACATCAATCCACTTTTTAAAAAAGATTCTCACCTGAGGAAATGTTTATTGATTAGAGAGAGAGGAAGGGAGAGGGAGAGGGAGGGGAAGAGGGGAAAGACAGATTGATATGAGAAATATTGATCCATTGCCTCGTGCATGCGCCCTGACAGTGGATTGAACCTGCAATCTAGGTATGTGCCCTGACCAGGAGTAGAACCCACAACCTTTTTGATATTTGGGACGAGGTTCCAATCAAGTGAGCCACCTGGCCAGGGCACCACATCAATTGACTTTGACTCTAATCTTCAAACCTAAACTTTATTACCTAGGAACAGAATGGTAAGCCACTAATTCAGTTTGTGCTCCTTGAAGAGTAGAGTTTAGTCATCTAATTTTGCAAGATTGTAAACTGATAAAAATCTTAATTTTTTTTCCACTGCTTTCAAAAGAAAGATCAGCACTACTGCCTGCTGAGGACAAATTTGGATTCTTACCCAACATGATATTCAGTTCTAGGCCTTCTTTTTAATCACCATCATAAGGGGCCAGGCATTGATTTGGAAATACTTCCTCAATTTCCCAATTTTGGGAACTTGTTACCAGCTAGGTTTTCTAATTGAAAGACACTCACTGGTGTGGTTGATGATATCAGGGCCAGTAGATGTGGGATGGCATTACTCGAGATAACAGAGTCTCTGAATTCTGCGCCATCACCTACAAATAGATAAGGACAGGACATTCAAAGAGAGAACAAAGAGAATCCTGGGATAGGTGACTAATTTTTCAAAGTCTGTGCAAAGGGTAAGAGGCCATTCCTAGGTTGGGCAAGTAGAGAATGCAGTCATGAACTTGATCCTGAGTCTTTAACTTGTTGGTTGGGTGGCTAGGCCTGGTGTGAAAGCAGGTCCCACACAGCAGCAAATGCCGTAAGTAGTCCGTGGATGCATAAAGAAGCCAGCCAACTGGGCCCAGGCAGTGCTCTCTAAATGCGAATATAATTTCATAGCATGGTTCTCAGGAAGACCAAGGCCATTGCAGACCAAGTTGTCTTCCCAGAAGATTCTGGCATAGGGCAGTAACTTCCAGATGTGACTCAGAACAAAGTTTGGGAGATGCACAGGTGACTGTCGTGACTTTGGCTAGAATACCGTATTTCTGGACCGTAGAAGTCTCAATTTGTAATTCTTTAAACATCAGGCAAGGCATTAGTTATATTATACCACCCAATTTTGCCTGTTCCTTATTGAACCAGTCAAAATGAGAGACAAAGTCTCTGCAATAGGTGCTTTACTTCTGCAAGCATTTCAAAAGCAGATTTTATATTTGGTGCTTGCTAATCCCAATATCTGAAGTCCATGGAGGTGTAATGATAATGATGGTTTCTGCTAACTCAGTCACGGTGGGTTGTTGACTCTCTGAACTTGAAATTGCTAATATTTGGCTGATCTTACTTTGTCAAAATCCCGAGGGACCCAGTTGAGTTAGTTTCCCCCCAAAAGCATTATATTTCTATTCAGCCAGAAATCAGGGAGCTCCCAACTTTGCAGCATTAACTCCCCAGCTTTTGCTTTCCTGGACCTCACAGGGAATACAGTGTCAAGTTCCAAATCTATAAGGCCAATCTTAGGGTGTTTTCAGGGGAAACTTTTACCCCAAACTTTTGTATGTTCCATTGGCAACTTTCTCTAGAGATAGAATTTTTTTTTAGGGTCTGGATTACATAAGTGTTTGCTAAAACCCCCTGCACTGAATAAGCCGAAAATCTTGTCCTTTGTTCCTGAAGCTACTGAGACCTAAGGGTGTAGGACCTGGTATTGGCAGATGTCCCCAGGTAGCCTGTAGCCTCAGGACATACTGCATTATCTTGTTTCAGCTTCAATTTATGACCTTTGAACTTGACTCTGAATTTTGGAAAAGCCTGTTGTACTTTCACCAGCATTTCTAGGCATTTCTACTTAGAGTATCAAGTCCACAATATTCCCCAAAGAACTCCTATAGCATGCCATACGCCTGGCCCACTATTTTCTGAGTCCCCTGAGGGGAGAGTCTCACCTGCTATATTACCAAGGGCCCACACTGCCTGTTCACACACAATTAGGTTGGGGGAAGACAGGAGCTCAACCAAGGGCTTGACGGCGCCCCCTTCCACAACAGCTCGAGTCTGGTCTGAGGTCCCCGAAGCAATGTTGGTCAGAGCCCACGCTGCCTCAAACTGCAAACAGGGATGCAATGATGACGTCAGGAATTCCACCAGCTTTGGAATGATCCCTGCTTCAACAATCCGTTTTAGAGGAGGGTTCTTTTCCCGGGACAGCATTTTCCTTTGCAATGAAAGAGAAAAAAAGGAAAAGCAAGTCACGTGAAGCAGATATGAAGAACCTCCTTTATAGATGTTCCCGGCATTCCTAACTATCGCATGAGACAAACAGCTGGGAAAAGCTATGTGACATCCTAGAGTTTAGCTCATAGCACTTTGCAGTGATGAAGCAACATTTCCCCGTTCAGGTATTATCTACCACGAAGATTCCTGTAGAGGCCAATTTAAATGAAGCAGTTCATCTCTGACAACACTTGTGTATCTTAGGTTGTTCTCAAGGACAGTATAGAGGAGATATTGAGTCTCACTTTTGGATGGACCATCACCTACAAAGCCTTTTCTTACATTCTGTGGGCATTTTTCCAAGAAACCAAACAGGCCATTCGAGCTCATTTCTAACTATGAACCTATAAACAGCAGTGGTCTGGTTGGTGATACCTGGCTGCCTGGGTGGCCTGGAAACATACGATGGGATCTGAGGCATTCACACCACTGATTATTTCTTCCAGCGTGAGCTTGACCTGCAAGGAGACACACATTCAGGTCAGAGTCTCTGCTAAGAGGAACCATGAAGGTCATCTAGTCTAGCCATCTATTTGATTAAAACAGGCTGGCTTTAACAGTAGGTCCCAATCTGCATGCTGGTCTATACTAAGGGAGAGAAGGGTATTTGCTGGTCTCACAGACCTCTGGGATATTCCTCATGCTCTGGGGGTGAGGTGATTCCTATCATCACTTGGATCCCAGAACCTTTTTATAACATGCTAGTGGATGTCTGCAAAAATGACAAAGTAAAGACCTCCAAAAATGGTGTAAGTAGGGGTCAAATTTCATGGCTTTGCATGTGTATATCCAGTTGTCCCCACACCATTTGTTGAAAAGACTATTCTCTCCCCATTGAATGGTCCTAATACCTTGTCAAACTTTGATTGACCATAAATGTGATGGTTTATTGTGGACTCTGCATTCTCTTCCACTGATTTACATGTCTAACATATGTAATAGACGTGATTACTGTAGCTTTGTAGTAGGCAATGGAGTCATAAATATGACATCTAAAGCACATGCAACCTCCCTAGCCAGTTTGGCTCAGTGGATAGAGTGTCGGCCTGAGGACTGAAGGGTCCCAGGTTTGATTTTGGTCAAGGGCACATGTCCGGATTGTGGGCTCAATCCCCAGTAGGGGGCATGCAGGAGGTAGCTAATCAATGATTCTCTCTCATCATTGATGTTTCTACCTCGCCCTCATTCTCCCTCTCTGAAATCAATACAAATACATCAACTAATAGGAATTGTTTAAAAAATAAAGCACATGCAACCAAAGAAAAAAGTAGATAGATTGGAATGTTTCAAAATTAAAAACTTTTATGCTTCAAGGATCCTATCAAAAGTGAAAAGATGACTCATAAAATAGGATGAAATATTTGCAAATCTTATACCTGGTAAGGGTGTAGTATCCAGAATATATAAAGAACTTTTACAACTCAAGAATAAAAGACAAATTACTTGATTTAAAAAAATGGGCAAATGGTTTGAATAGACATTTCTCCAAAGAAAATAAACAAATAGCCAATAAGAACATGAAAAAATGTTCATTAGTCATTAGAAAAACATAAAAATCAGAACAATATAGCCCTTTGCATGCACTTGATGGCTACCATCCCAAAATGGACACTAACAATAGCTGATTAGAATATCAGATTGTACAATGTGCAGCTACTTGGGTAAATAGTGGGCAGCATGTTTCCTATTGCTAATGTAAAAATCGCCACAAATTTAGTGGCTTAAAACAACACAAACTTATTCTCTCACGATTCTGGAGGTCAGAAGTTCATTATCAGTTTCACTGGATTAAAGTCATGGTGATGGCAGGACTGGTTCCTCTGGGAGCCTATGAGGGGAGAATCTATTTTCTTGCTCTTCAGCTTCTAGTAGGGCTGCTGTGTTCCTTGGCTTGTGACTTGTGCCTCCATCTTCAAAGCCTAGCACACCAATCTCTGCTTCTGTCATCATATCACCTTCTGCTCTGACTTGTCTTCATCCTTCGTGTTTTAAGGATTGATGTGATTACATTGGACACACCAGAGAATCAAGGGTAATCTCCCCGTCTCAAGATCCTTAGTTTAATCCTGTCTACAAAGTCCCTTCATCATATAAAGTATGATGGGGATGAGGAGATGGGGGCATTTGGGGGTAGGCATTATTCAGCTTACCACAGGCAGTTCCCCGAAGAGTGAAACATAGAGTGACCATATGGCCCAGTAATTCTTCCCCTGGGTATGTGCCCAAGAGAACTGAAAACCTGTTCACATAAAAACTTGCACACAAATGTTTATAGCAGCACTATTCATAACAGCCAAAATGTGGAAATAGCTCAAATGCCCACCAAGCAATAAATGGATAAACCAAATGTGGTATATCCATCCAATGAAATACTATTCAGCCAGAGAAGGAATGAAGGACTGGCACCTGCTACAACATGGCTGACCCCTGAAGACAGTATGCTAAGTGAAAGAAGCCAGGCATGAAAGGCCACATATCCTATGATTCCATTTATATGAAATACCTAGAATAGGTAAATTCAGAGACAGAAAGATTCCTAGTCACCAGAAACTAGAGGGAAGGAGGATTGAGTGACTGCTTATTGTGTATGGGGTTTCTATTTGAGGTGATGAATATGTTCTGAAATTAGCTAGTGGTGATGGTTGTAGAACCTTGTGAATATATGAAAAAAACACTGATTATATACTTAAAAAAGGTGAATTCCATGGTCCATGAATTATATTTTAGTTTTTTTAAAGGCATAGTAATATAGGATAAAAAGGAAAACAACTCTCTCATTTCATAGTTTCATCTCCTTGGATGGGGGACTCCTGGGGACTATTCTAGATAAATGAAGCTAAGTAGAGATATGGTTCAGAGTCCTATGGCAATTCAGAGAATGGTTGCAGCTCCTCTATTTGATGGCCGGTAACACATCATTGAATCCACTTGCCCAGACTGAACCACTCTGCCTCTAAGAGCCCTAAGCTGAGCAGAGTGCAGTGATGACACACACAGTGGCGGATCATAAAAGGCACGTAGATACAAAGGCATGTAGAAACGACACTATTGGGGTTCTAAGGGAAACCTCCTGGTTAGGGCATTCTGGAAAGATCACAAAAAAACCAGTACTGACCTCAAAGTCAATCAAAGTCAACCCAGGATTTGAAATGTGTGGTTTTTGTTGTTGTTTTTGTTCTTAAATCCTCACCCAAGGATATATTTCCATTGATTTTTAGAGAGCGTGAAAGAGAGAGGGAAAGACTGAGAGAAATATCAATGTGAGAGAAACATATAGATTGGTTGCCTCCTGCACGAGCCCCAACCAGGGCCCGGGCCGGGGAGGAGCCTGCAACTGAAGTATGTGCCCTTGACTGGAATTGAACCCGGGACCTTTTAGTCTACAGGCTGACGCTCTATCCACTGAGCCAAACCAGTAAGGGCTCAACCCAAGATATGTATTGAGCAAGGTTAGGGTGGAAGGAGAAGGGAAGACAGAGGGCAGCATTCAAGTCCTAGGCAAGACTTTACATGTTGAGTAACTAGATGCCTCTGCTGAGAGGTAACCTGCATGACCCCTCATTCCCTGCTTCTGGCTGAGTGACGGCAAGTGAATTTTCAGGTAGAAGCAGCACTTCCCTCCATTAGAATCTAGATCTCAGACTCTCAGCCGCAAAGGTAATGACCCTTAGCTTTCTGACAACACCAGTTTAGCTCTAACCATGATCTCTCCACCCCTTTCCTTCAAGACCCTCAATTAGAGCTTGCAAGTTCTGAACCAAACATTTCAAGCCAGAGTAATTTACCAAGGATGTATTTTATACACAACTGCTCTAAACGCCACATTCCCAACGTACCCCTTTGGTTTCTTCTCCAGAAGCGGAGTCAGAGCAGAGATTGGTGATATTTCTTCTCTTTAAGACCTGCTCATCTTTCTTGGCCTTTCGGAGCTGCACGTTGACTGCTATCCGGTGTTGTCGAATCATCTAGTGAGGGAAAGAAAGAACTGGGGCACTCAGAGCTGGGAAGTCAGGCTGTTACCATGTTAGCCTTTAGGACACACTGAAAGCATCTGATTTCACTTTACAGATTCAGCAGGCTGGAAGAGTTAACATCACAGTTAGTAAATAGCCTCAGCTTGATTGACCTCCTCTGCCGTCTTCTACTACACTGTATCTAAAAGAATAGTCAATCTCCCTCCCACAGTGAAGGGAGATCTCGTATGCCCTTAGCAGACCAGGATTATCAGCTGTAGTGACATCTGAGCAAAGTGTCCCACTGCCCTGAGTCTGAGCATGTCTTCATTGGTGCTGATTAGATTCTGAGGAGCAGGCCTGGGACTCCCAACTATGGGGATCCAGTTGGGCTATGAACAGACTGCCCAGGCCCAGATGTCCCTGGCCATTTCCACTGTTAGGGAATCACTCTCTAGGTCAGTGATGGCAAACCTATGACACTCATTTTTTTGGTCAATTTTTCTTTGTTAAATGGCATTTAAATATATAAAATAAATATCAAAAATATAAGTCTTTGTTTTACTATGGTTGCAAATATCAAGAAATTTCTATATGTGACACGGCACCAGAGTGAAGTTAGGGTTTTTCAAAATGCTGACACGCTGAGCTCAAAAGCCATCACTGCTCTAGGTCATTCAAATATATATTTAAATATATGTTTGTTTTTGATTTAAGAGAGGAAGGGAGAGGGAGAATCATTGATCGGCTGCCTCCTGCACACTCCACACTGAGGACCGAGCCCACACCCGGGCATGTGCCCTAACCAGGAATTGAACTATGATCTCCTGGTTCAAAGGTTGATGCACAACCACTGAGCCATGCCAGCTGAGCTAGGTCATTCAAATCTTAATCCAGTCTCATGAGTTTTACTTGGCCACCAAACTGAGGGAGATTAAAATTTAAAGTAAAAAACAGCCCTTTTCTCATATCAAGAGAAAATCAGGCTTAATAGTATTGAGAATCCTGGAGAAATGATTTAACTTATACAGATGGATGAGTTTTAGGTTGAAGACTTTCTTAATTTAAGAAAATGTACATGTATGTATTAGGTAATCCTTAAACAAGCCTTATAATTCTTGCTGGAGAACAGGGTCCCTGTGGTGTTAGACGACCAGGCAGGAATACCTTCAGGTCCATTGAGTCAATTGTACTGTTGCCCCATCACTAAGTGACCCCTCACTGTGTATTCTCCCTTCTCATCTCTTGGCCCTTCCTGCTGCTTTCCATGTAGAGGGTTCAATTCCTTTGTTCTGATTGGTTTCCTTTAATCTGCACTAATCTTGGAAGCCAGACAGCCATGCTTGTTGGAAAAGGTGTAAGACTGATTTGGCTCTGGATAGTGCCCTAACCAGGTGTCTTCTCCCATCCTCAGCTGCCTGTCAGATTCGTAAGGCATACCCAACCATGTGTGATATCGCAGTGAAAGCACATAGATGTAGGACGCAGAGCTAGAGCCAGAAAACTGAACCTAGAGAAGCTGAATGAGAGTTAGAATTCACACACAGCTCAGGCTCCCTGCCCCAGGCTCTTGTGCTCAGCCCAGCACCTAGAGAGATAGAGACATTGATGAGAGAGAACATCAATTGGCCACCTCCCACATGTGCCCCACTGGGGATCGAGCCCACAAGCCAGGCATGTGCCCTGACTAGGAATCAAACCGGTGACCTCTTGATTCATTGGTTGATACTCACCCACTGAGCAACACCGGCTGGGCCACAAGAAACATTTTGCTATATTTGCTTTGTCACCCCTTTTCCTCACCCTCCACTCTATATCTGATGCATTTCCACCATGTAGTTTTACTGCACTAGTCCTTGATAAAGTGAAGCTGTTGCCTCATACTTACAGATGCATCTTTGCCTCGGTATTTAAATTTTCTCAGCCTGTCTTCTGGAGCTTCACACGACATATTGACTGGAAGAAGTAGACCACCTATAGGTAGGACAGTCACAAAGCGATGTTCAGTATCCAGTGTGTGGTTACCATGCTAAAGCCACCCAGGTTCTAAGCCCTTAAAGGGCTCACAGTGGAATGGAGAGGAATCAGGAAGTCCGCTTCCACAGGCATCACCACACCAGCTCAATAGGTGATGAGCACTGTGGGAGCTCAGAGGGGACCAGTCCTAGGCTGTGTATGGAAGGGAAACCTTTCAGAGGCAGTTTGGCTTGAACTGGGCCCTTGATGGCTAGGATGGATGGAAATAAAGCGCCGAACCCTTCCATGCGGGTGTGCCCAAACTGTCGTATACAGAGTGTATGTGCAGGACAGTAAGGAATCCAGCCAGGCTATGATAGGCAGATGGCCCTCTCCTCCCACACCCAATCCACCAGCTCACTGGATCAGGAAAGTCTCAAGTGTGACCCACTCCTTTTAATTCTTTTGTACACTGCCTCCACCCGAACCAGGCCGCCACCATCTTTCACTTTCACTACGCAACCGCCTCCCAATGATTCTTCCTGCTTCTACCATTGCCTTCTTCTAATCTGTTCTCGACATAGAAACCATGTGATCTTTTAAAGACAAGAATCTGATTATGTAATTTTTCCCACTTAAAAACCTTCTACTGGATGCCCATTGATCATAAAAGAAAACCCAAACTCCCTGTGATGCCCTGAGTGAGCTGGTCCCAGCCCACTCCCTCTCCAACTCTTTCCCGCCCAAGAATCTAAGTATCTCCCACTCAGTCTGTTTTATTTTCTCCATAGCTTTTTACCACCACCCAATATTTTCTTGTTTCTTGTGTATCTGTCTCCCTGTACTCCCAGTGATAATGGGACCATGTGTGTCTTAGGTACAATTTCTCAGGCCCTTCACAATGCATGGCATAGAGTAAGTAGGTACTCACATATTTGTTGGATGAGGGTGGTGGGTCATAGGGTCACAAAGGGAGTTGGTCCTCAATTAGAGGAGGTTATTAAAATCAGGCCCACGTTTGAACTTTCTACAAGGCCGCAGGGAATGACATTTCTTAAAAGTGTGTAATGAATATTGTTTCCAAGTATATAGAATGGGCATGACTACACTATAGAAGAGAGAATAATTTCGATAGGAAAGACTAATTTAGACATATCAATTTGGAAGCGATCGTGTACACAACTTGAAGAATTCCATAAGTGAGTAGAGAAACAAAACTGATGTCTTAAGAAGAGAGATGAACTCTATGTGAGAACAGAACAAGAATTGTGTCTTGGTGACATTATATTAGGGCCCAAGAGAATGAAGAACCAGCAAAAGACCAGGAGAAAGAATGGACTTGGAGACGGAACAACAGAATATAGTTTCAGAACTATAGGCACTACTGGTAATAGCTGGCTACCAAGCCAGGGACAAGTCCCAAGACCAAAGCACCACCAGCCAGCCACAGCAAGATAGGAGACATGTTGACTGAAGCTTTGTTGTGGTGCCTGTACCTGTTTTAAAGCATTAGCCTCTTTAGGAGCGTGGGCAAGAATAGCCTACAATTTGTCTGCAAATCTGCAAATGAAAAATGCAGATTGCTTCTTGGAGTTGACCAATCCCTCCCACACTGCCCAGCACAGGAGCTGTGATACAACCATTCAAAGGGACATTAAGGAAGCTCTCAACTATTCTGTTGACAGGGTCATGTTGGCAACTTCCCCAACCCCCACCTCCCATGTGAGGTAGAGGGGCCTCTGTGACGCCCATAGTCCTTCAGTTGCTGTATATTAGCAGGAGAAGCACCTCACAGAAATTGGCTTAAGTCAATATCAGGCTTTAGGTTAAGTCAATTAAAAGTTCAAGCAGGCGGTACCTTTACCTGTATTGTCCTCAATCTCAGCCCTGCAAGCTCAGGCCAGAGAGTAACCATGTCCTATCCTCCCATCTACTTTTTTAAAAATGTTAATCCTCACATAAGGATATTTTTTTCCATTGCTTTTCAGAGAGAGTGGAAAAGAGGGAATAAGGGGGGAGAGGAAAACATCGATGTGAGAGAGACACATCAATTGGTTGCCTTCCACATGCACCCCCACCAGGGCCAGGGATTCAACCCACAAATCAGGTACACGCCCTTGACTGGGAATCGAACCCACAAACCTTCAGTACATGGACTGATGCTCTATCCACTGAGCAACTCTGGCCAGGGCTCTCATCTACTCTCAAGTAATCTCATAAAGAAAAGAGTTTCTTTTTATGACTGCAAGGTAAGTCATTGCTACCTTTAAAACACCATCTCAAAAAAGTTTTCTAGTTGTTGTAATATCCAGTTTGAAGAGGATTATTAAAAGGAAACTGAGATTTAGATTTAAGGAGAAGCTATATCCTACATCTCCAAGACAGAAGACATATGGCATTTTATAAGTCTGGAGTACACTAGTATTATGGGCCCATTTCAGGGAGCAATGGCCCAAACACATGGATTACATGCCAGGAGTGTTGGACACGTAGGATTAAATGAAGCAACATTAACAGTAAGGTAGAGACAGTTCCATTTTGCAGGTGGGGAAACCATCTCAGTCATGATTTCCCACAGACACCCAGAGTTCCTCTAGCTGTTATACATCAGGGCCAGGACTTCATCCTAGATCTGTCTGATTCCTGCATCAATGCTTTGGATCACTAAGCAAACGATCTGTAAAAAAGGTCCGATTAGGAAAACACCGAGTCACCACCATGGCACTTAATGTGTAAGACGAGCAGTTGGAAAATAGAAGAGCACATGTTTTAGGCAATGGAAACAGTGGAGGTCACCTCCAAAATACTTGGCTATGTGTAGCCACCTCATTGCTGCTCACCCACTGTAAGTGACCCAACCAGCTCAGTTCATGGGGCTGTCTGAATGCACATAAGTAAGAGGCCAGTTTGGTGTCAGGAGATAAAATGCTTTTGCTTCTGAGGAGGCCCAAGGCAGTGCCTAACTCCAGGACCATTCATCCTTCTGCCACATTCCAGGACGTATAGCCATAAGGAGCTTTGGAAGTGGATCCAGGGGTTCAGATGGCTGACACATTCCTTCAAATAAAATATCAAATACTAGAGGCCCAGTGCATAAAATTCATGCACTGGGCAGGGTGGGGAGGTAGTACCCCAGCCCAGCCTGTGCCCTCTTGCAGTCCGGCAGCCCTCAGGGGATGTTTGACTGATGGCTTAGGCCACTCCCCACGGGGAGTGGGGGAGGTGGGAGAGGTTCCCGCCACTGTGCTTGCCAGCTGTGAGCCTGGCTCAGGGCTTATGGCTGAGCGGTGCTCCCCCTGTGTGAGTGCACTGACCTCCAGGGGGCAGCTCCTGCATTGAGCATCTGTCCCTTGGTGGTCAGTGCGCGTCATAGTGACCGGTCGTTCCGCTGTTCAGTCGATTTGCATATTAAGCTTTTATTAATAGGATGAGATGGCACAAGCAGAGAAAACTCAGCTTCCGATCAGACAGGGTCCTCTCCTCTCCCTGAGTTGTCTGGAGGGAACAGTTTGAAAGTCATATTTTGGCCAAACCGCTCCGTTGGGGGCCATCCTGCACAAACAGCTGCAAAGCAAACCCTCCTGTTTTTCACAAGCTTCTCCAGTCACAGCTCAAAGTGTGCTTCCTTCCCTCACAGTGCTATTTGCAGCATCCGGGAGAGCTGGCTACCCTGTCATTCTTTACCAGTAGCTTCTGAATTTGAGTTCCAGAGAAAGCCAAACTTGTTATTTAGGCAAACGCCACCAATGCCACAAACTAAAGGGCTTTATCTACACACACACACACACACACACACACACACACACACGCCCAGCGTCAGGCCAGCTCTGCTGCTCCCCACACAGAGACCCCTGTCCTGGGTGTCAGGTGGCAGAGACCTAGCCAAGGGACCCTGGCCAAGTCTTGTTAATGGTCCTGAGTTACCTTTTCTAGTTGGGACATTATAGGACATTAAAAATATTTTTATTGATTTTTAGAGAGGAACGGAGAGAAACATCTGAGATAGAAACATAGATAGGCTGCCTCCTGCAGCCCCCACCAGGGATGGAGCCTGCAACCCAGGCATGTGCCCTGACCAGGAACCGAATCAGCAACGCTTTGGTGCACGGATGACACCCAACCAACTGAGCCTCACTGGCCAGGGGCAGGACATTTTTTTTGCTTTCTATGAATTTCTCGATGGAGCCAAGCTTTGACTCTGAGCATCTTTCATGAACTGAGAATTGTGTTAAATTAAGATATATTTCACCATCCAAGAGCTGGCTCCTCTAAAGCAGTATTTTTCTGACTCTAAATTAACACAGCCTTCAGAAATGTGTTGAGCATTAACTCCCAATAACCCCACTCCTCCTCCAAGTTAACCTTTGAATACTCGCACCACCCCTACCTGCCCCAGTGATCTGCACGTGCTCCAAGGGGCTAATTACAGAAGGGGAAGGTGATAGAGTTTTGGGACACGTTTCTCCCCTTTGCCTGGACTGTGGACACCCCAAGGTGCACAGGTCAGCAAGCAGACACCGCCAGGGCTGGGGTGGGACTTCTGGGCAGGGGTTGCGGGCCCCAGGAACAGGCCCCATCTTGACATACTTTGGCTCCTCACAGGGCTTTGCTGACCTGGGCCTGACACACGCAGACACCACGTTTGATGCAGGGAGGCGCACAGCCAGGCCTCCCTTAGGGCTCACCCTGGCCCAGAGGGGAGGCAGGTGTCAGAGCAGAGAAGGAGGCTGGAGACCAGGCCCTCTTCCCGGTGGTCCCACCTCCCAGGCTTGGGAAGGCTTTGTGGGAGGGGCCAAATCGGGTGAAAACGCCCAGAGGGCTATTTCAGGAAGAGAGAACACAAGTAAAGGCACAGGGCACACAGATCCACAGGCTGCTGTGTGGTCACCCTCGGCTCCGCGCACCTGCAAGCTCCCATCTGGGCTCTACAGAGTAAACGGACACCCGCCACCTGCCACATCCTCCCCACCCATCCTGGCAACAGTTTCTGTAAACCGAGGCTGAGTTCAACCCGCTGAGGCCGCCTGGGAGCCCCTGGCGTTGGGAAGGGAAGACGGCAGCACCCTGCCAGGGTCCCCAAACAGCTTCGTGGCTCATTACCTGAACAAGAGCAAGGTGTCTGGTCAGTCCCTAGGAAGAGGGCTCAGGGAGGACACGGCCACACCAGGAGCCGGGCACCTCACACAGGATGGGCCACCGCCGGTTATTACTCACCTGCCGGGAGCTGCAGCCCACACCCCCGGGCGGGGCTTAAATGCCCTCAGCAGGCAGCAGGTGTTTTGAGGCGTTTGGCCCTTCCCCACCGGGTTGGTTTCTGACTTAAGCCCATGGTTCTTAGCGCTGGATGCACATTGGAATCACGTGATGGCGCGGAACACCCAGCACCTGGGCCTTAGCGCAGAGACTGAGTGGGTCTGGGATGGGGCAGCCTCCGGCGATGCCCATGTCCCGGGGAGGTGCAGGCAGGAGCCTCAGAGCAGCCTGGGCCTCCAGACTGAGGCCCATGATGCAGCTTAGCCTTTTCAGACCCTCGGACGAACTATGAAAGGTGAGGGGCGGGGCGTCTCCCTGCAGGAACGGTAGCATTGTGGGCGTTTAAGGCTTCTCGGATGGCTAGATTGAGAGGCCCCTTCCAAAAATCAGAATATTTGGCTTAAAGCTGACGCTGAGCAGTTAACAAATGTTTATTCCCATGGTAGGCAAGGGGAGAGAGTGGTGGTTTTGCTTAATATTGAAATGGAAATAGGAACACATTTTCATGTATTTTTCTAACAAATATTTATTGAGTGTCCACTGTGTGCCAGGCCCAGACATGTGATAGGGACAAGATGACCTGGTCCCCGCCCTCCCATCCAGAGCAGAGATGGGTTCTCCCAGCACAGTGGACACAGGACAGCAACTGGGACAACACAGGGCCGGGGAGGTCTGGGAGGGCTTCCTGGAGGAGGCAGTGCTGAAGCCAAGTCCTCAGGAAAAGCAGTTAGTGGGTGAAAAACTGTGAGAAAGATGCTCCAGGCTGAGGGAACAACACAGGAAAAGGCACTGAGGCAAGAAAAATGGCCAGGGTTCCCTTGGGAACACAGGCCGTTCAGGATTGCCAGAGAAACAATGGGGTCAGGTGCCAGGGCAAAGATGGGCTGGTGTGCAGGGGAGGGGGTGGTGGGGTATGTCCATGCTGGCCCAGGCAGGAAGGGTTGCACTGTCTGTAGGCGGTTTTAATTATCATCATGAGCCAGGAATTATGAACAACCTTGGTGAGCTGCACCCACCTTGCTCCTCACTCTCTGAAGGTGTTTGGCCTTTGTCCTGAGGGCACCAGGGAGCCCTGAAGGCCTCAGCAGGGTTGTGCTCCTATTTTGCATTGTTTTTTACTTTTTCACTAAATCCATAAAAGCAGAGAGAACAATACACACAAATCCTCAAGTACCTGCTACTTAGGTCCAACCAACATCATCTTTTTCCTTCTCCTCCCACCTTCTTGATTTTTGCTGAGGTGTTTTAAAGGAAATCTCAGACATCATATCACTTTGCCCATAAATGTTCAGAACAAATCTCTAACAGATAAGACTTTAAAAACTGAAACCATTTTGGAATATTTAGGCTAGCCTTGGGGCGGTAAGAGACGGACTCTTTCTGGGGTGGGGCTGAGTGGAGGAGGAGCAGATAAGAGGTGGCTGGAGGGAAGAGTGGAGAGAGGAGGGTCTGACCCCAGGATGCTGTGGTTACCGGAAGTGAGGGGCGCAGAGAAGTGGGGGCTCTGAGAGGGTAAAACGTGGAGTTCAGGGATGGGTCCTCACACTCAGGTGCCTAAAGGACATCGAGGTGGGGATGCAGCACAGGCCGGTCAGTTCAGAGCTGGGCAGGGCTCGGCGACCCATTGGAGGGGGAGGTGGGTGACAATAACACAGACACATGGCTGATGCCATGGTTTTAAACCCGAGTGGCTGGTGAGGTAGTGTCAGAAGAGGGGGGTTGGGGATGACTTGTGGAGGCCTGATCCTGCAGGACCCAAGGCTCTCATGGGAGATTGTCCCAGGCCCCCCAGTTCTGCCCGCAGCATTTGAGACAGCCCACCTCTTTCCACCTCCATCATGGCATTCTCTCACCTCATTACAGCTATCCCTGCTTTGGCCCATGTGCCTACAGGCTTTTCCATTTAAGTCAGGCTATACTACTTTGCTATTTGAACACTCTAGTGCTCCCCAATCCTATATAATAAAACCCTAATATGCAAATTGACCAAATGGCCGAACGACAGGTTGCTATGATGTGCACTGACCACCAGGAGGCAAATGCTCAACGCAGGAGCTGTCGCCTGGTGGTCAGTGTGCTCCCATAAGGGGAGCACCGCTCAGCCAGAAGCTGGGCTCATGGCTGGCGTGCGCAGCAGTGGTGGCGGGAACCTCTCCTGCCTCCATGGCAGCACTAAGGACCCCTCGGGGGATGTCTGACTGCCAACTTAGGCCCATGTGGGCCTAAGCCGGCAGTTGGACATCCCCTGAGGGGTCCTGGACTACGAGAGGGTGCAGGCTGGACTGAGGGATGCCCGCCCCCCCCAGTGCGTGAATGTCGTGCATTGGGCCTCTAATGTCTCTATAATCAGCTCTGAGGCCCTTCATACTCTGCCTTGCCCCCCATCCTGTTCCTCCTGACCTCACTCCCACACTGTCCTGCTCCAACCACCCTGGCCTCCTCACTGTCTTTCCAACACACCAAGGCCCAAACTGGCCACAGGGCCTTTGTACTTGCTGTTCCCCATGCCTCCCTCACTTCCTAAATTCAGGTCTGTTTATAGAGACCATTTCTGGTCACCTTGTCTAAAATCAAACCTTACCCCAACCATACATTCCCATCTGACTTATTTCATTTCATTCTTCTCTCTAGCACCATTTGTCAATGCACGAAATGCAATGCATTTACTACTGCTTGTCCCCCCACCCTAAGTAGAATGTAAGCTCCATGAGGTAGGGGTGTTATCTGTCTTACTTGTGTTTTATCCCCACTGCCAGGAAGAGTCATTGCTCCTTATTTGGTTGAATGCATATGTGGGCATGCTGGCCCCAAAGCCAGGCATCCGCTGGCCCTCACTGTGTTGCAGGTAACCCTCCTCCATCACCCAGGATGTTCCCAGATGTCCAGTGGGCAGTGCTCATACCCTTCCCAGGCCAAGCACCAAGTCGGTGTCCTTTGAGTAAATCTAATCAACTCACTACACAGTGACCACAGTCACTACCCAAAGGACTCAGAAAAGCACTTGGATGGAATCTGAGTCCTCAGATGGAAGTCACGGCTTCCTCTTCTCCTCCTGAGCCCCAGTCATCTGGAAGGGCCACACCGTCCACCCAGGCTGGGAGACGGACATCCGTCTCCCCATTCCTATCTCCTACCCTCCGCTGAGCCCCCCTCAACCCTCCTGACCTCTGCTGCTGGTTGACTCCTTGGGGCCACTTGTCCACTGGTCCAGGGGCACATTCCTATAATATCTCTCCAATAAAATCTTAAATTCTCATGATAGAATTACATA
Source organism: Myotis lucifugus (assembly GCF_000147115.1). NCBI lineage: Eukaryota > Metazoa > Chordata > Mammalia > Chiroptera > Vespertilionidae > Myotis > Myotis lucifugus. The sequence goes on along the minus strand of NW_005871049.1, from coordinate 1,168,683 downwards.
CCTGGATGGCTCGTTACCTGGTTTGTTTAAGCCGCCTTGACTCCTCAGATGTAGTAGGAATTACCAATCTCATTTTACAGAGTGGGGGACCGAGGCTGCCAACACCCATGTGGCCTGCCCGAGGTTACATGATGGGGGAAGGCTGGGTCTGTGTGGCCCTATCTTGCCTGTGCTGGCACCACTCCTGACTTTTTTTTTTTAAGGTGGCAAAACACTCATCAAGTTGACCATTTTAACCATTTTTGAGTGTATGGTCCAGTGTCATTAAGTGAGTTCATATTATTTGCAACCATCACCACATCCAGCACCAGAACTATTTTCATATTGCAAAACGGAAACTCTGCACGCACGAAACACCAATTCCCCATTTCCCCTTCCCCCACCCCTGGCAACCGCTGTTCTCCTTGCTGTCTCTGTGAATTTGACCACTTCAGGTCCCTCCTGTAAGGGCAATCATAAGGGAATTGTTCTGTTCTGAGTAGCTTATTTCATTAGCATAATGTCCTCACAGTTCATCCATGTTGTAGCATGTGTCAGAATCCCCTTCTTTCTGATTTCTTTCTATAAAACAAGGACACATTTTCCACATTTTTTTTTTTCTGCAAAAAGCCTTATTGTTTCATTTGGTTCAATGCATGGGAAAGGGCTTCAGGGTGGTTAAAAAAATAGCTAGTAATTTTAGGAGGAGGCTCAGGTAAAAGCCAGACAGCAGAGGAGCCCCTCAAAAGCCTCTGGGCTCCAAAGGCTCCTAGTCGTGCTTGAGGGCGAGCCTTTCGAAGAGATACTTGCCCAGCCCAGCCTGGGGCTGGCCAGCCTGCGGAGGTGAGTCAGGTGGCCGCCCATCTTCTTGATGAGTTTCACCTCCTCACCCGGAAGTGGTTCTCCAGGAAGTCACAGAGGGGAGGGTCTGCACGGGTAGAACCCAGGGCAGGCAGCTCCAAAAGGGCCTGGTTCAGGTTCCTCTTCGAGGCCAGGGCGGCTTCCCTGGCGTCCTGAGTTTTGCCTACTCATCCTGGGGAGGCTTTGCAACTTTAAGAGACGCTCAATGCCCTCGCACTTCTTCTCTGCCAACTCGGGGAAGAAGTGGCCCCCGCCCTTGAGAGCCACATCGTCAGGTCGAAATAGAAGCCCCAAGAGAGGTAGGTGTGGGAGGCCTGCAGAGGCAGGTCGGCCAGGTGGTTGACCGCAGCCTCCACCTCGGTGGAATAATTCTGACGAATTTGGGAGCTCATGGTTGTTTGGCAATGAGGAGTTAAGGTAGAAGAAACAACAACCCGGTGTGCTGGCTGGTCTCAGGTGGTTCTGAAGGTGGTGACTGGGTAAGACGCAGGAGAGGCCGGAGGCTGGAAGAAGGGGTGTCCCTGGGTCTGTTCCATCCAAACACTGTTGAAGCAAGTGACAGATCTGGGACCACCGAGGGCACTGCCACATTGTCCTTGTTTCTGTGGTAACATAAATCCTTCTGTTTACAGTGGCACCCAAGCACGTGGTGCAGGGGGCATAGGGGCACAGTCCCCCTGGCAGGGAGGAGTATTTATCATTGACGTTGTTGATAATGGTCAGTGTAGGGTGGGAATGAAAGCAGACTGACTTCATTGTTTTTAATGCTCTATCGTCAATGCAGCCTCTTGTTGCCCATACCCCTCGCCAACTGCTTTCACCATCCCCCCAACTTGGTACATCACTGGTTATTTATAAATGCCTACTCATTATATAAATAATATAAAAAAGGGTTTTGAAAAAAGAACCCTGAAATTGGAGAGTTGATGACACAATTCGTCGGGGGATTCAGGGAAGGTTTTGTGCTCAAGGTCATTCTTTGGGACTCCATTGGCTCCTGATGAAGGCTTCTGTTAAACACCCTTGGCCTCTGCACCAGCGAGCTTGTGTGTGTCTCTGTGTATGTCTGCCTATGTGTGCGTGTGTGTCTGTGCTCACATGTGTCAGAAAGTCCCCAGGTTCTGGAGGCACTTTAAATTCTCAGATGCTGACCCTTAAGGAGCTAATTTTAGAATCTTGGTAGATGTTATCTGGCCCAGAACCAGGAGATCAGGAGGAAAGGGCATATTAAAGAAAGAAAAAGGCAGGTGGAAAGACATCAATAGAAACAGAAGGCTGATTGTTTATCAGAGGGATCTCCAGTAAAATCACAACCCGAGTCCCTCCATACCAGGGGTCCTCAAACTTTTTAAACAGGGGGCCAGTTCACTGTCCCTCAGACCGTTGGACCGTTTCTCTTCCATCTGATTGTCTTAAGCATTTTCTTTTCTGGAGGTGTGGGGGCATCTCCAACATTTCTCCTCGTTGGGGCCTCTGAATAGCAGAAGCAGACATCATGCCCAGAGTCCAGGGTCATGTGTGGCCTTTTCCTGACACCATGTACCTCAGGAGCTGGACATGGACAAGGCTCCATCTGGGAGCAGCTAGTGGGCACCCCTCTGTGCTGCCTCCTCAAAGTACAGGAGTGAACCAGACAGAGCCCCTGCAGCCAAGGAATCTAGAACTCACAGCTGTCACTGCTTGAGTGTCTATAGGCTCTAATAATCACATAGGGCCTTTTTGTGAGGTAGGTATTCAAAGACATGAGGGGGCCACTCCCTGCTATGGCTCTGTGGGAGGACATGCCGTACTCATAGGAGGAGAATAAACCAAAGTTTGCTTCAGCTCAGTCCCTGGCCCCAGAGGGAGTGCCATAACTATGTGCTGAATGGATGAATGAGTGGATAGATGGATGGATAATAATGATGGATGGATGGATAGATGGATGGATAATAATGATGGATGGATGGATGCATGGATGAATGATGAATGAGTGGATGAGTAGATGATGAAAAGATGAATGGGTGGATGGATGATGGATGGGCAGATGAGTGGATGATGGGTGGATAATAAATGGATGGATGAATGAATGAGATTATCTGGCTGGGTTGGGGTTTGAATCCACCTGAACTTTTCAGACTCTGGGCTTTACTTGACCTTGCAAGATTCACAGAATTTCTCCTTTAGAAAAAAAATAATAAATACTTCTTGATGAAGGGAATGATACTGGAGGGTGGAGTGGAGGGAGAGATGAAAAGTTAAAGGTTTTTGAGATAAAATGAAAGGGGCACTTAGTGCTAGAAAGAAAAAGAAAAAGCCACGTGTCAGAGGCTAATTTGCTGTGTGCCTTTGGGCAAAGTGCATCACCCCCCTCTGAGCCTCTGTTTTTTTATCTGCTAAAAGCAGATATTTTTTTTTGGCATATATCTGTTCAATTTTCCCAACACCCTTTACTAAATAGAATATCTTTACCCCATTGTATGTTCTTGCCTTCTTTGTTGAATATTAATTGACCATAAAGGCATGAGTTTATTTCTGGGCTTTCTATTCTGTTCCTTTGATCTATATGTCTGTTTTTATGTCAGTACCATGCTGATTTGATTACTATGGCCTTGTAGTCTAGTTTGATAACAGGTGGTCTGATTCCTCCAACTTTATTCTTCTTTCTCAAGATTGTTGTGGTTATTCAGAATCTTTTGTGTTTCCATATACATTTTTGGAATATTTGTTCTAGTTCTGTGAAATATGCCATTAGTATCTTGATAGGAATTGTGTTGAATCTATAGAGTGCTTTGGGTAGTAGGGACATTTTAATGATGTTAATTTTTCCTATCCATGAACACAGTATATGCTTCCATTTATTTGTACCTTCTCCAAATTCTTTCTTCAGTGTCTTATGATTTTCCAAGTACAGGTCTTTTACATCCTTGATTAAATGTATTCCTAGGTAATTTATTTTTGAATGCAATTTGTAAACAGGATTGATTTCTTAGTTTCCGTTCCTGATAGTTCATTACTGGTGTTTAAAACTGATTTCTGGATATTTATTTTGTATCCTGTTACTTTACTGAATTCATTTATCAGTTCTAATTATTTTTTGGTGGAATCTTTAGGGTTCTCTATACAGTATCATGTCATCTACAAATAATGACAGTTTTACTTCTTCCTTTCCAATTTGGATGCCTTTTATTTCTTCTTCTTTGTCTGTTTGCTGTGGCTAGGACTTCCAGTACTATGTTGAATAAGAGTGGTGAAAGTGGACATCTCTGTCCATATCGTAAAGGAAACACTTTCAGTTATCAGACATCCCTGTCTTATTCCTGTTCTTAAGGGAAACGCTGTTAGTTTTTTCCCATTGAGTATGATGTTGACTGCGGGTTTGTCATATATGGCCTTTATTATATTGAGGCATGCTCCCTATGTTCCCACTTTGCTGCGAGTTTCCTACTAGATGTCTCTATTAGATGATGTCTAAGGTCTCTTCTGGGTCTAAAATATATCTGGTAGCTCTTCAGATTATTGGATTGGACCACATTGCATCTATGTATAAAATGAATATCTTGATACCCATCATTTCTTTTGCATAAAATTGTGAGACTTTTATGCAAAAGAAATGCAGGAGGAGGGTATAAAACTTTTTGGGATACTTAACTTTCTTTGCTTTCCTTATCACAAAGCTTCCATAAAACACAATGGAATCAGAAAATCTTTATTTGAGTCTGCTGAAAAATCCTGTGATGCTTTAATAATAGCTATCCCAGGGTTAATTTACAATGCAGAGAAAATATTCACCTAAAAGTATTACTTTTGACTAAATATAACTTTGATTTTTCAGTATAGTAAGCTTGAAGATATATTCAGTGTAACAATTATTCACCAAATATTTGTCGAGGGACTACTATGTGCCGGGAAGTATTCTAGGGGCTGTAATACAATAGCAAACAACAGAAGCAAGTCTCTGCCCCCACAATACATACACATGGTGATAAATGTTAAGAAAGAGAAGAAAAATGAAGCAGGAAATGGATATAGATTGTGATTACAATGATCTAACTATAATAATAAAAGTGTAATATTCTAATTAGACCTGAAGTCCTTCCAGACGACCTTCTGGACGAAGCCAGGGCTTCGAGGGCCGAGGTGGCCGCCAGAGTGGGTGGGGCCCGAGGCAGAGCCCCCTGCCACTGGGGGGGGGGGGGGGCGAGCCCCTTGCATGAATTTTGTGCATTGGGCTGCTAGTGTTATATAAGATAGTAAAGGTGTACCTCTTTGCTTTGAGGCCCATATTTGAACAGACCTAAATTAAATGATGGAGCAAAAACTCATATAGGTTCATGTAAATTCAAATAGTGCGGGTATCTGAGAGGACAGTAGTTTCCAGGCAGAAAGAATAAGAAGTAGAAAAGATGAGAAATAACAAAGGGTCAAGAGAGTGAGTGGCAGAAATTAAGATCAGAGAAATAATATATGACATTGGATTGTACTTTAAAAATTATTTTATAAAAAATATTTTAAGTTAAAAATTTATGTGCAGCAAAATGCACGGATCCCCAGTACACAAATGAATTATAGAATATTTCCACCAGTCCAGAAAATTCTGTGACCCCTTCCAATCATGCTAATCCTCCCACAGGAAACCATTTTCCGATTTCTATAACCAGAGATTAGTTTTACTGGTTTGTGAATGGCACTTGGAAGAAATCACACAATGTAAACTCTTTTATGTTTGGCTGCATGTTTTTTCCCCCCAGATTCATCCATGTTATTATGTGTATCAGATACTCATTATTTTTAAAAATATATTTTATTTATTTTTTTATCATTTTTCTTTTAAAAAAATATATTTTTTATTGATTTTAGAGAGGAAGGAAGAAAGAGAGAGAGATAGAAACATCAATGATGAGAGAATCATTGATCAGCTGCCTCCTGCATGTCCCACAATGGGGATTGAGCCCGAAACTCGGGCATATGCCCTGACTGGGAATTGCACTGTGACCTCCTGGTTCATAGGTCGACGCTCAACCACTGAGCCACGCCGGCTGTGGCTCATTATTTTTATTTCTGTGTAGTATTCCATGTGTGACTTTACCACCATCTGTTTATAAAATGTCATTGATATTCGGGTTATTTCCAGTTTTGGGATATTGTGAATGGAGCTGCCATGGATATTTGTGTATCAGTCTTTTTGTGGACATATGTTTTAATGTCTCTTGCATAAATACTTAGGATTGAGATTTTGTGGTTAAAGGTGCATATTTCACTATGTAAAAAGCTGCCACATCAATTTCTTCAAAATGATTGTGACATTTTACACACCCACTGTAAATGTATAAAAGCTCTAGATCCATATTGTTGTCATTGTCTTTTTAATTTTAGCTATTTTAGTGGGTATAAAGTAGTATTTTTCCTGTTGGTTTAATTGGTATTTTCCTGACAACTAGTGATAAGCACTTTGTCATGTGCTTGTTGGACCCTTGTTTATCCTTTTTAATGAAGTGTCTCTTCAAGTCTTTCCCCCATTTTTATTTGGTTGTCTTTTTAGTATTGATTAGTAAGATTCCTTTATATATTCTGTTTGTCTACCTGATGGTATAGGGCAGTGATGGCGAACCTATGATACGCGTGTCAGAGTGACACGCGAACTCATTTTTTTGGTTGATTTTTCTTTGTTAAATGGCATTTAAATATATAAAATAAATATCAAAAATATAAATCTTTGTTTTACTATGGTTGCAAATATCAAGAAATTTCTTTTTTAAAAAAAATATATTTTATTGATTTTTCACAGAGAGGAAGGGAGAGATAGAGAGTTAGAATCATCGATGAGAGAGAAACATCGATCAGCTGCCTCCTGCACATCCCCTACTGGTGATGTGTCCGCAACCCAGGTACATGCCCTTGACCGGAATTGAACCTGGGACCCCTCAGTCCGAAGGCCGACGCTCTATCCACTGAGCCAAACCAGTTCCGGCTATCAAGAAATTTCTATATGTGACACGGCACCAGAGTTAAGTTAGGGTTTTTCAAAATGCTGACATGCCGAGCTCAAAAGGTTCGCCATCACTGGTATAGGGTCTCTCCTGTAGGGGATCCTTGGGTGAGCATTACCATGCAATCAATAATAGAGCAATCACTATGTATATGGTACCAGGTGGGTACTAGATTTATTGGGGTGATCACTCCATAAGCATATACGTGGTTAATCACTTTGTTCTAGACCTGAAAATAATATAATAGTATATGTCAACTGTAATTAAAGATAAACTTAAAAATTAAATCAAATTGAAAATAAAATGAAGATAACACCCACCAAATCTTTCTGTTCTTCACATTAGATAATTTCTATTAATCTTCTTACAATTTCACTAATCATATCTTCTGCAACCTACAATCTGATGTTTAGATTATCCAGAAAATTTTTCGTTCCAGATATTGTACTCTTCAGTTTTAAAACTTGAATTTTTTGTGATTTTTATTTCTCTGCTGATATTCCCCATCTGTTCTTCCTTCTGACCCTTTTTTACACTCTTAAATGTACGTATAAAAACTGCTATAAAGTTCTTTTATCTTAATTCCAACATTTGGATTTCCTTGAGGTCTGTTTCTATGCATCGAAAAATTGTGAACAGAAAGTGATGCACTCTGAATTGTCTTTTTAAAAAAGTACTACTCTGGTTGCCGTATGGTCAATGGACTTTGGGAGTACATAAATCAAAGGATGGGCACAGCTTATGAGGAGAGCGTTATAGTCAGCAGGGGTGATGGTGGTTTGGTCGTGGGTGGCAGCACTGGTGGGGATGAGGGGGTTCTGACCATCAGGTCTTACTGACAGATTGGAAGGGACACTTTCATGATTAGTCTGCCCAGAATAGGTACCTTTGGTAATCAGTAGCCCAGAGGAAGTATTTTTGTCTTATGAGCACAGATTTGCACGTCTGCGTATGGAAGACCTTGCAATAGAGTGATATCTGCAGAAATATAACTTTGGGTCTGATGCGTTCAGCCTAGAGTTTTAAATGGAATCTCTCTAAGTTTGATGAGAAGCTAGAAAGCAGACTATTTTCAGTAGGTTGGGTACAAGTGAGGAGTAAAGGCCAAAGGATGCTCTTAGCATCCCTTGAAAGCAGTGGTTCTCATTCAGGGGCGGATTTGCCCCCTGGGGATATATGGCAATGTCTGGAGAAGGTGGATTGCCTAGACGGGAGGAATGGAGTGCTGCTGGCATCTAGTGGATAGAGGGCAGGGATGCCGCAAAACATCCTAAAGTACACAGGCGGCGCCCCATGGAAAAGTAGTATCCATCCCACATGTCAGCAAGAACATTGAGAAACCCTGCCGCAGAAGTTATTATTTTGTAAGAAGAGGAAACCCCTAACATCTGAAATGTAATTTTATATTTAGACTCATGCGCCTATCTTCCCAGGCAGGGCCCGATGCTAAGTAGACTAACTACAGTGCCTTACAGTGTTCATAAGGCAGAGGATTATAAAGTCCTGCTTTTTAGTCTCAAACCACTTTATAGACTGCAATTCCCAGCCAAAGTTCTCCTGGACGTTGGGTTCAGCTACAGGGAGGTCAATATCTCACCTCCATTACTAGAGATAGTGTGCTCCCTGGCGCTGACAGTACGTGACACTCTGAGCCTCGGATGGCCCTCAGGACGGATTTTAAACTCCGCTGCTCTTCTAGACTCTGTGTCAGCCTGTCATGGCTTTTGAGATTACGGCTGCCTCCTCGGAGGGCCGCATGCCTCCGCACAAGGCCGACGGCTACCTCCTGGGAGGGCTGCATGCCTCCGCACAAGGCCGACGGCTACGTCCTGGGAGGGCTGCATGCCTCCGCACAAGGCCCACAGGTGACGCTCACAGCCGGCTGGCGGGGCAGCTCTGCATCCCAAGCAGGACTCAAACTCCAGGAGGACACCGCCCCTTCGAAGGCGGGGAAGCCGGCGAAAGGGGCGCGCCAGCCCTCCGCCAGGACGCCGCACCTCTGCCTTCCCAGCCCGTGGGCAGTGCGGGGAAGCGGGAGGCGGGGAGGCGGGGAGGTGGGGTGGCGGCACCGGGCCGGGGTGCGCCTAGGCAGCCTCGGAGCCCGCTGACGCTCCCGGGAAGAGGCGATGCCCGCGGCGGAGGTGGCGGTCCGGCGCTTCCCGCTTCCCGACGGGGCCACCGGCACGCGGGCGCACACGGTGCCCCGGCTCTTCTGCTCCTCGGTCTTCGCTCGGCCCTCGTCCTTGCCGCAGGGCACGGGCTACGGGCTGCTCATCCAGAGGTTCCCCAGCCCGTAGGCGACCCGCTTGACAGGCCCCGCAAGGTTTAAGTTCGGGGTACAGCACCTGCCGAGGGCTTCGCAGCGAGCGAGCACTGCAAGGAGAGCCTCGTGCGGCTGCAGATGCAGGTGGCGGCTCTCGGTCCTGGGGGTTGCGTCCTCTCCGCGATCCTCAGCGTCCCCGAGTTGCCTGGGCGCCGGGCACTGCGCGCCTCGCTGGCTTGGAAGGACCAGAATCCTTGAACGCCCGCCGGAGTGTGTGTCTGTCCGAAGGTGAAGGTCACCAGCCCTCTTCGGTCCAGGCGGGGCGCAGGACTCCCAGCTGGTCCGCAGCCGCGGGGGGTGCGCCTGGTGTCCCAGGAGCAAGTCCCAGCCTCCCGCCTGAGCGCAGGGCGGTGCAGTGGTGGCTGTGTCTTTATGTCGGGGTGCTGCCGAATGGGACAAAGAGATTGTAGGAGGACTGGCTTTAGGATTTGTTCCCTGGAGTTGTGTTCACCACGCGGGGAAACACGAACTTCAGGGGTGAGACCCATTCCCCCCCTCTTGCCCAATTTTCAGTTTCTTGAGCTTAAGCCTCTAGGAACTGAACTGAATCTGTTGATGATATATGTGTCGCCTATATTTAAAGCGTCCTTTGTCTCCAGGACTGCAATACCTCCTTAAATGTCAACTGTAGCTAGACCAGGATTTCCTGGCCGTGCTGGCTGAGAAAGTTGAGATGTCTGAGGGTTATTTTATAGCTTTTTAAATGTTTGTTAAAAAGCTCTGATCTCATACCACAGTGGGTGGGTCTCCTGTCCTCATTATACGCTCAGGGGATTCAATGGAGGATTTATGTTTTTGAATAGAAAGAACATAAAGGTATAGTTTAGAGACTACATCATCAACATTCTTTTCTTTAGTTGAGAGACTAGATGCTGTTTCTTCAGAAGACCAAACTGAAATGTGGAATTCGGGGTTAGAAGGCATTTTAATATTCAAGCGTCATTTTCTGAGGATTATTAAAATTAATTAATTAATTAATTAATTATTCCGTAATTTGCCGTGGAATTGGTCTTGTTTCCCAGCACCCAGCACCCACACCAGAAGCTCCCAAGGCAGGTCCATTAACCTGAGTAAAGGCCCTAAGTTCAGAGGACAAAGACTTTGAGAGTCCACTGTCCACCGAGGATGGTTTAGAGAAGAAGCTATTGTACCTGAAGGAACCCAGTCAAGTGCATGACCAAACAAAGGCCACACAGGGTGGTTAGTACAAAGATGAGGATACAGCTAGGGAATGATGATTGACAAATTCTCCCCCGGCAGATTAGGGCTTTTTAAGTCCAGAGCCTTTTTGTTTTAATTCTCTCTAGTAGTGGTTTTTGTTGTTGTTGTTGTTGATTGGTTTGGGTTAATATACAAAATATTTTCTGACTCTTAACAGGATAGGAAATTTTGCTCCAAGCTTATATTCCCTTGAAAGAGTTCACAGCATAGTCTAAAAATTGCCGCCCAACACGCACTGGACATACCCAGCTCCTACGCACAGGTGAAGAGCAGAGGCTCCGGGTGGGCAGCAAGAGCAGGTTGACATTGATTGAGCCTTTGCTGAGCCTGGCAGTAATAGATAGATGCTCTGGGTCTATTATCCAATTCTCGTCAGGTTGTTTCTATCATCCTCACACGCTGAGGTTTAGTAGCTGGAACTGGGAGTGGGAATGTCTGCACCTGTTTTATGGGTCCCTCACCAACTGTGTGGCCTTGAATATTTCTAAATATGAGTTGTGAGGAATGACAGCTCTTTAATGCATATACCAGGGCAATGTCTACAAATTCTACTGAGTAGGCTAATTATTAATTTTATGTGCAATCACTCTTGATTAAATGCAGCTCTGCTAGGGAGTTGCTAGTCATGCCAAGTGGCCTGGAGTCAGTGTGCAGCAGGCATTGCTCAACCAGAGCTTTCCAACTTGATTGCTCACGGGGGTGAGGCAGGGAGTACAAATAAATGAAATGGGAGAGGTAGGTCTGGCACAAGGGAAAGTGCACGTACCTTCTGAAGGGGCGGGCCCTGGGAATGCAGAGCCAGTGGTGGCAGAGCTTTCAAATCTTCTAGAGCAGTGGTTCTCAACCTGTGGGTCGCGACCCCTTTGGCGGTCGAACGACCCTTTCACAGGGGTCGCCTAAGACCATCCTGCATATCAGATATTTACATTACGATTCATAACAGTAGCAACATTACAGTTATGAAGTAGCAACGAAAATAATTTTATGGTTGGGTCACAACACGAGGAACTGTATTTAAAGGGCCAGAAGGTTGAGAACTATTGTTCTAGAGAAAACGAAAAGCCTGACTTTTTAGATGCTGGTCCATAGGCCATGAGACCTGTCTGTAGCTACAGCTCATCCCCTGCACATGGTGCTCTTCAAACTCCTCCTCCTTCAGTTTTACTGGTGGTTTTTATTTCCTGTAGAGACCACTAGTAAAGACCACTGTATAGGCCAGCCGTGGGCAAACTACGGCCCGCGGGCCGGATCCGGCCCGTTTGAAATGAATAAAACTAAAAAAAAAAAAAGACCGTACCCTTTTATGTAATGATGTTTACTTTGAATTTATATTAGTTCACACAAACACTCCATCCATGCTTTTGTTCCGGCCCTCCAGTCCAGTTTAAGAACCCATTGTGGCCCTCGAGTCAAAAAGTTTGCCCACCCCTGGTATAGGCTCTCTAAGGCAGTGTTCTCAGACTTTGCTAGAATCACTTGGAAAGCTTTAAAAACTCTGATACCCAGAGCACGTTCCACACCAATGAAATCAATCTCCATAGGGGGGACCCAGATGTTGTTGGATATTTTTTAAGTCCCCAGGTGATTCCAGTGCGTGGCCAAGTCCAAACCCTTGCTACTCAGCGTGCCCCTCACATCCTCACCGTCATGCCGGTGGCACGTGCAGACTCTGGAGCCCCATCCTGTACTACCGAGGCAGATCTGCACTTTAACAAAATTCCAGGTGATTCCAAAGCAGGTTAAAGTTTGCGAAGCATTGCCTGATCATTATCAAGTGACAGGTCGGCCCTCACTTTTAAGCCTTAGGAAAGTGGTTCTTAACCACAGCTACACATTAAAATCATCAGAGAGTTTAAACAATGTACCCATATCCAGGCCTGTCTCAGGAGATTCTCACTTAATTGATCTGTGGTGAGTGCTGGGCATCAGCCAGTATTTAAAAAACTGTCCCAAAGTGAGTCTAATATGCTGCCAGGGTTGAAAACAACTGTCTTAGTTCAATTTTCTTTATTCTGTAGTTCTGTGAACTTGTCTTCACCCAATAAATATTTCTACCATAGAGTTATTTGATAACTATTTCATATTGAACAAGGTGCTGGGAGAATTTTGCCTGATAACAAAACCATGTCGGTGGTTATATCTAGGTCTGAATGTCTTTTAAAAAATGCTCAAGATATAATAATTTTAAAAACATTTTATCTTTAATAACATGAAATAAAACTATTAATGATGTAAATACATTTAAGAAAATAATGCATTTCTATGATACAGAAGAATGAGTAACAAAACTATAGGAGAACCAGGATATATTGAATCTACTTCTTCCCAAAGTAGTTTCTTTGGTTTTAGTGGGCACCCATAATTGTGAAAATCATGCATTTACTACAGCCAACTGCAGGCCTTTGATATACGGAGACCCAACATAATAATAAAATATAAGGGATACTGATAAATACAGACCAGTATCAATTAGCTAATGCAGGCCACTAAGCTTCTGTGTAATGAATTATGAAAATTATTCCTATGGCTGGCCTAAAAGCTTTCTTTAGAATGCTGTTTTATAGAAGACAATTTTGATAATGCCTCCTCTGAATGTCTTTTGATTATTTATAGAAATAAACTCTGCAGCAGCCACTTCTGAAGATGGGAGTAAGAGTCAGCCAACTGTAGTTTGTAAATTGGCAGTCCTTCACTCTTCACTTTCTTTTTTTATTTTTCTACACAGCAAAACCATTTGGGGACCTTTTCAAAAAATAATAATGCCTGGATGCAACCACATTTACTGTGCTTTCAAAGGGATACTTCTGATGGGGTGAAGGGCAGAGTCACCCAAACATAGGCCCTTAAAAAACAGCAGGAATGGCTCGGTCAGCCAGGTGTCGTACCTGAGGGGACTTAGAGATCACCTGGAATACACTGAATTATACCATCACTTACTCCTGTGAACTCCAGTTTCTCCAGCTGTAAAAATGAGAGAACATCTCATGTTACTTATGAGAGAACTTCATATGATCTTTCTAAAGTATTTAGCAGAGTGTCTACTCTCAATACTGCTCAAAGCCTAATTCTACAGGCAGGTCTTCTGACAGAAATCATCATAAGAAGTGTTTATCAAGAACTTTGGCTCCCCTGTCTTTAATTTCTACCCAAATTAAAGTAGTTAAATGAACTAATTGCCTTCCTTCCAATCATGTAAATACAAAAATAACTACCTTTCCCTATGTAGATTGCATGGCCTACCATAAAGAACTGGAAATATCCCCAATAAGCTGAAGGATATTCAATGTGAAAAATAAGTACTCCCCAACCTCCGCCTCACAGGACAAACTAAGCAATTTGATTGAGCAATTCAGTTTATTCAGCTTTGCGGGGCATGTGGGAAAGCCAATGCATGTGGATGAGCCTGCCATCAAATGCATTTTAAGATTCATAATAAGGTTCTTTGGTCACAGTGGCCAATAGGTCACACATGTTATTCAAGTTTAATAGGCTAATTTATCCAGTCATGTGCTACAGTGGTTTGCAATCTTTCTATCATAGCAGAACTAAAAAAGAAAAGCTAACATATCTAGGATACTTTGGGTACTGGAGTAACCAGATACAGCTTGTTTAGGAGAGACAATATGCTCAAATGCTGGAAAGATCCGTGCATTAGATGCTAGTGACAAAACACCTGCACCAGAAGGTCTATGGCGCCCCCTTTGGGCAACTGTGGGAATAAGACTCTCAACATGGCTTTGTCCAGAGCAGTTCAGACACAGTGTTTTCTTATTTACCTTCCACATAAGCCTTCATTTACAGAAAATTAAATTCCTGTATGGACCAAGCTATAAGAAAATGAGGACTCATTGCTTACTGTTTATAAAAATGTAAATTCATAATTGGTACCAGATTTATCGTAGTGATCACTTCATAAGGTATTTATAAGTATCCCATATAATAAGAGGCTAATATGCAAATTGTCCCCTCAACTGGGAGTTCAACCAGGGGGCAGGGCTGGCCAGCCACTGCCCTCAGCCCCTCCCCCTGGCTGGCCCAGTCTGATCGGGGTGGGCCGGCCGGACTCCACCTGTTCATGAATTCGTGCACTGGGCCTCTAGTTTAAAAATAAAGACTGATTCCTTTTGTCCTTTAAAAATAAATTGTAACTGAAATCATTGCATTCTCATGATAGCTGATTTTACTGTCAATCTTAAAACAAGGACAGTCATCTATAATATCAATTTTTAAAAATAAATGTTTATTTCAGATTAGATTTACAGAAACACTGCAAAGATAGTATTGTTTCCCCTACTAACCTCCTACATAACTGTGATTCTCTTGTGAAAAATAAGAAACCAACATTGGTACATCACTATTAACTAAATGCCAGGCTTTATTCGTATTTCACTAGCTTTGCTGCTGCTGTCCCATTTCTGTTCCAGGTTCAAGTTTAGGATACTACAGTTCATTTACTCATCATGTTTCCTCATCTTCCTCTGGTCTGACAGGTTCTGAGTCTTTCCTTCTTTTCAATGTCCTAGAAAGCTTTGAGTACTGGTTTGACATTTTGGAGAATGTACCATTTTTCCCATGATTATGCTGGGCTTTTGAGATTTGGGAAAGAATACCTTAGAAGTAAAATGTCCATAACACATCATGTTGGGGGTACCTGACACCCATATGACATCCCTGGTGAGGTTAGCCTTCAGCATTGGTTAGGTAGTGTTTGCCAGGTTTTTCTACTGTCAAATTACTACTTTTCTCCTTTTCATGTTCTATTCTTTGGAAGCCAGTCACTCAATCTATCCACACTCACTTTTAAATAGTGTGGTGGGCAGAGTTTTTAAATGATCCCAAGGTTCCCACCCCCTGGTGTGTATATTATGTGTAATCCCTTCCCCTTTAGTGAGGGCTGGGCTTGTGAGGGACAACGGTGGTGGGATAGTCACTGTTCTGTAAGACTGAAGGGAGAGTCTCCCGGTGGAATTGAAAATGAGGTCCCCATGTAAGAGGGCTACATGGCTATGACCTGAGAGTAGCCTCTTGGAACTGAGAGGTTTTAGTTACTTTGTTGTACAGCAATAGAAAATGAATCCTAGAGATTACAGGAAGTTAACACAGATATTTAAGGTAGGCAAACTTACATTCTTTTTTGCTACCAACATTGTTTTCTATGCCTGATCTACAGGCTAATTCTAAATGTAGAAAAACAATAAATAAATTATTATATACATACATATATATATTCTGAAAAATTTAAATATGTGCTAGGAACTCATACAAGTCACATGGATTTCCCTTTCTGTAGTGTTAAAAACTCATGGCACACTTTAATTTGCTTTAGATTTAGAGTCCCTTTTGTCCCTGAATTATTTGTTTACCATGGCCAGTTTTATCTATTAATCTTACTGTCTTTGTTGCTGACCAATCTTTGTTATTGGCCATATAAACAATCAGTGGCTGGTTGCTCATGTTTAAGAATAAAAAACTGTGTTGATTATATCAAGTACTTGGTATGGGTTTCTGAAGTTGTGCTAGTACATGTACATTGCTTTACTCATAGGACTCTCCCCTGAATGAGAAGGCTGGTTGGAACCTTTCTTTCTCCCTTTTTTTCTCTGAGTGAGTCTTATTGACTGACAAATTTTGTGGTCAGACACAGAGAACTGCTTTGTAAGTTAGGAGTTTCCCCAAATCTGGAGTGAGGATGTCTTCTGGTATAGTCACACCCACAGAAATACTGTAGCTTTCTCTAGGCAGCTTTTTCAATATTTTTAGAAGAGGTTAAATGTGTTTTATGATGGGAGGGAGATAAGCACGGTGTGTGTGTGTGTGTACAGGTGTGCATGTGTAGGGGTGTGCATGTGTACGGGTGTGCATGTGTACGGGTGTGCACGTGTAGGGGTGTGCGTGTGTAGGGGTGTACATGTGTAGGGGTGTGCATGTGTAGGGGTGTGCATGTGTAGGGGTGTGCATGTGTAGGGTGTGCATGTGTAGGGGTGTGCACGTGTAGGGGTGTGCATGTGTACGGGTGTGCATGTGTAGGGGTGTGCATGTGTAGGGGTGTGCACGTGTAGGGGTGTGCACGTGTAGGGTGTGCATGTGTACGGGTGTGCATGTGTAGGGTGTGCATGTGTAGGGGTGTGCACGTGTAGGGGTGTGCACGTGTAGGGGTGTGCATGTGTAGGGGTGTGCATGTGCAGGGGTGTGCATGTGTACGGGTGTGCATGTATAGAGAGACATTAAATAAAAACTACTTCATTTGGCTTTTTTCACTCTTATGCTCTATGCCTACATACACTGAGCTTAGTCCATCTGCAATTCTATTGGGGAGTTCGGCTTTCCCCTGCATTTTGGTTCCCTCCTGGTCTTCCTTTTTCATTAGCAGATTTCCACGTACAGTAAGGTCTCAGTTAATGTCATGAATAAGTTCTGTGACTTTAAGCGAAATGCCATGTAATGCAACCAGTTCTTTTCCTAGGTTAATTGATGTAAATGAGTTAAATTCCTACATCATCTCTTTGGCATCATAACAAAACGACAGTGAATGAAAATGACTTTATTAAAAAATCTGCTGTACTTTCAGACTTCCAGAAAATTTAGTCTCTAATTCCCAAATAACCACCGATAAATCTCTCCACTCTTACAAGTTAATTCATTTCTGGGTTCCCTTTATTGTTCCGGGAAGGAGGAAGAGAGGCAGGCGTATGTGTACATCTTTGAATGAGCACCGAGGAGCTCCCTTTTAGTCCTGACTTACCTCTGCCCGTCTCGGCCAGCTTGTTAGCCTCCAGTTCTTTTTCTGCTGTGCCCACCTATGGCCGATGTTCACGCAGACAGGGTTTCCTTAATGGTAGCAGTTGGGGGCATGTTCCTGGGTCTCAAACTTGGCTCTGGAACCTGCCTGACGGATTGCTTTGGGAGAGTTATTTAAAATTTGTGCCTCAGGAAAAAGAAGGATACATATGTAATACTCTTTGTAATACTTTAAGCAATAAATAAATAAAAAAATTTGTGCCTCAGCCAGGACCCAATCAAGATGATTACTGTTGTCCACTTCTTAGAGTAACCTGAGAATGACATCATATTTTTTACGGCCACACTGTTTCC
Source organism: Myotis lucifugus (assembly GCF_000147115.1). NCBI lineage: Eukaryota > Metazoa > Chordata > Mammalia > Chiroptera > Vespertilionidae > Myotis > Myotis lucifugus. The sequence continues at coordinate 1,151,238 of NW_005871049.1, read as the reverse complement.
AAAACTGTCTTCTGACTTTAAAATAACCTCTGTCACAAAATCCATAAGCGGACACAGAAGAATGCCATCCAGCAGAGGTAAACCGAGCATACTCCAATGTCCCATCAACACATCTTGAAGTTCTTCATTCTCACTGGTGAGTGATTCCTGACCAGCACGCAGAACGCTAGGCTCAGGGGCCAGCCGGGAAGAAAACTGGCAACATAACTTTCAAAATCCTGCCCCTTGGTGGAACTTATCCTCAGTGTTGATTTCATTATGGTTTCTCTGTTTATAATCCTCTGACTAAATGAGGGCTTGATGAATCATTGCGTAATTAAACAACCATGAAACAGCAGGGATGCACATTCGGGCTCTCCAACAGGCGAGACCTGTTTTCACTTTAGTTGGTTGATAGCGAAAAGGTGACTCTAAGGGGACATTTTGTTCTTACTACTTTTACAAGACACATATAGGGAGAAATAAAGGACTTCCATCGCAGACACCGACATACATATTTTTAAATCCTTATAGACAATTAACCACAGAAGAGGCGTAACCTTTAAATGTTCCTTTATGTGTTTCCAGGATTTGGATGAACTAAATGAATCATTTCCATCTAGGTCTGGGCTCTGTCTGGCAGACACCGCAGGACTAGTGTGGGCGGACTTGGTTATTATCATTGCTGTTAGTTTCAGAAAAGTAGTTGAAGAGTCAAAATACTTGGGTTTCCTTAATATCTCATTGAGGATATCAGCATCTATATGCATATCTAAAACTTTTGTATTTTTAAGGTTTTTTCAACAGTTATTACTTTAGGGAAAAAGTCTGCAATCCTATTACTACTTATGAAATGGTCATGTTCCTTTTTTAAAGCATTGTTTAAGGCACAGCCCAGGTGCTCGCTGACAGTCCTTATCCCTTTTCCTCCCAAGTGTGTCTCCTTCATGACTTTCATCACCACTGTTCTGTGTTGAGTTCAGGTGTCAGGAACCATAGAAATGAGCCCCCTGGGGTACGATCGACAATGGCCTCTGTAGTTGAAGTCCCTTCCCTCTACATATATTGTTGACATACCGTAATTTGACCTTGCCTGGAATTTTTCTGTCTTTCCCTATAGCCTTTAGAGCATGTCCCCTGTCACTTTGATATTTCAATGTCCAGGGATGTTTATTATGGCTGTCTGCAAACTTAAATATTAAATAAGAACTTATCTGATACTGATCCTGATGAGACCCTGTTCTTCATGCTCCTTCTTCTGGAGTTGTGCCTGCCTGTTGTTTCTTTTATGAATCTACTAGGGGCCCAGTGCACAAATTTGTGCACCTTGAAAGGAACTGTGGGCCGCGAGGCTGCGGTGGGCACAGGAGTGGGTCTTGGCCCATCCTCTATGCCCCCATCCAGCCCATCCTGTCGTGGCCCCCCTGGTCCCCTGTCTGTTGGCATCTCCACTCCCGCCACTCCCACATGCTGATGGCGCCGGCCCCGCTCACACTGGCTGATGGCGCAGAGCGATTGGGGCTGGCGCCAGCAGCGGTGTGAGCAGGGCCAGTGCCATCAGCGAGTGCAAGTGGCGGCTGCTGCCCCGATCACCCCTCAGGAGCAGGGGGAGGTGGAGAAGCCTCAGGGGCGATTGGGACCAGCAGTTGCTGCTCCACCAGATAACAGCGCCCAGTGATTGGGACCGGCGCTGGGCACTGACAACGGGTGCAAGTGGTGGCTCTGGCTGGGGGTGCGAGTGGGCGCCCGCAGTGGGTGCGAGTGGCGGCTCCGGCGCTGGCAGCGGGTGCAAGCAGGGCCATTGCCAGCAGTGGGTGCAAGTGGCGGTTGCCTGCCCTGATCACCCCTCAGGAGCAGGGGGAGGTGGAGAAGCCCTGAGGGGCGATTGGGGCTGGCAGCCACCGCTCACAGCTGTTGATGGCGCTGAACAATCAGGCCGGTGCCTGGTGCAAGTGGCAGCTCCAGCGCCAGTAGCGGGTGTGAGTGGGGCGGTGCCGGCAGCAGGTGCGAGCGCTGGGCGGGACTGTGGTGTGCAGGAGCAAAGAATTTTCAGTAACCACCACAGGCTCACCCTGATAACAGCGACCAGCGAACCAGCACCCCACCTTGGTCTGGTGCCCCTGCTCACCTGCTTCACCATCCCTCTGTGGCTGATGCCTGCCATGTTCCGTGCTCTGCCGCATGTTGCCAATGCCCGCTATGTTCTGCACATGCCCCCCTGGTGGTCAGCGCACATCATAGCGACTGGTTGTTCGGTTGTTCCACCGTTTGGTCTATTTGCATATTAGTCTTTTATTATATAGTATGAGAAACTTCTATCTTTGTGACAGTTATTCATAAAAATGTCTTCCAATTCTCACTTTATAAGTTTATAAGAGCCATTACAAGTAGTCACTTGTTACCGGTGTCTGAGAAAAGAGATTACCACCCCTGCTTCCTCACATTGCTATCCCACTAACCCCCGCAAAATGCTATTTAACAAATTTATAAAATCACTTGTTTTCCTGGTAGATTACATTTACCAAAACCATTTACATTCTTCTTCATTGATTAATGAAAAGACAGCGCCAGAGACTGGCAAGATGAGGATGGAAATAGAAAATCTCCTGGCAAAATTATTTTAAGAAGAAAGTGCTTTCCTTTAAGGCAGTGGTTCTCAACCTTCCTAATGCCGCGACCCTTTAATACAGTTCCTCATGTTGTGGTGACCCCCAATCATAAAATTATGTTCATTGCTACTTCATAACTGTAATTTTTCTACTGTTATGAATCATAATGTAAATATCTGATATGCAGGATGTATTTAGGCGACCCCTGTGAAAGGGTCGTTCGACCCCCAAAGGGGTCGCGACCCACAGGTTGAGAACCGCTGCTTTAAAGACTTAAAAGCTAGGAACCTTGGCTGGTCACTAAACCTTCTCCTGACATTGGGTACAGCAAGGACCTGTTCCGACTTAACAAGGGAATATATGCCTGCACATACCTAAGCAGTTCATTCCAGTGACTTGGATTTTGTTTACGTAGAGTCAAAGCATATATAATTTGATTTCTAATAGCTATATTTTAAACTTGCCTTTTGTTAAGTAACTGTGATTAAACATAAACATTTGTCCACGTACCTTATTTAGTCTATCATTATGTGTCTTTTGAAATTTGAATGAATTATGAGCACCCGTTTGAGAAGAGTGCCTTTACAACGTGACCAGTGATGAATACACTGAGAATGACCTGCGCAGACCATGTTCTCAGGCCAAGAGAGTCTCATATTTCATGGAGTTTTGTGACATGTGCGTACTGTATATTTGGTGTCTTATGATACGTAGGCAAGATGCTGAAACTGTTTTTTACAATAAAACAACTAGTGTTTTGTCGCTTCTGCAGGAGATTATCAGCCTTTTAAAAGCAATAAGGGAACATTTTATAATTGAGGGACTACTTAGATCAGGGTCATAAATCAAACATTTTTTATTTACTGTTTTTTTGTTTGCAAAGCAAGAGTTACAGAGATAATTTAATATCCGTGAGTTTAAGCTGATTACGGTTTAGTAGAAAAACAAGAACTAACTGTGAGGTAAAAGGGGACTCGGTACAAATTTCCATGGAAACAATGAGAGAGGTCCTATTGATTCCATTTGTAGTAATTCCCAAAGCTACAAGGAGCCTGCATTTGAACTAAATTTGTGCTCCTCTCTTAGTCATCTATAGCTTGGGGAGGTGGACACAGGAGAGTACATTTCTCTCGTCCTCTCCCACTCAACCAATTTCTGGTGTTGTTTCCATCCAAGTTTCCTGCCCTGTACAATTAGTTCTAAAGAATTCCTTGTGCATCTGGAATTCCTTGCTAAACTGGACACAGGATGTAGAGGATAAGATAGATCTTAAACATTTTGTACTTTGTGGGCAAGACCATGAATACCTTTGCCAGTCAGCCAAGAGTACACCATATATTTTTGAAGGGATTCTTGAAATGAACATGAAGATCATTAACATGCATGATTTTGACAAGAGCACTTAGATATTGAACTTGGGTTGACAAGTTAACCTCACATCTACTTACTGTGAAGTTAAAAGTGACAGAAGAGTGATAAACATGGATGTGCTTCTGTGACCAAGATCTCAAGGATGATGTCATTTTTAATCACTCTGAAAGGCAGCCCTAAGTTTGCTATCCACACAGAACTTACTGCCCTGTTATACTTCAGTGTCTTTTACCTCCCGGATGGCCTAGTCACCTTCATTCCTGTCAGGTGTCATGGTCATTAGTTTGAGGTGTAAAAGAAGGGAAAATTAAATTAAATAAGCATAAAGACCTTGGAGGAGTAGGGGTCCAGCAAAGTGGGAGGAAGCCGCATTTTTCAGCTGATTATCTGTGGAGATGCCAAGCTTCTAGCTTTTTTAAGAAAAAATATTTTTATTGATTTTGGAGAGGAAGGGAGAGGAAGAGATAGAAACATCAATGAGAGAGAATCATTGATTGCCTCCTGTACGCCCCCTACTGGGGATCAAGACCACAACCTGAGCATATGCCCTTACTGGGAATAGAAGCATGACCTCCTGGTTCATAGGTCAACACTCAACCATTGAGCCACACCAGCTAGGGCACCATGTTTATTCTTCGCTTCTTTCTCTCCACGCTGTAATATAAACTCCATGCAGGTAGACATCTTTGTTTTTTTTTAATTGATGAATTCCAAACATCTGCAACAGTGCCTAGGACACTGTAGATGTTCAACAAATATATATTTGTTGAATGAATAAATAAGGATAATGGTATTTTTCTCTTTAAATAAAAGGCATCATTATTTTTATCTGTGCTATACTTTTTATTTAAACTTATTTTAGCAATAGATATTTAAAATACACTATGGGGCCTGGCTGGCATACTCAGTGATTGAGTGTCGACCTATGAACCAGGAGGTCATGGATCAATTCCCGGTCAGGGCATATGACCGGGTTGCTGGCTTAATCCCCAGTGTGGGGCATGTAGAAGGCAGCCAATCAATGATTCTCTCTCGTCATTGATGCTTCTATCTCTCTCTCCCTCTCTCTTCCTCTCTGAAATCAATAAAAATATATAAAATACACTGGGAATTTGACTTAAAATACTTACTTAAATTTGTACTTTACTATTCTAGTATAAATATTTAAAAAATATTCTGTGTTTTCTTATGAGGTAATCTTAGCTGCTTTATATTTCCTGCTAACATTTTAAGAAAAATGGATTTATGACAAAGAATTGACAATTTATAAACTTCACTTTTCACTCAACAGTTGTATTTTTATTTCTTTCTTTTTAAAAATATATTTTTATTGATTTCAGAGAGGAAGGGAGAGGGAGAGAGAGAGAGAGAAACATCAATGATGAGAGAGAATCATTGATTGGCTGCCTCCTGCAGGCCCCCTACTGGGGATTGAGCCTGCAACCCAGGTATGTGCCCTTGACTGAAATCGAACCTGAGACCCTTCAGTCTGCAGGCCGACGCTCTATCCATTGAGCCAAATCAGCTAGGGCCCAACAGTTATATATTTATTGATGTTAATTAAGTTCTTTGTTTCCTACTTTAAAGTCCCCAGACTGTCTCTCTCAAAGATACCAGTTGTATTTCTCTGGAAATATAGGTTTATACTCTACAGGATCAAGAGAAATTTCATTGACTATAAGGGATGTTGCTCTAGAGAAAATGAGAAATTTATTAATATCACACAAAACAAACTATTTAGCCTATCTATCATCTATCTATCTATCTATCTATCTATCATCTATCTATCATCTATCTATCTAATGTTTTTTGAGTCAATGTTCTTCAGCCTGTGTGACCGTGGACACCTTTCGGCTTCCTCCACAAGAGGGCTGGGAGGCAGCCCCAGCCTGGAGCAAAGAGTGGAGGAGGCGAAAGGTGACAGCTAAGGGCTTAATGTTGGGTAGCAGGGGCAGACACTAGGTAGGGCTGTTCTACGGGAACCGGATTGAGGAGTTTGGGTGGTATCTTGGATGCAAGCATCCTAGGGCAATGGTGTTCAAAGTGAGAGATGCCAAGCCCAGGGTCTCAAGTACTGAAAGTTGGAAACAACTCAATGTTCAGATGCTCAGCTTCCCATGGTACTTTTTCCTAAAGCTGATCTCCTTGGATGCACCTGGCTTCAGTCTTACCCTTCCCCTACCATAAGAAGGCAAGCTATGCCCTCATCCTTTGAGGATGTGAAACCTCCGGGGCTATAAACAAAGGGGAGGCCTTAACATTCTTTTCTTTATTGATTTTTAAAGAGAGGAAGGGAGAGAGAAGGGGAGGCCTATTTTAAAGCTTAATCAAGCTCTGGCCAGTGTGCTCAATGGTTAGAGAGTGCTCTCTCCCCTTCCCCACACCAAAGGGTCATGGGTTCTATTCCTGGTCAAGGGCACATACCTGGGTTGCAGGTTCCATCCCATGCCCCAGTGTGGGCACATGCAGGAGGCAATGAATCGATGTGTCTCTCTGACATCTGTCTGCCTCTCCTGTGCACTCTCTCTCTCTCTCCTCTTCCTCTCTCTTCCTCACTCCCTTCTACTCTTTCTAAAAATCAATGGAAAACATATCCTTGGGCGAGGATTAACAACAAAAAGATTAATCAAGCCACCCAAAGCTCTCAGGGCACAGAGCCTTTCCAGGTTCTACACACGTTTCTGTGAAAGGGTGAAGCCTGGCATTAGAAATGGGGAATTTGGGCTCAGGCTGGAATATTCAGGTTCCATATATATAGAAGAATCCTTGTTTAAAAACTTAAACTCTTCTGTCCCCTACATAAAACTCTGTTTCCAGAACTGTCAGGATTTTTAAGATACACTGAAAAAATATATAGATAAACTTTGTTTTCTTTTCCTATTTTTCCACCTCCCTTCTCTGTGGCAACCATCAGCTTTTTCTCCATATCTATGGGTCTGTTTCTGTTTTACTTATTCATTTGTTTTTTCCCCCATATAAGTGAAATCATACAATATTTCCCTGTCTGCCTAATTTCATTTAGTATAACATCCTCTAGGTCCATCCATGTTGTTGCAATTGGCAAGATTTCATTCTTTTTTTTTTATGTATAGGGCGTAATGTCACAGGAAGGCCATAGTATTCTGCCACCCGTGAGGAGTAAGCCCAAGTTGCTGTTGGATGTGTTATACACAGAGAAGCCATTCTTCAGGCGCTCTGCTCTCTCCATACCCAATTCATTCTTTTTTAAATTGTTGAATAATATTCACACACACACACACACACACACACACACACACACATACAAATCTCACATCTTCTTTATCCATTCATCTATTGATAGACACTGGGTTGCTTTCAGATCTTGACTGAGACTAGTAATGCTGCAGGTGAACATAGGGGTGCATACCCGGAAGTGGAATTGCTGGGTCATAAGGTAATTCTATTTTTTATTTTTTTGAGGAACCTCCACAATGCTTTCCAAACTGGTTGCACCAATTTACAATCCCACCAACAGTGCACAAGGGTTCCCTTTTCTCCACGTGCTCGCCAGCACTAGTTGTTTGTTAATTTATCGATGATAGCTATTCTATTTCATTGTGGTTTTAATTTATATTTCTCTGATGAGTAGTGACATTGAGCATCTTTTAATATGTCTATTGGCCATTTGTATGTCCTCTTTGGAGAAGTGTCTATTCAGGTCCTCTGCCCATTTTTAAATTGGATTTTGTGTTTTTTGGTGTTAACCCCTTATTGGATGTATCATTTGTGAACATGTTCTCCCATTCAGTAGGTTGTCTTTTCATTTTGTTGGTAGTTTTCTTTGCTGTGCAAACCCTTTTCAATTTGATGTAGTTCCATTTGTTCATTTTTTTTTTGTTGCCATTGCCCAAGGAGACATATTAAAAAAGATAATACTCAGGGCAGTGTCAGAGATTTTACTGCCTATGCTTTCTTTCCAGGAGTTTTATGGTTTCAGGTCTTACATTGAAGTTTTTAATTAATTTTTAGTTTATTTTTGTGTATGATATGGGAAAGTGGTCCAGTTTCATTTTTTTTGCATATATCTGTTCAGTTTTCCCAGTACTACTTATTGACTAGACTGTCTTTATACCATTGTATAACCTTGCCTTCTTTGTCATTGATTAATTGACCATATACGTGAGGATTTATTTTTGGACTCTATTGTGTTTCATTGCTCTATGTGTCTGTTTCTATGCCAGTACCATACTGTTTTGATTATTGTAGTTTTGTAGTGTAATTTGATATCAGGGAGCATGACACCTCCTTCTTTGTTCTTTCTCAAGATTGCTTTGGGTTTTGGGGGTCTTATGTGATTTCATAGAAATATTGGGGATAAATGTTATAATTCTGTTGTCACTTTGGATGAAGCAGTTCAGTAGAGTCTTCAATCAACAGGAGAAGTGATTGGATTGCCTCCTGAGAGAAACTCTCAGCTCTGGTTCTACTGTTCTGTCACAGCTCACATCCTCTCATGGGTAAAATCTGGCTGGATGGAGGGCAGCTTTGAAGTCATACAACAACAGCTGGAGATGAGCAGCATGTGAGGGAGGATAAGGATGAGGCCTTTTTTAATGATCAGATGAAAGCATGCCTGTGAATCAGAAAATCTTCAACGTGAGCTGGCAGAGCCAATTCCTGACCAGCTACCTCAGTCCCAAGCAGTCCATTCCCAGACAATCTGCTTGTTTACCACGCGGAAGGTTTAGCTTCCATGTGATACTAAGTGCTGATGAGCCTGAGGACAAAGGAGTGGGGACCGGGATTCACCGAGCTTCTGTATTCTTATCCTTTATGTTAATGAGTCACAGATGTTTCACTCGTTGAAAGGTTCTTCTATGCTGCCAGGATTGGTTTTACAAGTTAATCATGGGATAGAGAGTAGGTTTGTAAAGGACCTGATGGCTTTATCTCCCTTTCCTCAGGTCAGTCTGCCCTACACCAGCCTCCATTACCTACTGTCTAACATCCTTCGTTGACATGTCCAACACTTTCCAAATAAGGCTAATTTTTCATAAATTTTTTCCTCATTGTGGGGCTTGAGGTTTCAGCATCTGGAGGCTATTAGGTAATGCAGTCACAGCCAGGAATCTCTTCACAGTTTCTCCTGGTTATCTTTCTGCTCTGACATTGTTCAGTTAGACTCTGAGTGGGTAAAGGATTATGATAAATAAAACATCTAGTTCATTAACACTTTCTTACTTTCCTAAACCCAACCAATAGACAGTTTTCTCCCTTTATTTTGGAAGGTTAACATTTTTTTTGCAATCCTTTCATGGTACAGTGGGATAATTAATTGAAAGTACAACATTGCTGATTAAATATTTAAGCTTTTCCCCAATGTTCTCATTTGTGAAGATTCAGTTATCATATATGGGTTTACCTCTATTAGATCAGTTTAAAAGAATATATTTTTATTGATTTCAGAAAGGAAGGGAGAGGAAGAGAGAGATAGAAACATCAATGATGAGAATCATTGATCCGTTGCCTCCTGTATGCCCCCTACTGGAGATTGAACCCACAGCCCAGCCATGTGCCCTGACAGGAATTGAATCGTGACCTCCTGGTTCATAGGTCAGCACTATGAGCCACACCAGCCGGACACATTTCCTGCGTCTTTATTGACAGATCATGCTATGGACTATCAGTGCTCTCTTTTTACTAGAAACAGGGTCATTAGTGCCCTTAGATCTAATCAAATCAGAATGCCAATTCCGGAAAATTCAGAAAACTTACCTTTAATAGTCTGTTCTTCTAAAACCACTGTTGGTACTAAAATCTGTATTAAAGTTCTCCAGAGAAACAGAACCAATGGAGGATATATAGATCTATAAAAATATGATCACTATCTGTATATATCATCTCTCCTCTCCCATCATGTGATATATACAGATATATCTCACATATAACATATACCTCATATCTCATATCTCTCACATATATATGTATATGTATATATACCTAATATATATCCTTCTTATATATCTCTCTCATATATTTATCATATATGTGTGTGTATAGCTACATATATACTAGAGGCCCGATGCACAAAATTCGTGGAAGAGTAGGCCTTCCTTCCCCCTGCTGCTAGCACCGGCCTCCCTCTGGCACCCAGGACCTGGGCTTGCTTCCTCTGGCTGCCAGTAGGTACCTGGGACCCGGGCTGGCTTCCCTCTGGCCCTGGCTTTGTCAGGAAGGACGCCCAGTCTAATTAGCATATTACCCTTTTAATGTACACACACACACACACACACACACACACACACACACACAGGGGTGGGCAAAAGTAGGCTCACAGTTATGAGTATGAGAAACAGTTTATTCTTATATTGTTATTTATTTGTATTACAACATAATACAAATAAATAATATATCTATATGTCTAATGGCATCCAATAGAAATTGGCTCACACGATTATGGAGGCTTGAGAAGGCTCAGGACCTGCAAACTGGAGACCCAGGAAGCCAGTGATGTATTTCAGTAACAGCTCTAACGCCTGAGAACTAGGGTAGCCTCTGGTGTTTTCCTCAGTCTTAAAGCAGGAATAGATAAGATGAGATGGAATGTCCCAGCTCAGTCAGTGTGGCAGGAGAAAGGGAGGGAGTTCCTCCTCCTCCTGCCTTTTAGTCTATTCAGGTCCTCAGTGGATTAGTGATGTCCAACCACATTGGGAGGGCAAGCTACTGAGTCCTTGATTCAAATGGCAATCTCGCCTAGAAACAACCTCACAGACATAACCAGAAACAGTGTTAAATCTGGCATCCTGTGGCCCACTCAAATTGACACAAAATTGACCTTCACACTTAGACGTATATGTTTTTAAGAACTTCCTCACCAGATGAGTTTTACGTGCACACAAAATTGGGGAATACTGATTTCCATTCTCAGTAGACATCAATTTTTTTTTATCACATTGTATAAAAGTTTTCTCAAATATGCATGTTCTAGAAAGTAGAGAAAATGAATGTAATTATAAATTCTTGAGAAAAGAAATAAATGTCTAGACATTTGATCTTGCAAGATTCATTTGGCTATATAAAGGAGGACCTAAGCAGATATGGCAGGACAATGGAAAGTACAATTAGAGAATATAGTAGATAAATGTAGTTATAATAATACATTGGTTGTTCTTTTACCTTTTTGCCATTATAGGATTTGCTATAATGTAAAATTTTGGAAAACTTACCAGCAGGTGGTAGCACTGTTTAACAAATATGCTCAGACCTCAAAACAAGCGACTGAATGAATTATTGGCTGCAAGTACAGCAACGTTTGTCAGAATATTGGTGTATGATTCAGAAAACGTGATTCCTGGTCCCATCACTTTGCAAAAATCATTTAATCTCACAGTGCTTAAAAACATTGTAAGTAAAATTGAGATGATAATAATAACTGTCCTGGCTTGTTGTTGTTTTTGAGTTTTTTTTTTTTTTATGGGTGGAAACGGAGATTGGGAAATTATTATGGAAAGGGCAGAATGCTATGTAAATGCAAATATCATTTCTCTTGTTTTTCTCTTTGTTTCTTGTTATCCAGGCATTAATTTTAAGATGTTTTATTACTAGCAACAATGGTGGTCAGCATGTCAGACCTTAAATGTTAAATGATTTCTCATTGTTCACATGTTCTACTGTTTTTTGACCATTTTCAAAGCTATTTCATTTCCATGTGAGATAAAAGGCCCAGACCCCAGATTTGTTGGGTCTGAGGGAAAGTAGCTCTAGCCTCTGAATGCTTTTTATACACAACCGTTGTTGGCCTAATTTTTGCCCATTCATTGCCAAAAAGGAAAAGTCCAAGAGAACTCAAGTAACTTCAAGGATTTTTAAAAAAGGAAATAGCACCTACATGCACTGGAGTATTTAAAGTATAAGGAGCTTGGTGAGCCAGCAGTTTACCTTGACTGAGTATTTACTGTGTACAGAGAAGTATACTAACCACTGAAAAGTTTCAAAGATACAGAACCCAGAGGCTCTTAAAAATGAAGAACTTCCATTCTTTGTTTTTTCATTTGACAGATATTTATGGTTCATGTTCAAGAGACTGGACCTTTTACATATGTGATTCTCAAACTTGCCATTTCTGCAGGTAAATGGCAACCGCCTGTACACAAGAGCAAACAGATAGAGGACATAGACCAGAGGTGAGAGCTATGAAAGGGAATGCAGAGCTGGGTGACGCACCTGGGACTGGAGGAGAGGGGAGATTCTCGGAGGAAGCAACACCTATAAAGGCGGTATTTCAAGTGGAGGCAGTAGATTATACTAGTGAAGAGTATAGGCTTTGGAGTCAGAATGATCTGCAATCTCTAATAATAAAATCGTAATATGCTAATTAGACCTGATGTCCTTCCGGAAGAAGCCGGGGCTGTGAGGGAAGCTGGGTGCCAGCAGCCGGGGGAAGGTTCATGCATTGGGCCTCTAGTAAATTAATAACTCTACCATTTATAAACTGAGTGACCTGTGGCAAATTACTTTCATTTTTTTGATTATTTGTTTCCTTGTTTGTGAAATGAATATGATAATAGTATCTATTTAATGTTTATTGTGAGAACCATATGTGACAATTAGTGTACAGTAAACTCTTAGTGGGGGAAGCAAAGAGATTTTTTTGAGGTATATAAAATATACAGAAGAACAGTTGATACAAGACTCTGAATGCTGGATACTGAAGTTTGGATTTATTATGGCAAACTTTGGGAAGTATATGGTAGACTCTTGTATAGAAAGAGGTGTCAACAAAAAGGCACTTAAAAGTGTTAGAGCAGTGTGCACAGCCTGTTTTAGAACAGAGATCAAATGGAAGCAAGAGAAGGAAGGTCATCTCAAGAGATATGAGGTAATAGGAGCTTCCAAAAGGGTAAGGCATTTGGAAATACTTGGTGATGAATTGGATATGAGGTCACGGGGGAGATAGGATTGAACAGTTATTCCATTAACATGAGCCTGGGGAACTAAGGGGATAGCTGTATCTTTGGCAAAAATAGGAGTTGATTTAAAAATATGTGTGAGAAAAGTAAATGTATTTATTCTTATGGGAAAGAACCAGTAAGAAGACACAAAGCACCAGCCAGAAAGGATACAAGATCAAGGCTGGACATTTCAGTTGGGAATAATCTGCTGGGTTTCAAAGTGTTCTTTGAAGCCGGCTACTAGAGGGTGGTTGAAGGTAGTAGAAAAAGAGGAAAAAGAAAAATCACATAAGTATATTTCAAGAAAGAATGTCATTGAAGGAGATAGAACGTTTGAGAAAGTGATAGATGTATCAGCTTCACTGCAAGTCAAACTCTATTTACATGAACTTGGAAGAGCAATTGTCTTTTCCTGTGCAGCATTTCCCTCCAAGTCCTTGAAGTCCCATTCTCCTTAAACAATGTCATGAGTTCAATTGAATTAAAATTCCGGATGCTAACACCTTATAATTAACTTAGAATTTGGCATAGGGAATGTATCGCAGTCAAATAGCAGGTACCTTACATTCTATTCAATTACTGTGTTCTTGAGGGGATCCAAGATGGCAGCAGAGTAGGTGGATGTTACACTCACCTCCTCCCAGGATCAAACTGGAATTACAACTAAACAACTAGAGGCCTGGTGCACATTGAAAGGAAATTAATTAGAAGAAAGATATTAGAGGCTGAGGAGGAACCATGGGAGGGCTCCAGGGCATGTCTGGCCCGTCTCACTCAGTCCCGATCATTGAGACCCCAGCAGCAAGCTAACCTACTGGTCAGAGCGTCTGCCCTCTGGTGGTCAGTGCACATCATAGCAACTGGTTGAACGGTCCAACGAATGGTCAGACACTTAGCATATTAGGCTTTTATTTTATAAGATCATCCTGAATAATCAATTGAAGACTAACTGAAGTCTTACAACCAGGGATTTACAGAAGCCACACCTAGACTGGTAGGAAGAGTGGAGATGTAAAAAGGGTTAGCTGAGATTCTGGAGAGATAGCTCAGATGCAAAGTCTCCCCCAAGAAGAAAGGGTCTACCCCAAGCCGACCTCCCCAACCCAGAACAACAAAGACATGAACATCTGGATGTGAAAATCAGTGGGTATTCTGTCCACCAGGGAGAGACACAGGCACCCTTTTAAAGGGCCAACAAAATATTGTTCATAGCCACTCACCCTGGGCTCCAGTGGGCGGGGGTAGGGGGGTCATAGTGAACTAGAGTTTGTTAGGAGAGACTGGGTTTGTGCCTCTGGGGAAAGAACTTAAGGGACAGCTGCCAGAATCCTTGTGCTGAGTCCCTCTCCCATACCATCTATCTTGGGTGGAGCACTCCCCTCCATACAGCATCAGCCTGGGGAAATGCAATAGCCCCACCCTGCAGAGCTCACACCCTGCTGAGGAGTCAGCTGAGTGGGCTGGAGTGTAGAGGTCTGGGCAGACTCGGGGGTGTCAGTGACTGCATTGTATGGCTTTGGGGTGGGGCCCATTTCCCCAACTTTCCAGTGAGCTGATTGCCACCTCCCTCTTATGGGTGATCTGCTAGACACACTCTCCGGTCTCCAAGCGGCCCCACCCTCTGGATTCCTGGTGACTTCTCCCTGCTGAGGTATGGGCAGAATCCAGGACAGACTGAGCTGTGTGGCTTTGGAGCAGGGGCCACTCCCCCCACGATACCCCAAGCCTCCCACTCATAGAAGGTCTCCTAGACCCACCCTCCCAACCCCTGGTGACTCCACCCTGCTGAGATTGGGCTCCTGGCAGACGCTGGGACATACTGAGTTGTGTGGCCGTTTATTCCTTGCACGCCTGACCAGTACAGAGCTCTCCCTTCACATGGCCACATCTAGGACTGCTGGGGCCTGATAAACTCTGCGGCCTCACTCTGATGACTCCCTGAGATCCTGCCCTACTGCAAAGGTGTGCAAGCACCAGCAGGTGGTAGCTAGACTGAGTGTACCCTGGGACATTTGCTGAGTGGCCTTAGACCCAGCACTGGCACCAAGTGTGAACCTGTATCATCTGGTGAATACCACTTGCCCCTACCGCGAGAACCTGCCTCATGCAACATGAGTACTGCCAGAGGCTCTTTCAGTGACTCAGCCTAACAGATAGCTGGCAGGTGGAGGCAGGTAAAGGCTAATCCAGATGCCTGGGGACTTTTGCTGACTTGTCCCCAGGCCTGTGCTGGTAAAAGCCAGCCTTCATGCACAGCTTGTTGTTTCCCGCCGCACATACCCAGGCCCAGCAGAGGCAGCCACAAACCGTGGATCACTTTGTGGCTCCACACAAGTTGCCCAGGGCCAGTCACAGGCAGCATCTGACGTTGACCTGCACCATTTCCCTCCCAAGGGGCCCCAGAACTAACACCCCCGTGGCCAGCTTCAGACAACAGAGCAGGATCCAATTAGCTTCGCAAGCAGCATATTCAAAGGGGTATCTCGGACCCTGCTAAGTAAATTTCACTGCATGTGGTCAGCACCTGAATAGCAGCTTGTAGACATTGGTCAGGGTCAATTCTCAGAGAGCCAGTCTGAGGGTAGCCCCCATGCACGAATAGGCCAATAGACATCAAGACTCAATTACAACAGAAGGACCCACATAACCCCTTTCCCCCCCAAACCATTAACATTTTATTTAACAAAAACAACTGGGATATTTCTAGAGCTTACAGTATATTTAATATAAAAATAAGGAATTCTTCAAAAAATGCAAAACTTATGGATCCAAGCTAGACAGAAATTTATTTTACATTTCAGTTACCCCAAACAACAGCGTGTGGTCACCTCCAACTGCACATAGTGGGAGAGTTAGTTCTATGCCAGGAAAGGCCAGACCCAATGACTACAGAACCAAGGAGGATGGGCTAAGGGTGTCCTAAATGATGAATTTGAAACTGGCTTTCCCTTTTGCCAGGATAACCAGTGGTTAAGACCCAGCCATTCCACTGCTGGGAATAGACCTGAAGAACCGCGAAGCACGAACTGTAGAGAACATGTGCACCCCGATGTCCATTGCAGTGTTACTTACAATAGCCATGGTTTGGAAATAGCCCAAGTGCCCATCAGTAGGTGAGTGGATAAAAAAGCTGTAGTACATTCCTAGGTAACCACAAAACACATTTTTGTAGGTTCTCTAGGTTTTGCTTGTAAATCAAGATGAGGCAGTAGATAAATTTTGAAAAAAGACAGAAGGTAATCTAGAAATAATACAGAAAATATTGCTGGGTTTTTTTGGTGAAGAAAGTCGACTTTGTCTAGTTTATTTCAATGTAAATAAATTGTGAATTTTGTTATAAAAAATGCTGTGGTACATCTACACTATGAAATACTACTCATCCGTAAATAGGAAGGAAACCTTGTCTTTGCGACAGCGTGGATGGACCTGGAAGTATTATGCTACATGAAATAAGCCAGTCATAAAAAGACAAGTACCATAAGATTTCACTTACATGTGGAATCTAATGAGCAAAATGAAGTAACAAACAATATAGAAACAGACTCATAGATACAGAGAATAGACTGACAGTTGATAAATGGTGAGGGAAGGAGACTTGACTTAGGGTGGTGAACACACATGCAATATACAGATGATGTATTATAGGTTTGTATACCCGAAACCTATAAAATTTATTAACCAATGTCATCCCAATAAATTCAATAAAAATTTAAAAAAATTATTCTGTTTTTAGAAAAACGTAGTTTTCCCATGTAAAGAGAATGGAAGGTCTCTCTGGAACAAGTTGACCATCCATAAAACACCTAAAAAGATGGAAGAATCTAAAAACTCTTTCAGAGAGTAGGAAGACTTCTCTGAGACTGTAACCCCACAATTGTGTCAGGCAGCTATCCCCAGTATTGGAATAATATGCTAATATTGGAATAATACGCAACATATACTCTTTTTTTCAACCGATTTCCTTCACGTAGCATCATGCTTTTAAGAGTCATTTATGTCTTTGCATGTATCAGTATTTTGTTCCCTTTTTATTGACTAAACTCCATACTTTATTTGAAACTCATCAGTCTTCCCCTAATCTCTTTTTCCAGGATGCAATCCAAAATATCATATTACAGTTAGTTGTTGCAGCCCAAATGAGTCTAAGGAGACATTACTGTTTCTCAAACATTTCTTTTGAAGACTTTGAGATTTTTGAGAAGTGCTGGTCAGGGATTTTAGACAATGTCTCTCATTTTAGTTTGTCTCATGGCTTTTTCATGGTTAGAGTAGGTTTTTGGATGCTTTATCATGTTGTAAAATTTTTCTCCTTTTTTCCTAATCTGCTGAGTTTTCACAATTTGGAATAGAGGTTGGATATTGTAAAATACGTTTTTACACATCCATTGAAATGATATATTTTTTTCTCTTTTTAGTTTGCAAATATAAGAATTGCATTTGTTGACTTCTGAATGTTAAATCGGCCTGACATTCCTAAGAAAACTTCACTTGGTCATGAATGTTGTCCTCTTTTTTATATAGCTTAACTTGTTGAAAATTTTAGAATTTTTGCATTTATGTTTGTGAGGGATATTTTCTTGCAGTGTCTTTGTCTGATGTTGGAATCAGTGCTTCATAGAGTAAGTTGGAAAGTATTCCCTATCCTTCAATTTTTAAAAAGATTTTTATAAAGAATTGGTATTAATTCTTCCTTAAACATTTAGAAGAATTTATGATTAAAGCAACCTTGGTGTGAATCTCAGAGGGAAGGCAGGGGAGTGGGGTGGTGGTAAGTGATCAACCAAAGGATTTGTATGCATGCATATAAGCATAACCCATGGACACAGACAGTAGGGGGGTGAGGGCATGTGCTGGGGGGTGGGAGTAGTTGGGGAGAGATCAATGGGAGAAAAAGGAGACATGTGTAATACTTTCAACAATAAAGAATTTAAATTAAAAAAAGAAAGCAACCTAGATGTGGAATTTTGAAAGCAGGAAGGTTTTTAATTACAAATTAAATGTCTTTAGTATATATAAGGCTACTTAGGTTATGTATTTTATCTTTAATGAGCTTTGTTTGTGTAAATATTTAAAGGAGTTTGTCCATTTCATGTAAGTTTTGAATTTATTTTCATAAAGTTTTTTAGACTATTTCGTTATACTTTAAATATCTGTAGAATATGTCTTGATGTCATATCTCTCATTTCCTCCTTTCTGTCTTCCTTTGTTTGTTTCTTTTTTTCTTCCTTCCTTTCTTTTTTTTATTAAATTTATTAGGGCTACCTTGGTTAATAAAATTATACTGTATTGTATATTCACCACCCCAGCTCATGTCTCTTTCCATCACCATCTATCCCTCTTTCACCCATACTGTTTCACCCATACGAGGTGGCTTTTTTTTTTTCTTAATTCCTTCACCTTTTCCACCCAGCCCCCTATCCTCTCCCCTCTGGCAACTATGAGTCTATTTCTATACCTCTGTAACCAGGTGAAAGAAAAAAAATTGATATTAAAAAAAGTCGAGTGGTAGATAACTGTAATTAAAATAGTGCCATTGCAACAATGATTTTAGAACAATATAGGTTAAAAGACTTTGGCAAACTTACAAAGAGGGTAGATCTCATTCATAGCATGGTTTCTATGGAATTAACTCCAAGTACTAAACGATTTATATTCCAAGGAATACTTAAAATATAGCCCTTTCAATAAACTAGAGCCTGCCTGCCTGTGGTCTCTTCTCCCAGAGAACAAGACTTGGCTGCAAGGAACATTTTCACCATTCCTGGAGCTTAGCAGAGCCATGCAGCCAAGATTCTTATAAAGGAAAGCAAGAAAACGTGAGCTGTGAGGGGCATAGAGAATGCTATCTGGCACCTTAGATATATAGGGCTGTGCTGAATTTGAAAAGACTCAGAGGTTTATATTTTCTTTTCTCTTGAACTTCTGATAAGAAACTTCCCTGTTCATTTTCGGGGATATTTGATCAAGTTCAGTAAGAGTGACCCCACACAGACCTAACTGGGACCCTCGGGGAGCTGACGAAACTTCACGGGCAGTTCATCCACCCCTTCCCTCTGTTTCTGATACAGGATTTTCCTCCCTAGTTGCCGGTTTCTGGAGGCTGGGAAAAGTGTTCAGTATGTGTCTATAGTCCCTAGAAATATATCGATCTTGGATAATGCATTTCCCTAATTCTAACTGGTTTACAGTAGCTCTGTTTAACATACAAGTGGATGTGAAGATAAATATCCATTTACTTTATGGGTGCTTACCACTTATCAGTGAGTCAAGACCCTATCCTAAATTTTCAACAACACTTTACAAGCTTTTTAATGTTTCTTCCTAATCTTAAAGTCTTAAGTAGGAAATCGTCTTTTAGTACAAAAACTAAGTGCCTATATCGTGCTGTTTGCTATGTAAAAATTATTAAAAGCGTGTTGTCAGAGAGACACATCAATTGGTGGATTCCCACACTCGCCCACGCCGGGGCATGGGATGGCATCTGCAACCCAGGTACATGCCCTTGACTGGGAATTGAGCCCGTGATCCTTTGGGTTTTGACTTGTTCAAAAACAATTTCTTCCCTTCACAGATGCTATCTATCCCAAGTAATGTTTTAGTGAGCAAGTGAAGGAAGGGAGGCAGGAGGAGAGGGAATGAAGAACTGAGGTGGCAGGAAAAAGCCTCATAATCCAAGAGCAAGCGTGCTTTAGATTCAGCAGGGGCCTGCGTTCCAGGAAACATACTTTTAGAAAATAAGATTAAAACCAGTGAGATGGCGCAAATAGAAATCAAACTGGGAATTTCCAAGAGATTGACAAGCTAATAACAACGGAAAGAACGAGAGCCGTCTCCCTACCAAAAAATCACCAGAAGCCACGCTCAGCCAAGGAAATCTAACTGACAGGGTGCTGCTTCAGCGTTTTTATTCCTTCTTAACAAATGGGAATCTTACCAGTAAGCTTCAAGGCATGATTGATGAAAATGGGATAAGCATTTGCCATAAATTACCTGCGTTCAGTTGTAACAAAACAGCATGTGTGGTCAGTTTCTGTGCTTTATTGTTGCAGTGCTGAAACCTTTACACTGCTTCCTTATGTCTCCGGAAATTACAGAACTTTAGCTGAAGCCTGGGTAGTAGAGTGTGTAACCTGAGGTTACAGAGTTTGCTTGTGGCAATCCTAAAAAGGAAAGTTGTGTTCTAGGGCTCTCATTAAGAATGCTTCAGAAATTTTATACAGAATTAACCATTTATTTATAGTGTCCATAGATCGTATTTGGAAGACCCATCTATAAGGTTTGTAATTCTAGTTAGTGTTAGAGAAGAACTCACTCAGTATTCGGTTCACCTTTAGAAAGATGACCATTCCCTTACACAGATTCAAAATGTTACCAGTATAAGAAAGAAAACAAGAACTCTAAACATAGGCTTTCATACAATGGGTTCAGATGTATTCAGCAATGCTTACATGGCTGATGTTGGTTTAACTATTTGTGATGTGAACTTGAGTAAGTCGTCCGTGACATCCCACACGATCTATGTTAGAGACTGGCAATCTTTTTCTGTAAAAGGCCAAGGAGTAAATATTTTAGCATAGATGGTGTCTGTCACAACTACTCACTCCTGCTGTTGTAGCCGAAGAACAGCCATAGACAATAAGTGGATGAATGGGCGTGACTATGTCCAGTGAAACTTTACAAAAACAGGTGGTGGGCCAGATTTTCTCAAAGAATGTAGTTTGCTGACCCTTGATCTGTGTTAAAAAAAAATGAAATAGAGGCTCAAGTGAAAGAAACAGAGAACTTGGTAGCTTATAGTTTCAGGCCATAGTTTCCATTATATTGGTGTTAAATGAATATGGTTTTTAAAAATCTCTATGAATTAATTATAGTATTTAGAAAAAAATATGCTTTGGAATTAATATTTGCAAGAGGATAAACTTTTTCAATTTTAATACTACCCATTTCTTAGGAAAAAAGTAATTTTCCAGGATATGTATTATATAGATAAACTTTTGCCATTTCTACAATTCCTACCAATATCTTAATTTTCTTATTTTAGTTTATAATGGTAGGACAAGCCTTCACTACAAATTTGGCATATTTACCCGAATTCTCAGTGGAAATTGGAAAAAAAAACCCACCTGGGAAAAGACACCAGAAAAAGAAGGGAAGGAATCACTGACATTGCTTAATGCCTTCACTATTTTTGAGGATTGTAGGTGAAAATTATAGACAAAGTGAGTGGGTTTTGTGAGAATGGTAAAAGGTGGGTATGAAAAGTGAGAGGATGTTATGGTTTTCCTTATGACAGGAAGGAAGAAGAAGAAAGAAGGAAGGAAGGAAGGAAGGAAGGAAGGAAGGGAGGAAGGAAGGAAGGAGTAGAAATATTTTTTGAGTGCATATATGTCCCAGGCATTGTGCTAGAGTTTTTTGAACCTTAAAAGCAACCCAGCAAGGTAGATATTTTTATCTTCCTGCAGCTGAGAAAAATGGAAGCTCAGAGAAGTAAATGTCACAGTTAGTAAATAGCTGAGCCAGTACTGAAACACGACCCATGCAATTACAATGTCTGCACACTGTATGGCATCGTAAAGATTTGATTCCCTCAGCCATTGGAAAGTCTGAGGGAGACCTCCGTGTCTTTGAGAAGTTTGTTCATGGTTTTCTTCCATAGTCTGGCTTGACTCTAGGGGATACATAGCCTTCCTAGTATGTTGGGGATGATGTTATCAGGAACTGCAGAAGCCAGTTAGTGGTACTTACCTATCTGAGGCAAGGTAGACATGACCCCCAGGTATCTTCAGATGGCTAACAGATCCTGGTGAACAAATGGTGAGATCTGTAAATTACTAATTCGGATGTGACTTGGCATGCCTGGCCAAAAAAATTAAATAAAAAAAATAAAAAATAAAAACTTGGCAAGTGGAAGGCTGATATCAGCCACTGCAACGGAAAAATACGTAGTTCTTTCCCCGGTTTCAGATCAAAGCCAGTGCACTGACCCAGGACCCACTGATTACAGATTCTTCTGGGAGGACCTTCCAAAACCACAAGCACATAAGATAAACATTCCTCTGATCCATTCCCAAAGGAGTGTACCGCTACTTACCAGGCTAACTATGCACTGGAGTCAGTGGAAGATTCAGACTGAAGATTCTGGCGTATGGTTTCTGAGCTGATGCTGCTACCAGGTTATCTGAAACACCACTTGGTTCTCCATTTAGAGAAGAAGCTGCGGATGTTTTACATAGAGTTTGGGCACAGAAGTTAACCTTACAGTGGTTCTAGTGCATCCCCGAGTGTAGGGAAGTAGGGATACACAATGACTTGGCCACTGGCAGAAGCCGCACCTTACTTTTGCTGGCCTAGGAAGTCATAGCCAACAAGGGCCATGTAAAGAGGGCCAGAAGGAAAACATTCCACCCTTTTAAAGAGTTATGTTTGAAGCATAATAACGTTTCTGCAGAAATTTCAATATATTATTCTAATCTTCAAAGACTGAAAGAATGTAGGAATGGTGGTTGCCACTCTATCTCCTTTCATTTTGCTAGACTCTTGGGTATCAGTTAAAATTTTGGGACCATTGTCCTTTAGTTTTGATAAAATGGCCTTTATTTTTCCCCTATTACATGAGAGGAAATCTTTTACTTTCTATTTTTCATTTTGTTGTTTTGCTACTGTCAGGCATTGCTTCTGTAATCCAGGCATGAACCCAGAGACTCTGGCGGCATGTCCCTGATGATATGCAAGAAGCTAAGCTATGGTAGAAGAGCATAAGGCCCACGCACAAAAGAAACAGAGATTAGGAAAGGGCAGGGAGCCCTGAGGACCTGAACCTCCCAGGTTCCAGTTACCCCTTTGGTTCTTGGAGCTGCTTTTCCTTGGATTTTAGGGCGACGCCACATTTTGATTGAGCTAGTTTGACTTGTGTTTCTGTCACAACTCTAAATTGAGCCTTAACATTAGAAAGAGTGCTTTACTGAAATGTGGAGAGGCAGTTACCGCCTTGGACTATTTGTTTTATCGAGATAACACGATTTGATTAAAATTCCCTTGACTCTTTGATTTCCAGCCATGGCTGGGAATGTCTTCCTCACCCAAGAAGTGACCACCATCTAAGGGAAGAGGTGATTGGTTTAAAAAACCTTGCTTGGTATTAAATTCATAACTCTGAGGATTTTAAGTCTTAGAAGAGTGTATCAAGGAAACTAAAATCAGCATCTCAGTGTCTTTAAATATAACATAGGTTATTGGGAGATAATTTAATCATATTCCTGCCCACAAACTGAAAGCTAGATTTAATCAATATTTTTCTAATGTTTTCCAGGGAAAGAAGTGGAAGGTCTCAATGATATAAGTCCATATACACACTTGGAAGAAAATAGCCATTATAAACATATGAAGTTCTGTTTTCACCACATCAAAACTAAGCACATTTTCAGAAAAATGTTTAAATCACTAAACATATGAACTTTCATGTTAAATCCTGTTTTTATAATTCTATAAGTCTTTGATAGTTTACAGCAACTAATATATCTTTAGAGCAGGGGTCCTCAAACTACGGCCCGCGGGCCACATGCAAATACAAATATTGTATTTGTTCCCGTTTTGTTTTTTTACTTCAAAATAAGATATGTGCAGTGTGCATAGGAATTTGTTCATAGTTTTTTTTTAAACTATAGTCCGGCCCTCCAAAGGTCTGAGGGACAGTGAACTGGCTCCCTGTTTAAAAAGTTTGAGGACCCCTGCTTTAGAGTGTATATAATGTAAAAATATCAGCATCAAAATTATCTACATTATAGAGTGGATACTTATATTCAAAGAATTATTTGGTTCACCAAAAGCTATACCAGAAAAAAAATGACATTAAAGATCCTTTAGAAGATTTAATGTACTAAAATTTAAAAAAATTTTCAGCAATGTTTGCTGTGTAAAGGACATAAAACTATATCTAAACTATGATTATCAGAGCTGAATTTTTATAATCATGTTGAATGCATTTTTAATAACTTAAAAAATTGTAACCATAGAAAATTTAGAACAAATGCAAATTTCAAATATTTCCAGGTTAATGTCATCACTAGCAGAGATGTAACTTAAGGATTACTTACCACACAAATGTCACAAGTTTCTTTGTTTTATGATTGACACATGGTATGTACTCACGAAGATCATGTGTTTTGTAGGAGAGGATCAACCTGTTGCAAAAACGAAAGTGCAGGGAAGAAAAATTATTTTATCAACATTTTAAATCTTTTCCAATATGCTCACTGTTGAGTCCAAAATAAACATTTCAACTTTTCATTTTTCATCTTTAGACACCAATGGCACAACATTGATCATTTTATGTCACAGTTTTTCTGCAGCATCAGTTAAAGAGGGATTTAGCCCAGGAATGTGCTGTGCTAACAGCAGGAGAAATGAATCGAGTGAAATATACCCACACTGTGTATTTTCCATCTGTGGAGCTTTTGTGAAAAGGAGGGTGACTGGTTATTGGGGCCAAGTGGACACAAAATGCTTTGGTCATTGTGTGAATAGGGAATATCCTTAAATCAGAGAGTTAGATTGTACTAGAATGTAGTTGACATTTTTTAAGAGAAAATAATTTATTTTTGGAACATTGAACCCTGACCAACTTGGTAAGAACATAAATTCTATTTCCCTTTCTCTAAGTTTTCATATGTTTTATCATGTTACTAGGTTCATCCAAATTTAAAATTTAGAATTAAAACCTTCCTGGGGAATAGAATATTTTTTTCACCATGAAGTAATCATCTTTATCTTCAGCAATGCTTTTTTTTCATTAATGTCTATTTTTTCTTATATTAATACTATGACTGTCTTTTGATGGTAATTTCCTTTTTCTTTTTAATATATTTTATTGATTTTTTTTACAGAGAGGAAGGGAGAGGGATAGAGAGTTGGAAACATTGATGAGAGAGAAACATCAATCAGCTGCCTCCTACACACCCCCTACTGGGGATGTGCCCGCAACCAAGGTACATGCCCTTGATCGGAATTGAACCTGGGACCCTTCAGTCCGCAGGCTGACACTCTATCCACTGAGCCAAACCGGTCAGGGCTTGATGGTAATTTTCATGGTAAAACTCATTCCATCATTTTACTTTCACCCTTATGTTTTGATGTGTCTTCTTATAAGTATTTGAAAAATTAAGTCTGATAATTTTATATTTATTTTGTACTTTCATTCTGAATGTAGGCTTCTCTTCCTTTCCTTTCTTGACTTTTTGACTTTTGGGATAATGAAATGTTTTCTTTTCTCATTTTAAAAAAATAATGAAAGTTATCAAATCTGCTTCTTTAATATAAATGGTTCCATTTTAAACTATATCAAAATCTAAAGTCAATTTTTAAAGTTCCCTTGCAGACAATACACGGATATTATGATATGTTGACTTCATTCATTACCTTACCTATTTAAGAACTTAAGGTTGCTGTGCATGTTGTCTTATTCTAATAACTCATAAAGATGTTATTATTTTATTTTTTAAGGTTTATTTAGGTATTTATTAATTTTTCCTGAGATATAATTTTCTCCTAGTCCGGTGTCTTGTCATTTTCTTTTCTTATGGCAACTTTCAAAGAGAAAAATTACTTTGTCTTTCATGGTTCATGCTTTTTGTTTCCAATCTGAAAAACTTTGCCCACTTGAAGATTTGTGAAGTCTTTCTCTGATGTTTTCTTTTAGGAGTTTTTTAAAAATATATATAACAACTCTTTTATTTTTATATTTTTTCAACTATACTGAATCCATTTGTTGTTGGAAAAATTAAAAAAAAATCTTTATGGTTGAAAATATTACAGATGTACCTCTTTCCCCCGCCCCTCCCCTATTGTCCCCCTCTACCTGGTTCCTGCCCAACCCCAGGCCTTTACCACCCTATTGTCTGTGTCCATAGGTAATATATATATGCATATAAGTTCATTGGTTAATCTCTTCCTGCCCCCCCTTCCCCTTTTCCTCTGAGATTCATCAGTCTGTTCCCTGTTTCCATGCCTCTGGTTCTATTTTATTCATCAGTGTATTTTGTTCATTAGATTCCTTGTTCGTTTATTTTGATTTTTATATTCAATTGTTGATAGATATGTATTTATTGCCATTTTATTGTTCATATTTTTTATATTTTTCTTTCTTTTTCTTAAAGAGTATCCTTCAACATTTCATGTAATACTGGTTTGGTAGTGATGAACTTTTTTAGCTTTTCCTTGTCTGTGAAGCTCTTTATCTGACCTTCAATTCTAAATGATAGCTTTGCTGGGTAGAGTTAATCTTGGTTGTAGATCCTTGCTTTTCATCACTTTGAATATTTTTTGCTTCTCCATTCTGGCTCGCAAAGTTTCTGTTGAGAAATCAGCTGACAGTCATATGGGCGCTCCCTTGCAGGTAACTGCTTTTCTCTTGTTGATTTTGATTCTCTCTTTGAATTTAACCCTTGGCATTTTAATTATGATGTGTCTTGGTGTGGGCCTCTTTGTTTTTTTGGTGCTGAGTTGTATAAGTTCTTTATAAATTTTGGATATTAACCCCTTATCAGATGTATCATTGGCGAATATGTTCTTCCTTTCAGTGTGTTGCCTTTACATTGTGCTGTGCAAAAGCCTTTTAGTTTGATGTAGTCCCATTTATTTATTTTTTCTTTGTCTCCCTTTCCCGAGGAGATATAGCAGAAAAATATTGCTATGATGCTTATTTTCCTTAGAATTTTATTTTTGAACAATCTTTAAGGACTTGGAAGGAAAGGTCTTCTCCAGAGAGAATTTTTATTTGTTCTTTCCAATGCCCAGGCATACCAATAGTTCTGAATCATGCTGAATGAAATTTTTGCCTGAGTTTTCTCTCAATGAGAATCATTTCAATTTGGTCTTCAAAACAGATTTTGGTTGCCAGTTATCAACAATGATATTTCCCTTTTGCAGCTTTGCACCCAGGTTTGAAGAATCAATTTTTTTTTTTGGTAATTACTAAGGCAGTAATAGGATTTGTGGGTGATTCCTATGGGATGACATAATCCATGGTGCTCAAATTCTTTCAGGAAGAACATAATATTGTTACTCTTTCAAAGGCAAATACCTTCAGGTTGAATGCAGTCAGCAGTTTTCTACTTTTTTTTTAGACCTGAAAATTTCTTACTCTCATCCTAACTCCATAATGCATCATAAAAGATATTTTCTGTATTATATCAAGGAATACATATTGCCTTTGGTGGAAGGGTTGATTCAGGCAACTAGCCTATTATATTGTTCAGAAATGTAATTCATCCTACTTCTTTTTTAAAAATTTTATATATTTTTTTTATTGCTTAAAGTATTACAAAGAGTATTACATAGGTCTCCTTTTTTTTTCTCCCCTTGACATTCCCCCCTACTTCTTAAGTTTTATGTTGATACTTTTTTGTTTTGACTTCAATATTTATGTTAGAGTTTTACAAGGTTAAGCCTAGAGGTTAATTTTATCTTAGGAAATCTGCTTGCCATTTTAGGAATGTCTATAGGCAAATAAAACCAACATTCTAAACTAGTGTCAAATAGCTTTATTAAAGCAGTTACTAAGCATCATATATAATTTAAAGTTTTGGTAAAATAATTAAACATACAAAAAAAGTGTAAATATAAGTATAATGAGCCTCCATATACCCAGACTCAACAACCATCAATTTTTTGTCACTGTCATTTATGCCTTTTGTTTTTTGTTTTTACTCTTTTACTGAAGTCATTTAAAGCTAATTTCAGCTTTCATAGCATTTTCCTATGTATTTATATATGCATTTATAACAAATATGTATATTTTCTTACATAAACACAGTTTGATTATACCTAAAAATATTACTACTAACACTTTCTCTAATCTAATACTCAAGCCTTAAATTTCCACAGTTTTTTCAAAAAAACCTTTTTTTTCAAGCTGGTTTGTTTGAATTAAGATCTAAACATGGGCCACTCATTGCATTTGATCTTTTTTCTTAAGAGATTTTGTTCTAGAATAATCTCCCTCTCTACTTCCTCTCACTTTTC
The DNA here is from genome assembly GCF_000147115.1 of Myotis lucifugus. Classification (NCBI taxonomy): domain Eukaryota; kingdom Metazoa; phylum Chordata; class Mammalia; order Chiroptera; family Vespertilionidae; genus Myotis; species Myotis lucifugus. Next base: position 1,123,349 of record NW_005871049.1, on the reverse strand, counting down.
TCCTACCATTAATTTGTTGTACATTAAATTGCCCCACATTTAGTGATGCTCCAGTTCAGCAAGTGACAGCTTAAACTCTCTGTTGCAAATTTCCCATCAGTCTCTTTTTGTTTCATCTTTTGATGATCGTTATCTATATAAATTAGGTTTTAAGGATTACAAAATAGAGATGTTCTAATTTTATTTTTTGTTCTATATTTCTTAAGTTCATGTTATTTCAAACAATGCTGAATTAACATTTAGTCTGTAGGGTTATCATGAGCTCAAGAGTTTTTAATATATATTTGCCTTTGCATTATTCATTAGAGATGCATTTGCATTTATTATTCATTAGACACTCAAAATTTTTCCTATCTTTGTTTAACAAGATAGAAAAATCTTTACTTCTGTCATTTTAAAATAACTGATTAGTTTTTGATACCTTCCTTGTTTTCTAAAAGTTTTTATTTCATGTTTTATCCCCTTGATCATATATATTTACTCTTCACTATGAAAAATGAAGATATTAGTAAGTTTACATTCTCCCTGGGGGTAGTCTACTCCCCACAATGCTGTAGACTTCAGTCCAACTCCCAAGAGTTGCTCTGCTTTTGTTTCATTTATATTTGGTCTTGGGTGGTAGTTAATTATAGTAGGGACAGTTCTGGAAACTTTCAGGAGGCCCCAGACATTGATATTTATTTTTAGAATAAGAGATGTTTAGTGCCTGTGTTTTCATCTGTGGACCCAAGTTGTCAACTCTGACTCAATAGAAGTTCCGTTTAACCTCCTGTCATAATTTTTACAAAACTTTCAGGCTTGTTGGCTGAGATTTCAGTCCCTTACTACAGATAAGGTAACACTTATAAAGGTGGATCAATTCCAACCACGTTTCCCAGATTGGCATGAGGCCCACTTTCCTGTAAGTTCTTATGAACAATTTTATGTTCACTACAATTATCTTTCTGACTTTGAATTCCCTCTTTATTTCTGGCACCTTAGATAATTTCTCAGTTTCAAGCTTGGCATGGCATTACATTTCATTTTTTGTGATATATTATCTGTAATCTCTATGTGCCTTTGTATGGAGTTTTATTCAGTCTACTATAATGACAAAGTTCTGAACATCATAATAACAGATAAAAATTGAAAAATTTAAAAGCCTCTTAAATGTTTTCTGGTAGAGAAGGTTAAAAAGTTGATATAAGTTTTTTTTTTCTCTACACTGAATGTTTCAAAAACTCATAAGCTTCATCAGGATAAAATAAAATTTAAACTATTTTAGTAAACATAAAGTGTAATACTTCCAGCTACAGATGGCAATGTTAAGGTATTTCCAATTTACTCCATTTCTAACACCAATTAAAATGACACAAATTAAGCAAACAAACAGACCTTCATCTCCAATGACACTAGTACATGGCCCAAACCCAGTCTACTAATTGCAAACAGTAGAAGCCAAGCAGTGTGAAATTTTGGCCAAATGAATAAACATACTGAGGATTGTGTATATTTTTATGTATCTTGGACACTGTCCTTCAAGACTTGAAGTATTTCGTCAGGAGATCCTTACTTGGAACACAAAACTCTGGGGGTATGAGTGGGCCATAGAATTGTTTCATAGTAGGAAGTGCCACATAGGCTATGTAATTTTATACCATGAAAACACAGGATAAAGTGCCTAGAACATCAACTAAATTGACCACATATTGTATTATGCAGGAAACTGCAGCTAATTCTATTAAATGAAAAGTATCTCATTCTCTGAACACAATGCATTAAAATTAGAATTGAATAAGAAATGTAGGAAACAAAGTAAGTCCAAGAAAACCATTCAGAAGGAATTAGTGAAGACAAAGATAGATATTAGTGAAAGAGAAAACAAAAAAGTAGATTTAATAATCAAATCAATAGAGTGATTCTTTGAAAAACCCAATAAATTAGAGGCAAAAAAATTTCCTAAAAGTACTAATCAAATGATGTTTAAAATAGTAAAATGCAGAGACACATAAAAGACAAACTAGATAGAATTACAAAAAAGCATATTTTGCTTTAATAATGCAAATAAATTGGAAAACCTTACTAAAATATTTTTCCAATAAATAATAAAATATCAAAATTCACCACTAAAATATTAAGCATTTTAGCAGAGCAGTTACCTGAAAGAGCTTGGAATATAATCCGTGTGTTAACCAGCAAAGCACTGCGGTCTCAAATTCACCAGTGAGTTCTGATAATCCTTCCGAACTATTCACCAGAGGAAAAAGAAACTTTGTATTTATGAAGCAAGGGTAATATTGACATCAAAACTTGACAAAAATAGCACCAAATGAAACACATAAACATCACATAAAATATATGAGATACTAGGCAAAGTTTAACCAGTGCCTTGTTCATGTTCTAAACATTCAGGAAGAAGTAGCACCGGGTCTAGTGAAGCTAGTAGAAAATGTAGGAGAAACTACAGATGATGCATTATAGCACTGTACCCCTGAAATTTATATCATTTTATTAACCAATGTCACTCCAATAAATTCAATAAAAAATAAAATAAGTTAAAAAAAAAAGACAGACAAGGAAAAAACCCCATCAAGTTGCAAAATAAAAAAAAAAAAGAAAGAAAATATAGGAGATTAGTTTTAAAACTGATAAAAATTATAAATTTTGTACCAGTTTAGAATAAATTACCTCATAAGACTTTATTTTTTAAAAATATGTTTTGATTGATTTTAGAGAGAGAGGAAGAAAGAGAGAAACATTGACTGGTTGCCTCCTGCACACCTCCTACTATGGATCGAGACTACCACCCAGGCATGTGCCCTGATGGGGAACCAGTGACCTCTCGGTGCATGGGATGTCACTCAACCAACTGAGCCACACCAGCCAGGGTACCTCATAAGACTAAAATACACATATTCCCAATTAAATCTTAGGCTACTTGTTCTTTACAATTCTTCTTTAATTATTTAGATGCAAATTGGTACTATTTAAAATTGAGTTGTTGTTTTTCATTAATGTGATAAAGATCTTAAAAAGAAAAAAAATCACAAAAAAACCTTGCCAATACATATTGCTAATGGACATAAGTGCAAAAAAGTCCAAAATAAAATATTAATATTGGTGCATGTTAACCCTTTTCGGTCCAACGTGGAGGCTGACTTGACAGACCAGGCGCTAGGAGCAGGTCCAACGTCAAGGGTGAGACACCGCAAACTGGTTCAACATTCAATCCCGTCAATTAATTTGGAACAGACTGTTTGAATTCCAAAAATAAAATTGGACCGCAAAGGGTTAAAAAGTGCACTCCATAATGAAATTGGGAAATTTTCCTACAACATAAGGGATGTTCAGTATTCCAGTTCCTTATGTTAATTATGCCAATAATATGATTCTAATACATCATTTTAATATAGTGCTGATAACTCAAAGATAAGATCATATCAAAAGAAACTGAACTGAAAATTCAACTTCTATTTCCTCAAAAATATCTATAAATTAGGTAGAGATGGATATTTCCTTAATCAGTAGAAATCTCTGAGCAAATTACAGTGTCATGCTCAAGATCCAATGACCTACTTTAGGCAATACCATCAAAATGCCCTTTTGTTTTTACTATTATGTAATACTAGAGGCCCGGTGCACGAATTTGTGCACTTTGAAAGAAAATTAATTAGAAGGTGGCCGGCGGGGTGGGACTGGGCGAGACGGGCCAGACACACCCTGGAGCCAACCTCCCGTGGTCCCTCCCCAGCCGGCTGCACCTGGGGCGGTGCCAGGGCTCAAAGGGTGTCTGTGGAGTGAGTGGGGTCCCTCTGGCAGGTGGGGTCCCTCGGCCGGGTGTGGGGATTGGGCTGAAACCAGCAGTCCGACATCCTCTGAGGGGTCCCAGAGTGCGAGAGGGCACTCTGCAAAGTTGCTGTCGCTTGGCAGCTCCTGCATTGAGTGTCTGCCCCCTGGTGGTCAGTGCATGTTATACCTACCGGCCAGTTAGCTTTTTATATATATATATATATATATATATATATATATATATATATATATTATTGTGTCCATATCAGTAAATTATTCTATCTAATAAAGATGGAATATGCAAATTGACCATAACTTCACAACAAAGATGGTGGTGCCCACAGCCAATAAGGAGGGAATATGCAAACTGATGCGACAAGGCAAGAGGCGGAAGGCGGCTCTGGCCGGAGCGAAGGTGGTGCTGGCAGCCAGGAGAAGGAAGGCCTATTCTTGCACGAATCTTCGTGCATCAGGCCTCTAGTATTCAATAAATTTTAGAAAGAGTCTTAAAAACTGAAAGTTGAGGCAAAATTATAATTTTTATAAAAATATGATTGTATTCTTAGAAACCTCAAAATAATAAACTAAAAAAAGTATTAAAACTAAGAAGAGTTTGGAGTGATCAGCCTGGTCACAAAATGAATAGCTTCCTTATATGTTAATTATAACTAGTTAGAAAACATGTTGGATAAACCTATTCATAGCAGCAATAAAATAGTAAATTGCTGAGGTGCAAATTTAATATAAGTTAACAGGATTTATGTAATATTAAGCTATAAATGAAATAGTTCAGGACGTGCATTCTGTGGTGCCCAACTCATATACTTCGCTCACCAATATGGATGGTTTTCAGTACTGGACTTGAAGGGTGGACTTTTCTGCATATCAGTTGCCAAAGAATTCCAGCAGTTGTTTGCTTTGAATGGCAAGACCCAGAAACACAGGAAACCCAGCAGTATGACCAGACAGTTTTGCTACAGGGATTCAAAAATTTCTCCATCTCTTCATAGATACAGAGAACAGACGGATGGCTGCCAGAGGGGAGGGGGTTTGGGTAGCTGGGTGAAAAAGGTGAAGGGATTAAGAAGTACAGATTGGTAGTTATAAAATATTCATGGGGATGTAAAGTACAGAATAGGGAATACAGTGAATAATATTGTAATAGCTATGTATGGTACCAGGTGAGTACTGGAAATATCGGGGGAGCACCCTGTAAGTGTATGATTGTCTGACCACTGTGCTGTACACCTGAAACTAACACAAAATAATATTGAATGTAAAATGTAATTTAAAAAAAAGATATACTCTTGGAATTAAAAAAACAAACCAAACTTCCCACCTTATTTTGGGAAATACTGGCTAAAGATCTTGGGGACCTTATGTTAGATGAAGGACTTTTTACTTCAGTATGTGAATGGCATTGACAGCAAGCTCCACTTTGAACATTCTATTAAGACTGAATCATTCGGCTGAATGTTTCTCAGAGAAAGGCCCAGATATGTAAACACCAAGTTACTTACCTGGGCATCTCCCTGTCCCAAAGTCAAAGCGATCTACTGCCTGACAGAAACAGTCAATTGCAGACCTCATAGAGGGCATTTGGGAAGCTGGCAGGATTCTGTCGAATTTGGGTTCCAAATTACAGACTCGTCGTAAAATCTATGAGGCTTTAAAAAGACAGGCTCTGGAATCTCTTACTTGGACTAAAGAATGCCAAGCAGCTTTTGACACAACTTAGGACAAGTTAATTTTAGCCACAGCTTTAGGGTTATCAGACTTGCTAATCAACTTGTATGTCTGCGAGAGACAACGCATCAGTCTTGGCACGTTGACACAAACTTGGGCAACATTCCACGACCGGTCGCTTACTTCTGCAGCAGCTAGACCACACCGTAAACGACGGCCCCCTGGCTTCGGCCGTTGCAGCTACTTGCTTAGAAATTCACCCTGGGGCAGCCTACCACCATGTACAGCTGCCACCACGTCCTCTCCTTATTGGAGGGAAAGGGATTTTATTGGCGTGCGTCAGGAGGAATGGGAAAGTACAAAGCCATCCTTTTAGGCGATCCTAATGTGAGGCTACGATTAACATCAGCTTTAAACGCAATGAGACTTGCTCCGGATTGAGACTCTGTGAACTCCAGAACATGTCGTCGAGCAAGGATATTCTCGCTGGCCGAACCTGACTGACCAGTTAGCAGAACGAGAGTTAAAGCTCTTCACCGATGGGTGTAGCTTCATGGACCAAGGTAAGCTTTGCTCTGGGGTTACGCGGTGGTGACTTTACAAAGAACTTTATAGGCAAAAAACCTTACCCCCTGGGAGGTCAGCACAAAAGGCGGAAACCATTGCTCTCACAAGAGCCCTGCTTCTGGCTGAAGGAAAACAGGTAAATATGTATGTATGTATGTGTGTGTGTGTGTGTGTGTGTGTGTATATACACACACATTCCCAGGAAGCCTTTTTAGTAGGACTTGCCCATGGAGCCATTTAGAAAGAAAGAGGGCAACTCACTGCCAATAACATAGATATTAAATATGCTTCTGAGATTCTGCTGTTGTTAGATACAGGCCACCAACCCGCACACATGGCCATCATGCAGTGCCCTGGCCATCAGCAGGGTGAAACCTATACAATCAAAGGAAATCAATTGGCCAACCAGGGCACAGAGAAGGCAGCAAGGGAAGGCGATTATCTAGGCTTGGTAGGATCTCTCCTCCCTCAGACTGCCTTGCCTCAGTACCAGCTGGTATACTTAAACAAAGACAAAGAGCCAAGGAATGGGGATTCACTTTTGACCAAGCTGGACAGGCAATGCACAAGGACTCTTCTGATTGCCAGAGACAATCCTGAGTGCTGTGCTCTGGCACAAACATGACGACACCCCTTAGGTGAGGCCACCTTGCAATAGATCCAAAAACATACAATGGGGCCTGATTTGCAAAAGACTGTTCAACAAATTATACAGTGTTGTGAGATCTGTGCTCAGAACTGCTGCTAAGCCTCCACAGACGGGAATTCAACATAAAGGGGGTGTGCCCCGTGAGGACTGGCAGATAGACTTTACTCAAATGCCTCGAGCCTCTGAAAATTTTAGGTACTTGCTAGTGTTTGCAGACACCTTTTCAGGATGGGTAGAAGCCTACCCCGCCTGAACTGGAAAGGCCTGTGGAGTAGTTAAGCCCTTCTGAAGGAGAGCATCCCTCGGTTCGGATTGCCAAACACCCTTCAAAGTGACAAGGGGCCCACATTCATTCCCAATATCACTCGGCAGGTAAATGCTGCCTATCAACTGGAAATGACATTCTTCCTAGAGACCACAGTCAACAGGAAAAAAACCGAGAAAACGAATGTTGCCAAAATATGTCAGGAAACCCATATGACTTAGGGAAGGCGTGGCTGTTGCCCTGTTGCAGATTAGGATGGCTCCCGACGCAGGTTTAGTTTAAGCCCCTTTGAAATTCTGTCTGGTCGGCCATCCCAGGTCTCTGCCCCAGCAGGTGAAACAGCCGGTGCTTTGCGAGATCTGGCAATAGCTGTGTTAAGACTTTAGGCACGATTCGAACTCCTGTCCATGAGTTTGCCTCCAGCAGGTCTGCGTATCTTGTTGATGTGACCCTGCACCCCTTTCGCCTGCGAGATCGAGTCCTCCTTCAGACTTGGAGAGAAAAGGGACCTGAACAGCACCTGGCTGCCAAGTGGACGGGAGCCTCAGGGTTCTGCTAAACACGCACTCACCTGCCCATCAGCTGGACGGAAGCCGCAGACACATCACACGGGAATAAAGGTGGCGCCGCCAGAAGTCCCTCCTCTTCTAGGACTTGAGAGCCCCTAGGAGACCTAACGCGACTCTTTCATGAACAAGATAAGTAGCATGAGGCTCTGGGCTGCGTTGTGTGTCCTGTCCCTCTGCTGGAGCTGCACCCCCGCGTGGAAGGACAATTCCTTCGTTCGAATCTCTCAATCCATAGCCTCCTCCGCTAACTTATCCCATTACTGGCTCTGTCATGTCAAACCTTCCTCCGGGCTTGATTCTGCGGACCCTCTGGTCATGCCCGTTTTAAATTTCTCTCAGATCCCGAGTTTCCAAGTCACTTATGACATGAAATTCCCTAATGCTGTTTACCGAGTGAGGCTTGTTAGTTACGAATTTCCTGTTCCTTGTTTCTTCCTCACCCCACCTGAGAGCTTGACAGCCACGGTTCCAGGTAAATACTGTCAAAAGCCTGAGTCCTTGGGGCACAAGAATTTGACCACGCCCCATGGAAGAACTACTGTTGCTTGTCAGTATAATAAGACATATTTCACTGACCCCGTTTCTCTCCCTTTGATTCGACAACGATGTGCAAATCTGTCCTCTGCCTATGCTTCTACTGAACTATGCAGAACCTGGAGGGATCAAAACGCGACACACCTGAAGGGCACCCCCACCCCCTTACAGAGTTGCCATATGACTCCATCATGGACCCTGCCTCGCACTGACCCCTGGTTAGAAAACATCTTGAGTCACCTTCCCCAAGGGGACAGCCTTAATTTTCAGAACATGACTGGAATCTTATGTGCTCCCATGGGGTACGTTTTTGTTTGTGGATCCCAAAATGAGGCCTGGGCCTATAAATGCCTTGACAGTTGGCATGTTGGTGGAACCTGCCTATTGGGCTACTTGGTAACCCCATTCTCTGTCCAGAATGTTCTAGAAACTGTCCATTGGACCAGTCCCCTCACTCTCCTCACTAGGATTGCTCGGGACCTCCCTGAGGGAGACAGTTATTTCTTTGGCTACACCTTCCTTCCTTGGTGGAATGTGGCAGCTCACCAACATGTACTGAGGAACCTATCCAAAACCTTAGATATCATTGCAAATGAAATGGCTGCCACCCTCACTGGGCTGCAGACGTCCTTGGATTCTCTTGCTAAAGTTGTACTTGATAATCGTATAGCTTTAGATGACATGCTAGCTGAACAAGGCGGAGTCTGTATTGCTGCTAACGCTACTTGCTGTACATCTATCAATTCCTCTTCTGAGGTAGAGACTCATATTGCTCAAATCGGACAACAGGCTACTCGGCGCCAGCAAACCTTAGGACATCAGAGCAGAACAAAGTTAGATAGAATGCGAAACTGGTTCACAGACCTTTTCTCGAGGAAACTGAATGGGTTCCAGTCGAACCTAGGTAGTATTCTCAAATTATGTCTCATTCTTCTTCTTATAGTTATGGTATTCATAATAATTATGTACTGTATAATTAAGAGCTGTGCTAAGAAGGCTAAGACTCCTAAGACAAATAGGGAAATGCCCATGGTAAATCTTTAAACCCCATGTTTCAGAGAAGCATAAAGAACATTTCATAGATCAGGTCAAATTGTTCCGTTCCACAACCTCACCTCGCCGACCCCGATCACAGGAAGTGGTCAGATGAGAGACGATGTCCCATTATCCCCAATTCCACATGATTATGGAATGGAGCAATTGACAGTGGGAAATTGTAATAGAATAAGTAACCAGACTCTGTGACCCCATCTTGCTCAAGCCTGGCATGTCAGTTAGCAACTTCTGCTTAGTCCTACATGTAGATATGCTCATCATTAAAGGACTCTAACCTGTAGCCCAGAAATTACTGAAACAATCTCCCTGCTTGAGACTATGTCCCCAAAGAAGAAAGGAAGTTTCTACCAAAATAATGATTGTTTTTTAAAAGGAGCCTCTATGACTGCACCACAGCAGCCAGAGTTTGTGAACCAAAAGGAAAGAAGTTTCACTGTCCCCCTTGGGCCCTTGCTGACATCCAGATGTCTGTGTCCATCAACCACCTCCTGACCTCAAACCCTCTCTTTTTTCCCTTTCCCCCGACATAAGAGAAGCCTGAATTCTGTACTTTCTCATGGCGGGTCTTTAGGATGCTAGTCCACCATCTGCTCAGCTTGCTGGCTTTCCAAATAAAGTTGCTTTCCCTGCCTCAACTTTTTGTCACTAGACTTATTGGCCGTCATGTGGGGAGCAGAAAGAGCTTTCACCCGGTTACAGAATGCGATCTGGGTAAACGGAGTGAGTGCACTGTTCTTAGACAGTAAATTGGTATTCTAGAGATTGCAGCTCTAAATGATGGAAGTTCAATACTGTGACAGTAAAAAGAGGAAAATGATTTGTTTGTAACTTAAACTGATTGGAAAGCTCAAGAGAAATAAGCATTCCAATAAAATGCAGAAAACGTAAAGAAGAAGAGTAATGAAAGCCCACTAGCCTTGCAAGATTTATAACATTTCATAATGTTTCACTATAGAAGACAATTTTGTTGTACTTTAGGAGACTATTGATAGATCAATGTTGAATTAAATTATAAAATAAACCAACACAGATGTGACAATCTAGTAGTATATGATGACGGTGGGAAACCTGGGTAGTTATTTGAGAAAAAAGAAAGCTGGAATTCTACCTCAGACACTTTACTGAACACACTACAAACACTTGCCCCCTTCTCCTGTTAGATCACAAATTTAAAAGTTAAAAAAATCTAACAAAACTGTTCCTTGGAAATATGGGCATTTTTTTCCTATAATACTGCTGCTGGTGGTGGTGGGAGGATGCTCAAAACGTAACATTCATACTCCATAAAGAAAAAAAAAAGATGCATTTGACCACATGAAAATGTAAATGTTCTCAATGATAAAAATCTTAGTCAAAATAAAACTGCCAAACTGAGAAACATACTTCCAACCCCCAATGCAAAGACTAGTTTTCCTTATGGGGCATTTTGCTAATTACAATTCACATCTTCCCCATATTTCAATGTTTCTAGAACTGGAATGTGGGGAAGCTTCTTAAAATCCAAATTGCATTATGGTGGGAAACAGAAGGCTGCGAGAAGGGGAGGTGGGATATCAGACTCGTTGGGCGACATTCCTGCAGCTGGAGTCAAGAGCAGGCTCGCTCTTCTCAATGGCAGTGTCAGCCCCAGAGCCCAGCCCTGGTGGCTTCCAGTTCCTTGAGGAACTGTCTTTAAGGAACGCTTCAGTGCCGGTGCCCTGGATTGCACAGAAGACACTGTTGCTGGGGAAACCGTGGACACGAGGACACGGGGACTCAGTGTTGCAAAGTGATTCTGAGGAGTCAGACACTGAATTGAAGACATTTGCTCTATTTCCCGTCTCTTTGTTTAACAAGGAAACATGGCAAAACTATCTGCTCACTTAAATGTAAAAGGCTTATTTTAATATGTTCAAATTAAAAATTATAGGTGATAAGAAAGCATTCTTTTTTAATTTAATGGGCAGAGTTTTTTTTTCTTTTTATAATCAATGATGTCTTTGATTTTGTTATCGGTGTGGTACGCTCTGTGTCCCCACCTGTTACTAGTAGAAGTGGGATTTTGGGGTGCTGCAGGGATAAGAATTTGTTGGGGCCCTCAGAGGGGGGATGAGGTAGTGTGGAAAGCTTTATTTCCGTGGAATTGAACCCTGAGTTCCCAGGGTCCCCTCTCTCTGCGTCCTGCCATGGGAAAAGTCCCATTTATCTTAGCAGGGCCGTGAGCAGAGTTTCTGCTCCCTGTTTGCACGGTCCAGTCCAGCATCTGGCTGGTTAGCCTGTGTCCCCCGCTGCATTCCACTGCGTGTAGGGCCCGCACGACCGTGGGCCACCTGGCTATGGAGGGAGCACGGGTGAGTGCAAGGAAGCAGGAGTGAGCAAGAGGAACAAGAGAGGGAATTCCTTTGTCTGGGGATATTACCCTTCCAAGATTTTGCGTGCTTGCAGTGGCTCCACCCCCTAAGCCAGTTATCTTTGTTCCCGGTTAGACTGACGGGTAAGCACCTTCCCTATGTCACCCTGACTTACCTGCACATGCACCATCTTCCCCTTGTTGGACCCCTTCCCTCAGGGGTTTGCAGGGAATGGGCCGGTGTTCCCCTGGGGAGTGTAAAGCTGCAGCTGCCCAGAGGACCAGGCTTACAATGTGTGGCCTCCCCTTTGCTCCTTTCCTATTATTAATATTAGCCAGCTAGTTACGATGGTATTGATTTGATGAAATATAGAATATAATGGGCTGTGACAAATTAACAAAAGATAAACAATCTATATTCATTTTTAAAGAAATGCAAGTGGCACTTAATATGAATAGATGTTAATATTTATAATTTTGAAAATAAAAATTAAAAATGAAATGCCATTTCGCCTATCAGATTTACCAAAGATCCAATATAGTGTGGATGAGAGTATGTGTAAACAGACATTCTCATTAAATTTCATTGGTGGATTACATTCCTTTCAAGGGATAAATTGATGTCCTTACAGGACAATTTGATGAAAGTCTGTCAAAATTAGAAACATAGATTTTGATCAGCAATTTTATATTTGCAAATTTATCCTATAGATGTGTAAAGAGATACACGTGTACAGAGATAACTTTAGAAAGAGGTCTCTGCATTACTTTTAATTTTACAGAATAAAAACAATTTGTTTTTATGACTAGCTGAATACATGGTGAGACATTCAATCAATATATTATTATCCAGTCCCTTAAAGTGAGGCAGATGTTTACATGCTAACAAAGAAATATCTCCAAAACATATTTTTGGCCAAAAGAGACCAGGTTCAGAATAGTAACTATGTGTACATAAAGCATGCTTTCATTTGTGAAGAAAACGAACAAACCAAATATGCATGTATACGCACACGAACACACAAAATTTTAGCATAACATATCAGTAACTGTTAATTATGTTTTTAAATTTCAAGTTTTCTCAATTACACTTTACATTCAAGAAACTGTCATTTTTTCAATTAAAACACAAAAGAAAGACTAGAGACAAGGTCGCGTGACATTTTGCACTCTTAGGTAAGAAGCCTCCGGCAGCTTTTGGTACCTGGACACAGTGACGCATACCGGTGTCATGGCTGACATCTGTTTACCTTGAACCTGTTGAACGTCTTTTGCGTTCTTGGTGTGTGCATCAGGGAGAGACAGGTGCTCCCACCTTGCCGTTCCTTTGTCTCTTTTAGCCCAAGGTGACTGCTATGCTTAGTGCTCTTCTAGTTGTAGAGGTATTTCTGGGATCTTTCTGTTGAAAGATGCAGGTTTTTTTTAAAATTTGGTTTTGTCTTGTTGTCTGCATGAGCTGTTCTTTCTATTATTCTTTGGAAATATGTCATGGGGTCTGCCCGCTAAGATGGACATTTCTATTCTTTGTCCTGCCCGAGCTGCCAAACATGCCGCTGCGAGGGATTACGGAGAAGCCGTGCTGTCACTGTGGCTGGAATGTGTCCTTTCTTTCTGGTGGCTGTTAGGACAAGCGCTGTTATTTCTGCTCTTGCCTGGGTTGAGTGATTTACGAGTGAACTATTTAATTTTTGGAACACTTGACATTTCTGACCTCTCATCCATCAACCCTCTGGAATTACTTTGTGCGGCAGATTGAAATACTGCTTCATTCCACTGCAGAGACTTTCGGTTTTCCTTGTTATAGGAAAGACTGCTGGGGGTTTCCCCAGCAGAGTTCTCTGGCAGGTAAGCAGGTGGCTGTCAGAGGCAGGCACCACCCGCGCTGCCGAGACGGTGTGGAGAACAGTATCCCCGTTTACTAAAAACGCTTTGCTAGCATTCAATTCTTACAAAGTAAATTTTCTTTTTCTTGTACGTTTCACTTTTGTCATGATGATAAAACTAACCAAAAAACCATCTTAGAAATATCTTTCTTTCTTAGAAAGAAAGAAAGTTGTGTTTAAAAAAAACAAAACTGCCCAAATAAATAAATTTTGCCATTGTCATGACGCTGTCCTTAACATAGGTGGCTTTGTGGGACAATAGTTGTCCTGCTTTTATTTCATTTATTTAGCATTTCAAAATTCCCATTTACAATGGAATACAAGCATTTCGTTCTCACACTCTAGAACAGATCACTCCTTCCTTCACTGCACTGATGGTGAATGCAAGATAGTTGAAGGTTGGCAACTTTGGTAACATTCTAACAGTGAAATCGGTAAATGAATTAGATATTATCAGTATTTAAGGATAGTATGAAATCTTGGTTATCCAGTGTGCCACTTAGTGAGACAAGGACTTTTGTGCCCACATGTATTCTCTTTAACTATAAGAATTGTTGGTTCATGACCTCTATAAAAATGATTCTTGATCTGGAGATCTTATTAAGATATAGATTGTAATTCAGTGCATCTGGGGTGGGGCCCAAGATTATTCTGTATTTCTTACAGGCCTCTGAGTAATGATGATGCTACTGGTGCATGGACCACACTGAGTAGCCGGGCTCTACAATAGTAGGACTAAATGTACTTCATTCTCCCTAAGACTCAGTGATACAATTATGTAAACTTTATTAACTTTATTCTCTCCAAGGCAAGTAGTAATTATTTATAATGTGCCCACCAACATCGTAGAGTCTATACAAATCTTTATGGTAAAGATTATGATCATTTAATGTAGCATTCAACACTTTTATGGTGTAGCAACTAGGAGATTATATAACACTAGAGGCCCGATGCATGAAATTTGTGCAAGGGGCTCAGCCCTCGCAGCCCCTCGCAGCCCTGGCTGGCCCTCACAGCTCCTCGCAGCCTTGGCCGGCCCTCGCAGGCCTGGCTTTGTCTGGTAGGTTGTCCGGATGGTTGTCCGGAAGGTCATCCAGATGGTCGTTCTGATGTTTGGTCTAATTAGCATATTAGCTCTTTATTATATAGAATAGTGGTTAAGAGTTTAGAATCAGAAAATCCCTATTAACCATGCAACATTAAGCAAGTTACTTAATCTTGCTAAACCTGTTTTTCTTTAAAAAAAATTTTTAATATATAATTTTATTGATTTCAGAGACAGAGGGAGAGGGAGAGATAGAAAGAAACATTAATGATGAGAGAGATTCATTGGTCAGCTGCCTCCTGCCTCCTGCACACCCCTTACTGGGGATCGAGCCCACAACCTGGGCATGTGCCTGTGGGAAGAGCTCAGGAGATCTATCTCAGTGCTGCGGCAGATGCAATGGCGTGAGCACGCTCTGCCTATACAAGCTTCCTCGGCACACCAGGAAGTGGCATCGCCCGCCTGAGAAGACCCCCAGGAGCCCCTACATAGTACCCTGATCTTTCCTACTATTGGTTGCCCTATGGATGTTGTAAACTTCTGATTGGTCTGGAATGTTATATATGTTGCTGCACTCACACAATAAACTTGGATCTGCGTCACTGAACCTTCCCCGGAGTTGGGCATGCTTTGTTAGGACTCCGTTCGGCCTCACCCCCGAGGAACCCCCTGTATCATGTGCCCTGACCAGGAATCAAATCGTGACCTCCTGGTCATAGGTCAACACTCAACCACTGAGCAACACTGGCCAGGATAAACCTGTTTCTTCATTTGTAAAGTGGGGATGACTAATAATTCTTGCTATATAGGGTTATTATGAAGGTAAATGAGATAATGCACATAAAAAACTCACATAATTTATGACACATATTGCATGTTCAATGAAGGCTAGCTTTCCCAATATTAGAGTTGGAAAGGGTATAGAGGATAAAAAATAAGTAAGGCTTTTTTTCAGTCCTTAAAGAAGACACAATTTGATGTGTATATTAACTAATCCTCTGTAGAAAGATTGGTAAAGAAGAACAAAAGTGCAATTGGAGCCCGCAGAGGAATGATTAGTTTCACTTTGGCATATGACAGCTGACTCTTACTGAAAACTCAGTATGCACCAATCAATCAGCAGCTAGTATTTTACATATATTAATTTATTTAATCCTCACAATAATTCTGTGGTAGGTTAAACCTTTAATCTCTACTTAATAGAGGAGGAAACTGCACTTAATAGAGAGGAAAATTTGATTTGCTCCTAAGTAGGAAGTAGTTGATAGAGGTGTCAAATTCAGTCTGACTCCTGCATTCACCTATTAACCACTGTACTATTCTGATCTGAAAAGACATAAAGCCAAAGGTAATCTCTGAGCAGGGTCTTAGCAACCAGGCAATCCCAACATTAGGGTGAGAAAAGGAGAAGATTGAGAAACGGATTTCATAGGTATTGAGAATGGCCTGGGCAAAGTCAGAGACGGAACAATGGGAGCAAGTAAGTGAGTGTGTTTGGATTTATTGGGACACACGTTAATAGAATTGAATGAATGGGCCTGATAACTTGTGTTCTCTGAGATTTTAGTAATATGCCATTAATCTCCAGGAAATAGAGACTGTTTGAGGACTTCTTGGGTTCCCACTGGTGGTGTTGTTATTGGTGTGGAGCTCTGCATGTCCTCACCTGTTGCAGGTAGAAGAGGGCTTCTTGAAATGTCATAAGAAAAGGAATTTTCTGAGACTCGCATGGAAGAATGAATGATTTTTATTTGCGTGCAATTAAACACCTGAGTTTCCCTCCATCCCACCAAGGGAAAACATCCCATTTTGCTTTCAGCAGAGCTAGGATTAGAGCCAGTGTTCAGAGTTTCCATACCATAATTGCACAGTCTAGTCCAGTATCAGGCTAGCTTAGTTTGTGTTCCCAGCTGAAGTCCATTGCGTGTGGAGTCTAGATGGCTATGGAGGGAACACAGGTGAGTGCAAGGAAACTGGAGAAAAGCCAGAGGAACAAGAGAGGCAAGAGAGTGAATTATGTATTCCCAAATTTTCACAGGCTTGCAGTGACTCTACCTCTCTGGCCTAGTATCTTTGTCTCCCAGGCTAGACTGACAGGCAAGTACTTTCCCTACATTACCCAGACTCACTGCACATGCACCCATCTTCCCCTCTGTGTAGTCCCTTCCCCTACAGATCTGCAGGGAATGGACTCGTGGTTCCCTGGGGAGTGCAAAGTTTCAGCTTCCTGGTGAAGCTTCCCAAATGGCCAAGCTTATAATGTCTGGCCTTCCTTTTGCTCCTTTCCTATTATTAACAACTAGCTAATTACAACGGTATCAGTGTTCTTTTGTGTGTGTGTGTTTTTTTAATCCTCACCTGAGGATATTTTTTACATTGATTTTTAGAGAGAGTGGAAGGCAGGGAAGGTAGGGGGGGAAGAGAGAGAGAGAGAAAGAGAGAGAGAGAGAGAGAGAGAGAGAGAGAGAGAGAGAGAGAAACGTCGATGTGAGAGAGACATATTGACTGGTTGCCTCCTGCACACCAGGGCTGGGGGTGGAGTGGAGGGGAGGCATGACCAAACTACCAACCCAGGTATGTGCCCTTGACCAAGAATTGAACCTGGGACCCTTAGGTCCGAGGGCCGGCACTCTAACCACTGAGCCACGCAGGTCAGGGCTATCAGTGTTCTTTACACAACTTCTGTGAAAAAGACCACAAGAGCCTAGCAGTTGACATATATTTAGGAGAAACATTCCCTAAGGATATGCAAGACCTGCATTTTTCTGTGTTGGATTTGGATGAAATGTGTGGTTTCAGTTTCTAAGAATGGTTTATTCATCCATTATACTTTCATCTTCTAATGCAACTGTAAGAGGAATAAATAATATTTGCCAAACTTTAGCAGCTGTTTTATTTTACCATTGGGATTTTGTTCATTTAACAGTTAGAGATTTGATTGTATAGTGTGGACAAAAAGGGGCCACATATTAAACCTGACAAGCTCAGGGGAGGCCTGCGCGGTGGGCCTTACAAACTTAGAGACCTAAAATAACCACACAGGATGGTCTGAATTTAAAACTTCCTAACTAAAAGCAAGTCATGGCAGGTAGCCATGTCCTAGGCCAGTAGCTTTCTTGACAAAGGTTAATCTTTACCTTAACTGAGCCTGTCTATTGTCTTTGTGCATCTAAGATAACATACCTTTGAAATGTCAGAGTAATCCTCGTGGTTTTTTTTCCAGACCCCTCAGGGCACAACCTCCAACCAGAGCACAAGCTCCCAGAACCCTTCCTTGTTATCTTGTTCTTCTGCATACCATCTCATAGCGTCTCTCTGTGCCGTAAATGTTCATTGTTAACTATCCTACACCCAATGTAAAAGAAGTATGTGTCTAGCAGTTTTACTTTTTATCCAGTCTCAGAGATTTCCCTCGCTTTGTTTTCTCCCTAATCTATCACCAATGAATGTCATGGTACTCTCCTTACACTTCCTCCTTTGACTGTAATGTATAAAATAAGATACAAAACTGCCATTATCTGAAAAATATCCCAAACTTTCTTTTTTTTCAGTGACTAAAGAACCAGGTGAAGACATTAACCTTTTTGATATAAAACAATTCCAAAGTTTATATAAGAAAATTCTTCAGAGGGCATTAAAAAATGTAAGAAAAATTTTTTTCCTGAATTTCCATGAAATTTAATTTCATGGCATTTGTGCACTTAAAACACACACACACACACACACACACACACACACACACACACACACACCAAAATAAACCCTGCCATTATCTGGAGCATTTTCTCAATCCTTTGAGATTTTGCTTCCCGGCAATTGTCATCAGTTTTGCTCAAATAACCTCATAAAAATTCTCTACAGGTTTGAACATTTCTTATGTTGACAATAGGCTTTGTCTAGTCTGTCTGGTTTATTATCTTAGAACTTCAGAGACTATATATAAGAAGCATAGCTGGCCAATTGCTTCCCTGCTTTCCCACTCTTAAAAACTCACCCCTTTCCTCTTTCTCTCTCTCTTACTTAATGGGCACACAAACATGATTTAAGAGACTTCATTGTATTCTTAGCTATACCATTTAATATCTGAACAATATTGGAAGATCCTTTTTTATTCTCTGAGTTTATTATAATGCCAGCATAACTGTACCAAGATGTTTGAGGGTAGCCTATCAGAAGTACTTAACATTTTTCAGGAGAATATTTTTGTGTGGTTTTAGATATTATTTTATTTCAAATTAGAGGCCCGGTGCATGAAATTCGTGCATGGGGTGTGTGTGTGTGGGGGAGGGTCCCCTCAGCCTGGCCTGCACCCTCTCTAATCTGGGATTCCTCTCACAATCCAGAACCACTGGCTCCTAAGTGCTCACATGCCTGCCTGCCTGAGGCCCCTAACTGCTCTCCTGCTTGCCTGATGCCCCTAACTGCTCCCCTGCCGGCCTGATGGCCCTACCTGCTCTCCCCTCCTGGCCTGATCCCCCTAACTACCCATCTGCTCTCTCTTCCTCTCCGCGACTTCAGACCCCGGCACAGGAATGCTGAGAGCTCTCTGCCGAGGCCCCGCCCCCATCCTGACGCTCCCCCTCTGGGCCGGGCAGTGCAGCGGGCCTGCTCGTGCCTCCGTCATGGGCAGTCTCAGCCTCTGAGACATTAGCACTGGGCAGGCCTGTGTGCGCCTCCGCTGGGGGAGGAAGCACCTGCTCCCGTCCCTGCCCACCAACTCCTGTGCACGTGCAGCCTGTTGACTGGTCGTGATTGGGACACCATTAGGACCAATTAGCATATTACCTCTTTATAATATAGATACTCATGATCATTTTTTTCTTTATAGATGTTTTATCCTAAGAAAAACAGCAGATAAATACCCTAGGTTACTCTATTTTTAGATAGAAAGTCAAGGCTCAGAGAATTTATCACTGAAACATTTTCTCTTAGAAGACTTGAATCTGGAGAAGGGTTATGGCCCACCTGTACTGTTTTTGCAATTGTTTCTATTGATCTATGCCAGTGGTTCTCAACCTTGGCTGCACATTAGAATCTTTTTAAAATCCTGATTTCTGGGCCTCATCCTCTGGAAATTTTGTTTCTTTGTTATGGGGTGGGGCCACAACATTAGTAACAAAGAAACAGAATTTCCGGAGGGTGAGGCCCAGAAATCAGGATTTAAAAAAGATTCCCAGGTGATTCTAATGTACAGCCAAGGTTGAGAACCACTGATCTATGCAGCCTTCTCTTTGCCAGAGGTAACAAAGAGGTGTATCTTGGAAGTCAATTAAGCAGAACAGTGAATTTTGTCCACTCCTCATTTCCCCATTTCCCATTTTGGCCATTTGATACTTTAGAAGAAAATAGCAAATATTAGGAGATATGAGCTAGAATATCATCTGTATTTTTATATGGCACTGGGGTGGCTGAATAAAGGCCCCCAAATATATCTACACCCTAATCTCCAGATTCTGATTATTTATTTGGTAAAAGAGACTTTACTGTTTTAGGGGGGCTATGATAACACTTGGGGCCCTTTAGTATCAATGATAGATCAGACCTTGTCCACAAAAGCCTTGGAAAGATCTAGACACTTTTCCCAGCATTCAGTTTCACTGACTCTGAAAACTTGACCAGGAGTGGAAACGGAGCAAGGTTGGCATTGCAATTCTATTGGGAGAATGGTATCAGCCTGTAACAAGAAACAACCTCTTTGGTTTCTCATCAGTCTTGTCCCTGTGTTTAGTGGCCATCCATGGATCTCCATGGGTCAAGGTCTCTTGGCTAGCAATCTGGTCTTGCTGCCAGCGACAGTAATTACATCAAACTTGAATCCGAAGTACTGCTACATGGCCTCCCCTGTTCCAGAATCCTACCATCTCAGTTGTTGATAGAGATCCCAGTTCCGTAACACCATCCCCATCGTCAATCCTGTCCGGCAGAGGACAGCCATTTCTGAGCTGCTCAGTGATGTTGTGACCTCTTCACTAGCACATTAGGTGTTAGTGCAAGGCCTGTTCTACTTGTGCTCCTGGTGAACATAGTCATCCGATGTGCTCTCCACTCCTTTATGATAGATCCATGCAACAGTGCGACCTCTGTAAGTCCTTTCCCCGTTCCCAACAATGCCAAGGCAGTTCTAGGGCCTTCACCGCATCAGGCCTCTCGCAGTGGTTCTCAACCTTCCTAATACCGCGACCCTTGAATACAGTTCCTCATGTTGGGGTGACCCCCAACCATAAAATGATTTTCGTTGCTACTTCATAACTGTAATTTTGCTACTGTTATGAATCGTAATGTAAATATCTGATATGCAGGATGTATTTTCATTGTTCGCGACCCACAGGTTGAGAACCGCTGCGAGAGGTTGTTGCAAGTGCATGTTTTTAAGTCATGGGAGAATATTCCGAGTTAGCAAACTCTCCATTATCCAGCTACATATTCTACCCTGGCTCAATACCCTCAGGTCCCAGTCCCAGGCATGTTCTATGAGTTCCTGCTGGAACCCATTTTCGAGGCACTGCAGATCCTTATGTGAATAATCCCTTTAGCTTTTGGTAGGGTCAGCACTTTCTCAGTTGGGCTAAGCTGAGCTTTTGTTGCTAGTTATTGGTATATTAGCCAGAAGGAGAGGTGGGGTGGACATGTATTTTCTTGCAGACATGTGGCTCTTCTGAGGTTTATGCATGAACTCTAGTGTGTGTGTGTGTGAGGGGGGCTGCTATCCCTCAGCTCGTTGTGTTTGTCAGTCCATGCGTTCCTCTTAGTTAAAACTTTTGAGAGGTAATGTCTGATTGGCCCAGCCCCACCAATAAACCCTCTAGGTCAGGTGCGATCAGGAAGGCAGAACCTTGACACATGGACTCAACAGTTCAGCAGAGAATGTGTATGAAAGCTCAGTTCTAAAGAACTGGGTGTTTTGGCTTGGCTAGCACCCTGAAACTGTGACAATAAAGACGGAGGCCATTTCACAATGCAGGTACACAGAGAAGCTTCTTTTATTTTAACTATTGTACTGAGGGGAAAGGGACAAAATAGGGGGGTGTTTGATATTTCTGTTATTTTTCCAAGATATAGGCACTTGGGAGCCATGTAGGTTCTGGAGTTTGTTCTGAGTTCTAAATCATGCCTGTGATTTCTATTCTGTGTATTAATGTTAACAAAATGAAAAGCCAGTGGAAACAACTTTGAAGTAACTTCCAACTAGGTTTTATAATGCTTGAGTGATCTTACAACAAAGCTGATTTTAAAAATATGTTTAAAGTAGTCAGTTATAAAAATAGAGGTCGATTATTTTTTCATAATTCCTTAAGTCTTTTTGTATTGACCCATTATTTTTGGTTGTGAACCACTTTTAGCAATTTCTCAGTACATCTGGCACCAGAAGGTAATTTTTTTTAAACATATTTTTTTATTGATTTCAGAGAGGAAGGGAAAGAGATAGAGAGATAGAAACACCAATGATGAGAGAGAATCATTGATTGGCTGCTTCCCGCAACCCTGGCATGTGTCCTTGGCTGGAATTGAACCTGGGACCCTTTAGTCTGCAGGCCGACACTCCATCCACTGAGCCAAACAGGCTGGGGCCAGGAGGTAATTTTTAAGGTAGTAAAGAGACTATGAACAAGAAGCTGGGTTTTATAAGTTCTTGAGCTAGGCTTTGCCTCTGAAGATCTGGGATAAAATAATAGGTAGTTCCCATAGTCCAGGGGAGAAGTGCTTTCTTAGTAAATTACAGGAAAGCTCTTGCTACATATAGAAGTCATATGGAATAGAAAACTAGATATCAACTTTACAAATGAAATTTAGCTTATTGATATAGTTCTGCTTTTCCCCCTGCCTGTTGTTTTTAAGCTGGCCAGAATATAGGTGATCAAACAGAAACTTTAAAAAATTAGAAAGCATTTTTTTAGTGATTATTAAACTATAATTGAACTGTCAATGTTGATTGGTTGTTTGCTTTCAAACTTCATGGCAAATGACAGCCCTGGTAGTTCCTCAGTAGTTATCTATTAGAGCTCATTCTGGATAAAATGCATTTAAAGATTTGCCCGGCCAGCATGGCTTGATGGTTGGGTGTCGACCTATGAACCAGGAGGTCACAGTTTGGTTCTGGTCAGGGCATATGCCTGGGTTGCAGGCTCAGTTCCCAGTGTAGGGTGTGCAGGAGGCAGCCAATCAATGATTCTCTCTAATCATTGATGTTTTTATCTCTCCCTCTCCCTTCCTCTCTGAAATAATAATAATAAAAAAATCTGACCCTGGATGGTTTGGCTTAGTGGACAGAGCGTTGGCCTGCGGACTGAAGGGTCCTAGGTTCGATTTCGGTCAAGGGCATGTACCTGGGTTGCGGGCACATCCCCAGTGGAAGGTGTGCAGGAGGCGGCTGATCGGTGTTTCTCTCTCATCGATGTTTCTAGCTCTCTATCCCCCTCCCTTCCTCTCTGTAAAAGATCAATAAAATATATTTTTTTAAAAATCTGATTTGTTTGGTTTCATTTTTTATCTCTAGTAAATTAAGGGTTCTAAGATTATTATTTTGTAGAGTGTAAATGCTCATCTATTATAGAGATGACACAAGATCTACAGAAATTCCTTGATTTCTTATATATGGTCTACTACAAGAATGGTTAGCTGTGACGATAAGACTTTCTATATAATATATGTATATTCACTTATTTTGAAACTATATGCAATATATAGATATAGATATATAGATCTCCTAGGGGAAGAAATTTTCAACTATGGAGCTAGGAAAAAATAAAAATTCAAATTCTTGGCTAAAGGAAAACTACACTACTAACTTTCTGTTTAGAAAGATATTTTTGGCCTGGCCACTGGTTGAGTGTTGACCTATGAACCAGAAGATCACAGTTCTATTCCTAGTCAGGGCACAAGCCCAGGTTGTGGGCTTGATCCCCAGTGTGGGGCATGCAGGGGGCAGCCAATCAATGATTCTTTTTATCATTGACTAGAGGCCCAGTGCATGAAATTCCTGCATGGGTAGGGTCCCTAGTGGCTGCCAGCTGTCAGCTGGGGCCTCCCTTCCCTGTCTGCTGGCTGCTGGCTGGGGCCTTCCTTCATTCCGTGCCGCCCCCTGGTGGTCAACATACGTCATAGTGAGTGATAGAACTCCCAGTTGAACTCCCGAGGGGACACTTTGCATATTAGGCTTTTATATATAAAGACTAGAGGCCTGGCGCATGGGATTCATGCACTGGTGGGGGGCATGGCCTGCGGGGGTTGGCCAATGTGGGAGTGCCACTCATCCAGATCAGCCGAGTAGCTGTGGACCCGCCCTCTGAGTGGCTGCTCCCTGGTCCGGCATCTTCTGTGGAGCCAGAGCACTCGCCTCTCCAGGGGACCCAGTTGGGCCAGGCCCAGGGACAATAGCACTGAGAGCGGTGGAGTAGGCCTCGTCCCATGGCAGCCACAAACCGGCCTCCCAACCTCCAGGGTCAGCTCTGTAAGCCCGGAGGCAGCGCTGCATGGCCTGTGGGCATCCAGAAGAGGCAGCAGGGAGTGAGGAGGATTAGCCTGGGGCAAGGAGGCAATGATTGCAGACAGGGTTCCTGCCCATAGGCCTGGGGTTTGCAGTGGGAGCAGCTGCTCATACTGGTCAGCCGAGTGACACTCCCCTGGTGGTCAGTGTACGTCATAGCGACTGGTTGACCAGTTGTCCTGGTCATTATGCTGTTCGGTTGCTGGGCTTTTATTATATAGGATGTTTCTCTCTCTCCCTCTCCCTTCCCCTCTGAAATTAATAAAAACATATTTTAAAAAAGAAAGATTTTTTTGATATGCTGAAGGTAACGAAAAGTTGCAGTTGTAAAACTCTCAGCATTTGGGATATACCTGAAGAGCGTCTATCGGAAGTGGCTCAGTCTATGATTTAATGGAGTGGAAATCGGTGGTTTTGTACCTACTTCCTACTGTGCCAGTGGTTCTCAAATGTTTTGGTCTCAAGACATTTTTATACCCTTAAAAATTAAGGAAGACCCCAAAGGGCTCATTGTGGAAGATTTTAGAAGATATAAGGATCCACAGGCATCTATTTCACTAACTGTCAGAACGATGATGGCCATAGAGGCTACCTAGCCTTTGGAAATGTTCACTGTACACTCAGATGAGGAGGAGAGTAGAAAAGGCACATACTACCTCAGTTATTAATTTAAAGAAGTTTGACCTTCTGAACCTCCAGGGACTCCAAACCACACTTTGCAAACCACTGCTCGACCCATTGTCTAGAAGAAGTTTGAACAAAGGGAAACTAACTTTATTGAGTTTAACAATATAATTTAGTGTCTTTATTAGGTAAATATGAGGTTTCATTTATGGAAAAACATGTTACATCCACATTGTAAGAATTGTGTGTGTGTGTGTGTGTGTGTGTGTGAGAGAGAGAGAGAGAGAGAGAGAGAGAATATAGTTAAAGAAAAAAAGGCAACACAGCCTGTTTGGGGAAGACCAAGAAAGCACGTCTTTATCTCACAGAGGTTGGGAGTCCTGAGCGGACCAGCCTTGGGCCTGAGCACCGGGCACCACTTCCCGGCTAGAGTCTCCTGCTGACACATCCGAGGAATTCTATTCGCAGGAATTCAGTTTGGGGGAATAGATGAACCGCGGGGCTTGAGGAGGGGCCAGATTTGCAGGCCGGAAGTTCCTCTGAAGGGAAGGAACTGGAATCTCTCCAAGAGGAGTGCAGGTTTGCACAGGGAAGATAAAAAAAGAAAGAATTACCTCCGACAGACTGAAGGGTAGAGCCTCCGACAGAAAGGTAAAAACTAGAAAAGGGGACTTTCCCATAATTTTCTGTTCTTGGGCTCCCCAAAGAGTCCTGTTTAGCATACAGGTTTAAAGGTAACTCCTTCTTACACACATATAACACTTTGCAGATACGCCCAATTTTTCAGTGAAGGAGGTTTCTGTGTGTGGAGAGTGAAGTTCAAGGGTTGTGAGAGAAATGACACTTTCTTCACATTTCCCCTCTGTGGCGATCATCGGGCAGAAAGTGCATGGTGTCAAGGGGAGCCAGCACGGGCGTCCCTGGGAACTCTGTCCTGAGTGTGCGGTGATCACAGACACAGGGCTGGCGGTGGGGAGGCTGGTGGAGGACTGTCCTGGGAATAACAAGAATGCCGGTGAAACAAACCCTCTCCCTTTCCAGGGGCGGGAGAGGAGGATGGCCCCTGACAGCCCGGGAGGGAGCAGGGAGGAGAGCGCTCTGGTGCTTAAAATTTATTTTATTGTCATTCTCCTTAAAAAGTGACTTCCTTAGACGTATCGTGGCAGTTGCAAATCATTGTCACCTTTCGGCCTTCAGTTTGACCCGCAGTCTTGACCAAATATGAAAATCCAGCATGCTGGTTTTGACGGGTTTCTCTGGCATCTAATTTTGAATTGGTTGTCCTTTTCCAACTGTCGGTTGAATGCTTTCATCTCTCGGTTGTAGAATTATTTAAATGGAAGATAAATTTCTTCAGTATCTGTGCTAGTGAGAGAAATAGCAGGATTACTGGTCAAACTGTTTAAAAAACTTCTCTAATCCGTGAACTAGTATTTCTCTTTATTTCCCCCCCATTGGAATTGCCGTCTGTCTCTGGTTAAAGGCCATGTGATAGAAATAAAATCTCACATTAAAAATGATATATCTCTATGTCCTTTTTAGTACCGGGAAAACGTTCCCAATACTTATTACAATTAATTTATGTTAGATTAATTTAATGTAAAGATATATATCTTCTTTAATTTATAATTTATATTAAGTATAATGAAATGCATTATATATTAAGTATACTTGTATGTCCTTTTTAATGAAAAGGGAGCGTCTATGACTAGCACTCACCATGGGGAAATAATATATACCACATTCAGTGCAGCCATTCAGGTCTTCAGTGTCTCCAGAAATGTAATTACAAACCCAGCTGGCATTTGGAGCAAGTATTATATCCACATCTGTCTAATGCATTTTGTTGCATCTATTAATCTTTTATGCAGGGTGTTTAAAAATTTGCTAAAAATAAGGCATTCTTTTCATGTAACTAAAGTATAATTCATTTATTTTGTTATTTCAGGGGGCATAAAATTGAGCAATTCTCCTGCCTAAAGCGTTCCAATTTTAATTAAAAATACTGTTTCATGTTACTGTTAGAAGTCTTTTTTTCACCGCCTCCCTCAATTGGTACAGTCTTTTCCTTCTTCTACAATATGGCATTCAACAAGTGAGAACACTTATTTCTTCCCCCCTCCTCTTCCTAGTGTTGCATATCAGGAGTTAATAATAAAACAATGGACCCTTAACATTGCAAAATACTTGAATGAGTCAAGACCATTCAAAACTTTAAATCCTTTTTGAATTGAACAATAGTATAAATGAAACATGGCCAAGGATATGTAGGTGGCAGTATTGTGAAACATAATGAAACCATTCTTATCATAGTATCATATTCATCACCCATTATTAAAGTTCTTCATCAATTCACAGAGCTTAGTGATGACATCCAGTGCTTTCCTTATTTTCATTGTATGATATACAAAGCTTTGGCTGTGAGATTTTAATTAAGCGATTAGGAAACCAGCTAAAAACTGCTATACTTTCCCTTGGAAGGGGAAATATCATTATTAATAAAGTCATAGATATGGCAAAGATGAAAAACTGTTACTCTTCTTGGAATCCTCTGAAGCACTTGAAATAACTTTTCCTCCTGTAAAGACCAAATGTCACCGAATGTTTGAAGTTCCTCCACTGTTCTTTGAGAGAAAAGTTAAGTGGAAGCAGAAAGGAAAAGAGAAACATTAGCAGAGCAACTAGAAATCTTACTTATGCCACGTTAATAGTCTATGAAGTGATATTCCTGCCAGTTGGAACAAATCCTGCATTTGTTTTTCTTCCTTTAGTGTTTAGAGTTAATTTGCCCATAAAAATATTTTCCCGTAATCTTCCATCCTGTTTATACTGTGTCATTTTCCTTCAGAGAGGGTCAGGTAGGTAATCTTTCTCCTTTCTCAGATCCTTTCAGCGAGCATTGCATGCACACTTACTGGTTGCTAAACACTAAGTTCTCTTTCCTAGGCTCCCACATGGAGGACTGATTGCATGAATAATCCCCACTCTTCCCTCTCCTCTGAATCCGCCCTTTGCCATGTGAATGTCTGGTCCCTCTCAATAAAGAGGGACAGTCTACTTCCCTGCCCTTGAATCTGGGTTTCCTTTTGGTTTGCTTCGGCCAATAGTGTGAGCAGGAAGGGTGTGTTACAGTTCCAAGCCGAGCCTCCAGGGGCATTCATGTTTTCCTCTAGCTCAGTGGTTCTCAACCTTCCTAATGCCTCGACCCTTGAATACAGTTCCTCATGTTGTGGTGACCCCCCAACCATAAAATTATTTTCGGTGCTACTTCATAACTGTAATTTTGCTACTGTTATGAATCGTAATGTAAATATCTGATATGCAGGATGTATTTTCATTGTTACAAATTGAACATAATTAAAGCATAGTGATTAATCACA
Source organism: Myotis lucifugus (assembly GCF_000147115.1). Lineage (NCBI taxonomy): Eukaryota > Metazoa > Chordata > Mammalia > Chiroptera > Vespertilionidae > Myotis > Myotis lucifugus. The sequence goes on along the minus strand of NW_005871049.1, from coordinate 1,095,510 downwards.
AAAACAATATGTAATTATATATGTGTTTTCCGATGGTCTTAGGCGACCCCTGTGAAAGGGTCGTTCGATCCCCAGAGGGGTCTCGACCCACAGGTTGAAAACCGCTGCTCTAGCTTAATGCCCTTTGCCATTTCCATGAGAGCATGCCTGGCTTAGCTGCCTGGAGAACTGAATGGCAAAGCCATATCATCTCAGTTACCAGAAGGGGCCAAACTTCCTATTGGAGAGCTATCTATTTATAAGATAAGTTTTAAGTATATTATTTAAATCGTCTTTATCCCCATTTAATTTGGGTCTGTTTGATCTGTAGACTTCTTAGAGATTTATATTTTCTTTATAGGGTTTATGTAACATTTTCTCAATAAAACTCAATTTCTTTCAGCAGACCGTATCAACTTTAGCTTTATATATACAGACTTACCATGGTTTGACTGAGGGTTTTTTGACTTTATGATGGTGCAAAAGTGACATGCATTCATTAGAAAAACCATACTTCAAAATTGGAATTTTGATGTTTTTCTGGGCTAGTCATGGGCTGTATGAGGCCCTCAAAATTATTTGGTCTGGCCCTGCCAAGGCAACCGCAGGCAGGACTCAAAATTCAATAAATCTAGGAGCTGTTTTTCATAGTAACATAAATTAATATTAAGTGAATTATACTAATTATGTAAATTTTGAGGGGTAAGCAAGGAGCACCCATTAGGGGATAGACAGGATACATATGAGTACATGATGGGACAGACACCTGTGCTTCTCATTAGCTGCCCTCAGCCCATCTGCCTGTATTGTGGTGACTCAGATGTATTTCAAATCTTTGTTGTTAAGTGCATAAAGTTTCATGACATAATTTTCTTGATAGATTCAATAATAGTTTTCTGATGACAATTTTCATTTTGTAATCTTATTTGGTATTAATATTGTTTCCCTTTCTTTAGTTAAGTGCATGCTAGAGATTTATTGGGCTTATTTCAACCAATCTTATGTTTTATAAAAAAATACTGGAGGATTTAAAATAAAAAATTTAAAAAATACATTTTGTCTCTTTAAAGGAAATTGTTGATATTTTTAAAAAGATTAATATGAAGAGATAAACTTTCTCTGAGATTGACTGAGAAAGAGAAAAAATAAAATACAAAATGAAAAGAAATAGCTATAAAGGTAGCAGAACTTATAAATTATAAAATAATTGTGTTCTTTTATAAGCAACCATACAGAATAATTGAAATCCTGAATTACACACTTTTCGGGAGAAAGTATGAGATGCCAAAATTGGCACAAGAAGAAAACTCAAATAGACCAATGGTTCTTTAAAACCTTGGATTGGTAATGGAAACTCTTTCCAAGTTAGAGTGAGGCAAACATATCACAGTTAAGTTTTTATGACTGTTTAATTTATAGATAACAATTTTAAAAGTTTTTCTCATTACAGGATATCTGAATGTTGCTGTGTTACTAGTGTACATTAGAAGCCTAAACTCAATGACAAGAAATTAAATCATAATCCATTTCATAAGTGACCATAGTAATAAAAATTCTACACAGAATAGTTATATTTTCAATAACTAATATATCATGAAAAACCCCAGCAGGTCCAGGGGTCCCCAAAGGTGTGGACGGAGTCGGCGAAGAAGGAATGACACGAAGACAGCCTTCAGTTGATCAGCAGCCTAGTCAGGACCTCTAGCCAGGATCTCCAGCCAAAGTTCTGGTCGGAGTTCTGGTTAGGAACTGATCAGGATCTGATGTTTATTGTCTTGTTACATCCGTATTTATACCAGCCGATTTTAATCCTGTCAATTTCTATTACAAAGGTTAGGGCGTTTCTTATCTCCATTCCAGGGAGTAAAGATTATGTAGCTTAACTACCCGCCTGGCACTTAATTAAGGGGTTGTATCCCCTCCCTAACCTCAGGGAAAAATCCCCACCTGGGGAAACAACCTTTCTCAGAGAGGTGACCTTGGTTAAAACACATGGCGCTAAAGAGAGCAAACATATTAAGAACAATATGCTATATATGCCAGGTCCCTTGAAACATATGTTGTGCAGATGTTTCTTTCCTGCAGCGACTGTGTCAAGCAGCAAGGATGGACCGGCTCCCGGCAAAAAACAGTTTATTCTAATAATGTAAGGATTTTACAAAGTAATAGTTATATCAATGTAACATATCAATAGAGTAGTTAGCACTTTTGAGTGCTCTCTTTTTATGTATAATGTGTCATTTTATTGAGTTTCGAATCCAGGAGGCTTACTAAAGTGTCTGTTTACTCTGTCACTTGAATAGAAGTTGCATTTGTTGATTTTCTAATGTTGAACAATCCTTGCCTTTCCCGGAAAAGTATTAATTTGGCCATTATGTGTGTATGTGTGTTTTTTTAAATTAATAAATCTTTATTGTTCAGATTATTACAGATGTTCCTCTTTTTTTCCCCCATAGCTCCCCTCCACCTGGTTCCCACCCCACCCCATGCCCTTACCCCCTGCCACTGTCCTCATCCATAGGTGTAAGATTTTTGTCCAATCTCTTCCCGCACCCCCCACACCCCCTTCCCCCAAGAATTGTCAGTTCACTCCCTTTCTATGCCCCTGCTTCTATTATATTCACCAGTTTATTCTGACTTAATTTTTAGGTTCACTTGTTGATAGGTGTTTATTTATTGTCACTTTATTGTTCATAGATTTTATCTTTACCTTTTTCTTCTTCTTCCTCTTCTTAAAGAATATCCTTCAGCATTTCATATAATCCTGGTTTGGTGGTGATGAACTCCTTTAGCTTTTTCTTATCTGTGAAGCTCTTTATCTGACCTTCAATTCTGAATGATAGCTTTGCTGGATAAAGTAATCTTGGTTGTAGGTTCTTGCTATTCATCATGTTGAATATTTCTTGCCACTCCCTTCTGGCCTGCATGGTTTCTGTTGAGAAATCAGCTGACAGTCGTATGGGTACTCCCTTGTAGGTAACTAACTGTTTTTCTCTTGCTGCTTTTAAGATTCTCTCTTTGTCTTTAGCCCTTGGCATTTTAGTTATGATGTGTCTTGGTGTGGACCTCTTTGGATTCCTTTTGTTTGGGGTTCTCTTCGCTTCCTGGACTTGTAAGTCTATTTCTTTCATCAGGTAGGGGAAGTTTTCTGTCATGATTTCTTCTAATAGGCTTTCAATATCTTGTTCTCTCTCTTCTTCTGGCACCCTGATAATTTGGATGTTGGTATGTTTGAAGTTGTCCCAGAGGTTCCTTACACTATCTTCATATTTTTGGATTCTTTTTTCGTTTTGCTTTTCTGGATGGGTGTTTTTTGCTTCTTTATATTTCAGAACTTTGACTTGATTCTTGGGATCCTCTCGTCTGCTGTTGGATCTCTGTATATTATTCTTTATTTCAGTCAGTGTATGTTTAATTTCTGACTGGTCCTTTTCCATTTTTTTGGCATTCTCATTAAGATCCTTGAAGGTCTCACTAAGTTCCTCAGAGGTTCGTAGAAAATTCTTGAGTAATCTTATAACTGTGGTTCTGAACTCTATGTCCTCCATTAGTTTGCTTTCCTCCATTTCTTTCATCTGTGACATGTTTCTTTGTCTTCGCATTTTTGGCTGACTGTGAGGACCCACTGTGTCTATAAGAAGAACTGCCGTGCTGGAGACACCCTTATGGGGCAGGACTTGCTTCAGTGGGGCTTTGGTGCTCACTGAGTCTGTCTCTTGAGTGTGTCCCTTATGGATGTGAGGAGTTGAAATCTGGTATCTGACCAGGGGTACTCTGGCTCCTGGATCTCCAAGTCAACCACTGTGTGAGTCCACCCAGCAGGAGCTTCAGCGATATCAGCAGGTTTCTCCTCTTTGTTTGGGGTTTGGAAGTTTTGGAGCTCTCTGACCCAGCTGCAGTTAGATTAGGCTGCAAAAGCCGAGGTGATTCCTTTGCGCCGCTGAGCACAGCTTGGGAGGGGAAGTAATTTGAGTGGGGCTGGGTCTCAGAGAATCACCAGGGCGAAGCAAACAGCAATGGCTGTCGTCAGCGTCTCCGCGACTGTGTGTCTTCGGGACTCCGAGTCTCTGCAGTCCCGCGCCCCCACAGCAACAATGATCCCTGCAAGCAGCTCTGCGAGAAAGTCACCCTCACTTTTCAAACCGCTGCAAGACAGTCCAGTTTCTCCCTGTAGGAGTCTGGGACCCCAGAATCTCACCTTAAATGAGCTCAGTGCATTCGAGAGCTTGTATCTCCTTCCAATTGAAAAAAACTGCTCACCCAGGTGCAGCCTGCTTGCGCTCACCTTTGTACCTCTGTTCTTGGCGCCTCTGCACCTCCTACCCGGTCTCAATGCGCTTCTTTCTTTCCTTCTAGTTGTAGAACTTCCACTCGGCCAGCTTTCCCGTGGTTCTGGATGATAGCTGTTTTGTCTTAGAGTTGTAGTTTCGATGTTGTTGTGGGGGGCAGCACTCACAGGTTTATACCTTATGCCGCCATCTTGGTTCTCCTGTATGTTTTTTAAAAATGCATTGTAGGATTCAGTGTGTTGATGTTTTATATGGGATTTTTCTATTTGTGTTATTTAATAAGATTTGCTTATAATTTTACACTCCTCTGTTACCTTGTCTAGGGTGAGTATCAAAGATATTCTAGACTCTCTGTTTCTTAATCTTATATTCTGTAGAAGAGCTTATATTTAGGGATTATTTATTCCTTGAATGAATGTAGGAACTTAGCTCTAAAATTATTTGGTTATGTTTTCTTTTGGTAGGGAGGGAAAATAGTGTATATTTTTAACTAATTTCCTAAATAGTTATGGGATACTCTTTTGCTATAGCTTTTTGAACCAGTTTAATAAATTTCATCATTCTAGGATATACTTTTTCAAAGTTATTGGTATTCATTTTAATTTTTATTACCTATGTTTATTATTCCATTAATTTAAAAAACACCCAGGTATCTTTAGTATAGTATTTATTTTAAAGTTTTTAAATTGATTTTTAGAGAGAGATGGAAGGAGTAGGAGAGAGAGAAACATCTATGTGAGAGCATTGATCATCAATTGGCTGCCTCCTGCACACCCTCTACTGGGGATCAAGCCTAAAACCAGGCATGTGCCCTGACTGGGAATTGAACCCGCAACTTTTCACTACACAGGGTGATGCCCAATCAACACACTGGCCAAGGCATTATAGTATTTTTTTATTCCTAATATTTTTTTGTGTTCTCTTCCTTGTTTATTTCTTAATCATGCCAGAGATTTAGCTCTTCTATTAGTCTTTTATAGGATGATATAAAAAATATTTAACAACTAGCATAGCATAGACACCAACTAATCAACAGGAACTGGTTGATCTTTGATCTGTGTATTATTTAGAACTATATTTTAAAATTTCCCCCAAGGGGAATATAGGTTTGAACTGTGTATTATGTTCACTTATACACATTTTTTTCAATATTCACTGTAAATATATTTTCTCAAGCCACTATGGGAAACAGTATGGAGGTTCATCAAAAAATTAAAAATAGAACTACCATATGATTCTGTAATTCCACTTCTGGGTATTTATCTAAAGAAATATAAAACACTAATATAAAAAGAAATATGCCCCCCTATGCTTATTACAGCATTATTTACAATAGCCAAGATATGGAAGCAACCCAAGTGCCCATCGATAGATGAATGGATAAAGAATATATAAATATTACTTAGACATAAAAAGAATGAAATCTTCCTTATGATTTTAAAAATATTTTATCATAATAATGCAGTATATAGTACATGTAACATACAAAATATGTATTAATCAACTGTTATCATTATGTATTGCTTTAAAGCTGTTTCTTGCAGTAATAGTTATACCAATATTTATTTTGTTAATATTTACCTGTTATCTCTTTTTCTATTATTTGACATTCACCTTTTCTGTTGTTTTTATGATTTAGTTTTGTCTATTGTGAGCAGTATATAGCTAGACACAAAGATAATCAGATTAGAGGAAAATGTTTAGTTGTAGATGGCCATACTGGCACATATTGACTGAATGTCAACCTTATTGTCTCAAATAATATAGAATTCAATATATAAAAGTTTTATATCTCTTGCTTTATATTTCACTTTCTGATAAAAACACAGAATTTTCCATGATCTATCACTCACTTTTTAAATAAAAAGAATTAATAGAATGGTATTTATAGCAGAACTCAAGCTGGTTAACCTTTGAGGTGCTGGATAAAATTAACAAAAATTAATGTTAATTTCCTTCCTCTCTTCTGGATTAGCATTCAAACATGCTATAGAATTTACCAATGTATAAAAACCTCTTTAATTTACCAGCACATCTCCTCACTCCCCTGCTCCCAGTAAAACTCCTTGGACAGGTTGCCATAATAATTGTTTCCAGGTCCCTTCTCTAATTTTCTCTCCCATATTAACATCCACCACCCACCCCCTCTCCATACTGCTCTTTCCAAGATCACCATGGTTAATTTTCTATCTTCATCTTTCTGAACTTATCAGCCTCTACCATAATTGATCATTTTACTTTCCTTAAAACACACTTTTTCACTAAGTTTTTGGAACACTCCACTGATTTTCTTCCTATCAGCTGCTACTTCTCAGTCTCATTTGTTGATTCTTTTGCTTCTTCCTGAATTGTAAGCATCAGAGGACCTTCAGACTTCTTGGAATTCTTCACTCTTGTCTAAACACTCCCTTGGTGAGCTTATCCGTTTTACAAGCTTGAGTTCCCAAATTTATATCTCTGTTCCAAAGCTTTTTTTGAACCTAGTGAACATCTCTATTTAGGTGTTAAATAAACATCTTAAACTTAATATGTTCAAAACCAAACTCCTCATCTCCTTCCCTGTCCACCACCTCGACAAACAAGCTCCACCAGTAGTTCTTCCCAGGAAGATTAATGGTAACATGATCCTCCCAGTTAATTAAACTTTGGAGACCTTGTTGGCAGGACAACTATCTTCCATTTTCAATTCTTTCATTTAGTGATAGACTCTTCTCCACCCACATTTTGACTGGCCATATATATTCCTGGCTAAAGACTACGTTTCAGATTTTTTTGTAGCTATGTGTATATGGCTAGGTTTTTCTCCACTGAGATCTGAATGAAAGGGAAGTATGCAATTGCTTCTGCTGAACTCATGTTCTGAAAATTGTTGTTGTCTGATCTCCATGTTTTCTTTCTCCCTTCCCACAAGTTGAGAATTGGCTTTTGTTCTTGTGAGCTACTAAATAGATTAGAGACATTTAGGATGGCAGACCCCTCTCTAGGCTGGTTTCTGGGTGGCCCTGTTGTATAGTGCTTCCTCCCACCCCAACACACTCTGGATTATTTGTTTTATTTGTGCCACTCTTTTTTTTTGTATCATGATGACAAAATGTTTAGCTAATACATCATACTTGACTCATCTTTTTCCAGTTCGAGTTGGCTTTGCCTATGAAATATATCTAGAACAGTTGTTCTAAACCAGGATTGAATTTTTTTCTCCAGGACATTTGGAAGTGTTTGGACATTTTTGGTTGTCACAAATGAGGTAAGGATTTGCTACTGGCATCTAATTAGCACAGACCAGGGATGCTGCTAAACACCCTACAATGCAATCCTCAGAAAATAAAATTATCTGGCCCAAAATATCAATGGAGCCAAGGTAGAGAAATCCTGCTCTAGAAGCAGATCACTTCTCATCACTTCCTTTACTACTTCCTGTTGCCTGAATTGTTGCTATTGATATTTCCTATTTCCACACTTGCCTACTTATAATCTATTCTTTGCACTGCATCCAGAGTGTTCTTCTAAAAAATATCATCTCACTCATATACTCAAAATCTTCAAAATGTCTCTCATCTCATTCAGTGTAAAAGCCAAAGCCCTTAGACTAGCCCAGTGGTCGGCAAACTCATTAGTCAACAGAGCCAAATATCAACAGTACAATGATTGAAATTTTTTTTGAGAGCCAAATTTTTTAAACTTAAACTATATAGGTAGGTACATTGTTATTCACTTAATTAGGGTACTCGTAAGGCTTAGGAAGAGCCACACTCAAGGGACCAAAGAGCCGCAGTTTGCCGACCACGGGACTAGCCTACAGGGCTCCACATCTGATCCCCATTCTCTCACCTATTACTTATTCCATTCCAATCACATTGGCTTCCTTGTTCTTCCTCAAATAAGCCAGACACATTCTCACATCAGGATTTCACCCTTGCTTTTCTCTCCATGTAGACCACTGTTTCCGCAGATGTCTGCATGGCTTGCTTATCTCCATTAGATCAACGAACACTTTCTTGATTCTACTCCTTTCACGCGTTTCTTATCCACCATGACTTGCTTTGTTTCCTCTATAGCACTTATCATCATCTATATCATTTACTTTTTGTTGTTTCTTTTCTATCCCCCACCTTTGAAATATAATCAGCATGAGGACAATGATTTTTGCTATTTTTGATCATTGATATAATCCCAGGGTCTAGAATGGTACTGCTGTGGGTGGAAATTAGGCTCTTCCACGGGATTGTGAGGAAAGAATTCCAAGGACCCATGCATGGGAGATTGTGATGTGGTGACGTGGTTTATTTGTGATGTATTATCAAAAGAGTCCTTCTCCTGGCTTCCCAATGTCCCATCTCCATCTGTCCAGCCATGGAAAAGCACACCTGCGTCTTCAACAAGGCCAAGGCAAAGGCCAGTGCCCAGCGTTTCTGCTTCATAGTCTTTCGGAGCCCACACAGTCTGCCGTGAGTTCCCGGTGGCCACTAGATCCTCATGGTCGCATGTTCCCAGGTGGGGGAGAACAGGAAAGGGGTGAGTGTGGGTCACCGAGTGAGAGAGTTCTTTGTCTCCTGAAATTATGTATTCTCAGGCTTGGGAGGAAACAGAAGCTTTTTCAAAATAACCTATCAGCTTCCCACGCTTTCATGGGCTTGCATTGGCCACCCCCTGCTAGCCAATCATCTTTTCCCCAGATTAGATTGCAGGCCTCTATGGTCCAGTACCTCCCCTGCACCATTTTTACTTCATTGGGCATGTGCTTACCTCCCTTTTGTTCTATCCCGACCTCCCAGTGATCTGTGGGGGAAAGGACTGATGGTTTCCTGGGGGGAGTGTGAAGCTATAGCTTCTTGGTGAGCAAACAGGCCTCTGCTTCCCAGCTGACTATGCCCAACAATGTGTGACTTCCCTTTGCTCTCTTTTCTTTATTAATAACTAGCTAAGGATGCTAATAGTATCAGGTACATAGTAGGCACTCAGTAATAAATATTTGTTGAATGAATGAATGAGGAAAATTACCTTGGCTCTTAGTATCATATATTAAATAGTGTGGCATTTACTCAAGAATATTTACCTGATCTGCTCTTGTCTTTAGATGTAGGTCATTTGCATCCTGTTGCGTTGACTTTACTTCTAACAGACAAAGTTTTGATTTTGGTTCAATAAAGCTTTTCAAAGATGGTTTAGTTGTTAAGTGTTTTAGGATAGACTTTCCTTCTAACTTTCTTATGGGCTCCGATTGGTTTTATGCTGTGGCTCTTCGGCTCCCTGAGGAAGTTTGATCTGAGGTTTTCCTTGCATACCTTGCCATGTCTCTTTCCCTCTAGGACCACCCAGGTCTTGCTCTTGTGTTTTTATGCTTTGATACCAGGGCCATCATGAGTGCCACCAGTTTTATGCATTTACTGCTTAAGCACTTCAATAGGCAAGTGAAGTTACTTAAGAAGATGAGCTCCTAAACATTGAACCATTTATACTTTTCTCTCCATTTGTCTTCCCATTCAGGACCACCTTGTATGCCCCAATTTTATGTGAAAAGAAAAAAGGAGAACATCACAGGATGTATCATCTCTCATTGTTTGAATAAGGTTGCTTTGGTGTTGCACACAGTTATTTCACATGCAGATGGCTTTCAAGGCACAACTAGAACAATTGGACACAATTGATGTAATTTCTGTCTTTTCTCTAAACTATCTGCTTTAGCCCATGAAAACCAATTTATCTAACTGCCTCCAGGACACCCTAAGGTTGCCTATGTTATTCGTTGTCTTAAAAAATGCGAAATGTAGAGAGAGTCTATTGGACTGCTCTGAACCCCATCCAGGAGTCATTACTTTTGAGTGCAGTCCACTGTACCCGGAGCATACCAGGCTCCTTATACTGTTTTCATTAAAGATAACACAAGTGTATCTTTTGTAGACATGCCTTCAAAAAGTTAACCAGAAGGAGACAATAAAAATAGAAATATTAGGTGCTTTTGCAGTCTCAGGGCATAATATCAATGAAATCCAATTAAATTTCTTTAAATATCAGGCAGTACTGAAAATTTTATGTTGGTGCACATACTTCATGCAAGATTTAATTTAGAAAGGTAAATTAGAATCTATATGTATAATTTGAAAAACATTTGGCTTAAATTACTGGGGGGCATGACAATGTAGTAGCTTTTATTCTGGAGTATATGCATTTGGATTTTATAAAGTAATTTTATAGTTTTGATGTAACAAGAAAGTAAAGACTTTTTTTTTTTTTTAGATGACATGATTAAAAGGACTCTGTGATCTGTTTTTCATCAGTGCATGACTGCTGGCTTTTGTTTTTGACATTATAAGAAACATGATACTCTTCTATTGTTTAATAAAAAGAGCCATTCTTCTTGAGTTACTGAGGTTTGAGGTGAAATTCAAAATCCATAAGGCCTTAAGTGAGTATGAGATAGAAATTCATATCAAATGTATGTCTTCATAATTATAATGAATACGGAAAAACATCTTTCTTTGGTCCTTATATTTCTTGTCTGTTTGAGGAGCAAGGTACACTAGGAACAGGAAGGATAAAAACCTAGCTTGGCAAGGGGAAGGAGTTATTTCCTAGAGAGATGGTATAATTTTTTTGGATGTGATCACACTCCACAAGTTCATAAGAAATGCATTTATTGAGTAGTACTAGAAGTTATTTTAGGTTTTTATTTTGCTCCCCCATCTTTAACATATTGTTCTTGTGGATAGCCATTGCAATTTCTTCCTAATTTTCTTAATAGTTGGATGTGCTATTAATTATAAAGCAACATCTGTCTCACCTTTCCAAATCACATAATCCACCCAAATTAATAGTCCATCTTATAACTGACCACCACTAACTAAAGATTAGGACAAAATCATGGTTGCTGTTTTAATTATAAAATTTCTCTAGTAGATTCTCTTTTGTAAAGGTAGATTACTTTTAGTAATTAATAGAACAGACATTCTTTGCTTTTTTTTTTTTTTTACTGAAGTGCTCTATAACCTAAGGAAAGGCCCATATGTCATTTGCAATTTTTGAAAGTAGGATTCAATTAGTTATTTCCAACTGACAAAGAAAAGGAGAGTTGCAATAACAAAAAGGTTTTCAGAAACACTTCATCCCAAAGTGAACAATCTTCAAAATCTAGGTAGGTCTATCGTGGTGTGAATCTTTGTGCCATTTGTTGTTAAAATAATACAGATGAGATTTTTGAGATAAAATAATGGGCTTTTATTGTTGTTTTTTCTTGAATATGATCTTTTTTTCTTACTCAGAGCAGTTCATTGCTTTAGGAGCATTTGTGGTTTTGTTGCAATAAGCAAACATAGAGTCCATGCTCACATTTTGATTTCTCAAAAGACCTTTGAATTGTATTTATATTTGAAAAAACAACCCTTGAGGGAAATAAGTATAGTGTTTAATAATAAGTCAAAGTGTAGTGTAAACAACAGCTACTTCTTATGGGAAGTTCACCTTAAAGAAGAACAATAAAAGAGCTGCTAGGAAAAATTAGGGAGACAGGTGATAAACATCATAAGAAAAATCTTGGAGAAGTTGAGGAAGACTAAGAACACTCCACTGATGCTATACTTCACTACCATGTTCACCATGGCATGGGAGCCGAAGAGCAGTGGCAGATGACAGTGTCTAGAAGCATGGGCTTGAGATAGAGCCCTGATGCCCACAGCCTACAAATTATGTGCCAGGCCCAGGAATTTCCATTATCTTGTGGAGACATGGCAGTGCTAAGACAACCAATGGAGCAATTGAAGTTTGTGTCCAATATAAGGAGAACATCAAGATATGCAAATTTTATGGACTACAAACTTCATCATGGGTGTTGGTATGACAATCCAAAGACCAGATGAACCTCATTCATGATGCTCAGGAATTGTACTGGAGACCATCACTGTACTGGAGACCATCACTGGATCAGCAACAAGAAAGCACAGCACATGCACCAGAGTTCCTTCCCCAATTGCCTTGCTATGCATAAGCTTTCCAACGTTCAGCCTTGGGTGTGAGGAGAGGAAAAGTATGCCCTCTGAAAAGAGGGAAAATCAAAAGGCAAAGCAGTGCATCCCTAATAGTAGATGTTTAATTAGAAATACAATTGGCAGTAAAATACCGTCTTGGTGGAATGGGAGCTCTCTTAATGGCCCCATAGACTTCTCCTTATTAACTCTGTATTAAAGGATGACCTCTTCATTCTGCTTACGTCACTACTTCACTTACAAGTGATCACACCCATGTTCTTCACTATCAACAAACTTCTAAAGATGAGTGTTAGAAACATGGAGTTTCCTTGCTGCAATAGGAACTGTTAGAAGCATTTTTGGAGACCAGCCTGGCCTGTTAAGGGAGGGTGTGAGTAACAGCCACTGACACTCATATGGACAGCATTTTGGCCCCTTCGACTCAAGTAGTTCCCCTGCAGCTGCTGCCTGTGAACTTGATTCAGATGCTTTCTGTTACTTAGGGAGACAAAATTTAGTAAAACAAGCCTTCAAGTCACTTGCTTGGCCACCTGGTATACAATAGTTCAATATTTAATTTTATTATTTAATACATTATGTTCTTAATAAAAGTGTATTTAGTATGGTTTTTAAACTCTGTTTTCCTCACATGAAGTCATCAAAATAAATGTAAAAAAATGGGAATCTCATGCAAAGATGTTTGCACACACATATATACACATATATACACATCAATAATTAGATAAAATAGTCCCAGTTAACTCATAAAACATATTTATTTCACTCATAAATAGTTAATTAAAATAGTCACACATTTAACTCATATATATATATATATATATATGAGTTAAATGACCAAATGACGGGTTGACTGGTAGCTATGATGGGCACTGATCACCAGGGGGCGGCTGACCGACCCTTCCTGGAGGCCCACCAGCCTGGCGGCAGCCATTCACTTCCTCAGTAGTCCTGCAGGTCCGATCTCCGGAGAACGGGCCAGGCACCAATGGACTGGCGCTGCCAGCACAATCCCAACAGTGCTACCGGCCTTCTGGAACTTGGCCTCTGGCACTGTGGCGCTTCCCCTCCCTAGACGCTCCACAAGGAAGAAACTATGTAAAAGCGGCCATCAGGTGGCTCCGACAATTGGAGCAAACGAATGTCAGCAGACGGATCCAGATCCCAGGCCAGCAAGGGCGTCCCACCTCCCACATCCTGGGCCACGCCCCCCGAGTGCCAGACGCAGGGCTCACGGCTGGTGAGGGCCACTGCGGTGGCATGAGCCTATCCCTCGGGACTGACTGGGCATGAGCCTGTGGCAGTCGCAGTGGGGCCTGGATGAGCGGGAGTGGCAGGCAGGCGGCGTTGGACTGCCGGTTTTGGCCTGATCTCTGCAGGCCACCCTGAGGGACCCCACCCGTGCACTAATTCGTGCACTGGCCCTCTAGTATATATATATTTGTGCACAAACAGAAATGAATAACTGCAGATTACATGGACATTACTGCTGAATCATTCTAAAACTGTCAATTGGTTTTTTTTGGATCAATATAGGCATAATGAGTGAAATGTTTCCTAGCTATGATTTCTGTATATATGACTCACCTAGATAAATGATTCTTTCTTTGTGATGAAATGCCTTGTGCTTTACGTTAGAGTCCTCCAGAAGGTGACCCAAGGCAGGAATAAAAATGTGTAAAGTCTATTTGGGAGGTGTGCTGGTAGGATATTGCAGGCCTGTCACAGAAAAAAGGAAGCATTTAAGGACTTGTTATTAAACAGGTTCCTGCTTGGGCAATTGGGCTGAATCCCTCTATGAATGTTGGGAAGTAGAGGGGTACACTCCTCATCCCAACAGAGGGGAGAGGTTGCTGGGGTAGCTGTTCCATTCCCACCAGTCGCTGGTTGAAGGCTGTTCTGGAATGAGGAAAGAAAGCATGAATTCCCCGGTACTTGGTACCTGCCTGTTGCCTGGGCGGAGTGAGTAGCCTTTGATGGCCAGAGAGTATCTTTAGGCAAGAATTACTAATCAAAAAATATTAAAAAGCCCTAGACAGTACATATGGTAGGGAGTGGTGTTGTTAAGCTAGTCTGGTAAAAATTGTGAAGAAGGACATGCCAAGCAGAAGGAACAGCATGAACTAAGGACACTAAGAGGGAGAGTGTTGGGCATTTTAAAATAACTGAAAGAAAATCAGTGTGGTGGATTCTGGCAAGCTACCGAGCACATATCATAAAACGAGGATGGAAAGATTACTGCGGCAGTTTATTTAAGACTTTGCTGACCATGTTTAAGATTTGGATCATATCGTAAGTGGAACAGGGAAGGAGAAAAGAGTTTCCAGCAGGGAAGGTCATTAAATTTTAAGATCGCCCTTGCTGCTATGTGGATAATGGATTGGAGGAAGAGAGGCAAGAGTACATAGAAGAGTACAGATGGCAAAAGAGACGATTGCATAGTCTAGGATGTAGGCAGTGGTAATTTTTTTTTCTACCCTCACCCGAGGATATTTTTCCATTGATTTTTAGAGAGTGGAAGAGAGAGGGAAAGACAGAGAAACACATTAATTGGGTTGCCTCCTGCACATGCCCTGACCAGGGCCTGGGCCAGGGAGGAGCCTGCAACCAAGGTACATGCCCTTGACTGGAATCGAACCCAGGACCCTTAGGTCCACAGGCCAACGCTTTATCCATTGAGCCAAACTGGCTAGAGCGAGGCAATGGTAATTTGAATTAGATTGCAGATTGGGAAAAGTGGGCACTGGGGGAGCCAGTACATTTTGGAAGTAAAATTAGACATTTTTATGATAGTAAAGAGAACAATTTTCTGACTATATTAGTGAATCACTGGGGGAGCCACTTTCTTAGATTTTACTTTGGAGTAAACATTTAGAGATCAGATTTAGAAAACTTAAATTTGAAATGTCTCAGAGAAAATGTGAGGTAAGTTACTGAGGTACATGAATGCTCTGGGTTGAGAATGTAATTCTAGAAATTAGGGAGCACTTTTCTGTAAATCGCCAGGGGTGTCAGAAACGATTCATTCCCTGATACAGAGAATTCAACCAGAGAAAAGGAGTCAAAAGAATTTAAACAGAAAACCAAAAGTAAACAGAAAATTTTACATTTATATGTAAGTTTCTTATTAGTAGGTAGAATGCTCTCTGGATTTCTATATTTTCCCAAAACTACGTGTCTTAATATTTGAATTAGTGTTGTAGCAACAATAATTATCACATATTCTTCACAAGCTTTGATTTAACACACAATTTATCTGAGGGAAATCATTGTTGCTTCAGAATACATGGTAAGTAGTAAAGGATGGTGGTTTTGAGTTGTTCTACAGTAGAGTAGAATCTCATTTCTTCTGGAATTATCCGACTGTAATGTAGAAAAGTATACCATCAACTATGCACACATCCCCCAATTCTTGCCCTTCAAGTACTAGGCTGATTTAGGGAGTCCCTGGACTATTGGAGAGTGTGGGAGAAATTAGAGTCTGAGACAATAATTAGCTGGAATCTGGGGAAATGGTGCTGAGCAAATACTATGAGCCCATAAATCTGAAAAATAGCCCCAGGCCCGAAACCTAGAGAGTCAGTAACAAGTATGGACGTATATGCATGCATATTATCCCTGAGGAAACTCAGATAAGCAAATAGATGCAAAATAAAACCACAGATAAGTGGTTTAATTGTTTTTAAAAGTTTCATTGTCATTAGAGACATTTAAGAAAAGTCACTGCCATAGTCTTCTTGTTTCTCTCCTTACTTCTGTCTCAGGACAGTTAATTGCAAAGATCCTGGTCACACTCAGAAATCTCTATTCCAGGAGTCCTGTGAATGGAGGCTGTGAATGAGATTGTCTGCCTTGGTTATGTTTCCTTTTCTGTTGGCTTGATTGCACAGTACCCTCAAGTGGCCTGTGGAGCTTAGAATTCAAACATGAGAGTTTACTTATGATACTTTAGTGAGCAATGATGTAGCTGAATGCAGATTAAAAACAAAGAGACCTTAAAACAGAAAAAAAAAACCACTTCAAAGCATGTTCTATAAATAGGATTGAAGTCCAATAACTGTGTCAGAAATGGGGAAGGACTTTTTTGGTTAAACTGAAAAGTGAAGACACCACAAGTCATTATTTTGCTTTATCTCTTCTCTCCTGTGGGTTTTGGCTCCTGTGTATCTGTTAAGTGGTCATTCTAATCTCTGAGAGTCCATTTTCTCCTCCCTTTAAGGAAGCTTCCTGTGATCTGAAGCCAAGAAGGGCTGGAAAGAACTCAGGGTTGTTATCACATTTATTGTATAGCAAGGAGAGCTGCAGGACAGATTATAGGCTGATTTCAGTTTTATGGGCATGGAAAGGGGTTGGAAGGTGGGGGTGGGGCTGAGAGAGGAATTTAAAAAACAAAAAGAGATCTTTCAATGAGGCTGTTCTCAGTTTAGGAAACAAAAATGCCTTTTAACTCATATAAAGTCATCACAAAATGCCCAAGCTCACGAAAATGAAGTAACATCCGGTTCAACCACTTTTGGTTTTATCAATATCACACTACCAGTACCCCAATCCTCATGAGTTCCGAGCCAGGTTTTAGGAAACTTTTCTGCATCGGCCTGTGAGCAGATTTAAAGGAGACACTTACAGATTTAAAGGAGATTTAATTCTGAGTAGAAACAGAATTGAGGGACTGAAAACTTAGGCAGCCATCCACTTCAAGACGTCAGATGTAAATTTAGATACACAGCGAGGTGCACAGCCAGGTACACAGCTCCAATTCTGTATCAAAGGCCAGCCTTTGATGTCTTCTGATCCAATCACCGAATTATCATGCCAACTAAAATAGTAGTTAAGCACTTGCGTTTTAAAACAAACACTGATTCACATAATACTGATTAGAGGTTTATGCCAACGCTCATCTCCTGTGTTAATATTGGTTTGCAAAATGCAAAATCAAAACCAAAAGGGGAATGGGTACAGGCAGCAATACAGATGGTGGCATACCATTGGAATAACATTTACTTTTCAATCATAAACTCTGGTGTTTGTAAATTTTCGAATTATAGATGGAAAATAAACTGTTGTCCTTAGAGTGATTTGTTTACTCCTGAACTTAAAAGCGTTTGCAAATAAGGATGAGGTTCAGTAACACTCTGCTTTCCATAATTGCCGCGAGGCCCAAGCTGTGCGGCGAATGCTAGCTCCTGGGACACAGCAGATACCTACTAACATGTGTTAGTGAGAATGATTTAAAAAGTTTCAAGTAACAGAAATCAGATGCCACTAGTGGCACCTTTTGTAAATAAAATATCCAGAGGTAGAGCTGGTTATAGATGAGACTAATTAGGTGCCACCACCTTCTATCCAAGACCATGTTTCTTCCCATCTCTCGGCTCCAACTTGCACAATTCAATTTTATTTCTGGCCCACTTCTTCTGGGGACCCAACACGGCTTCCGGCCACTCCCTGTGCTATTCGGTTGTCCGCATGAACTAAACGTCAATAATAGCTTTCCTACACACACAGCAAATCCTGGATATTCTGTCCACTTGAATTACCTTGGATCACATGCTCAGCCTTCATCGATCACGGTGATAGGAGATTTGCTGATTGGCTTCCATTAGGCGTGGAGCGGGGCTGGAGTCAACTTCCCCAGAACCTGTAGTCTCTAAAGAGGAATTAGAGATTTTTGAGGAGGAAGAAGAGGTGAAGGAGGAAAAGAATGCTGGAAAAGTAGCAAAAGAGTACTTGCTACAAGAGTCTCAACTTTAATAGGGTTTTTATTTTTAAACGATGCTGCCATTCAATTTTGAAAACAGGAAGACTGCTTTATCAATTAGAAGATTCAGAATGCTGTATTAGGTTGTATAAATTTTTATAAGAAACTGAATATACTAGCTGATAAAATGATGGCTTTTTGAAGATGACATGTTTAGTGATAACTTTTAGTGATGCATATTTATAACATCACTAAATATATGAATGCAAAAAATAAAACTTAAAGGCTGTTGATAAAGAAACCAAAGATTACATTTACTGTGAGATCATCTGGATTTAGTTTGCTTTGAGATAAGGGCCAACCAGAAACCATGCACTTATTTTTATAAAATTGTTAAACTTATTTTAGCTTCTGAGTTCATTTGATGTTACAGTAAAACCGGATCTAATGGACTAATTTGAGTGAGGGGGTGTTGGTAAAAGCTGAAAGTCTGTTATATAATAAAGTGGGTTTCCCTAAGGGGTATGTTAAAGAATTGACAAATTAGTTTACTTGTTTTTACTTATGTAGACACATTTGTGTAATTAATATGATGAATATGTGAAAAGTTTAATTTCACAGAAAAGTTTTCTATATTATTACAGTAATTTTAAATTTATACTGAATAGGTCTAGTAAATGTGTGCATTCACCAGTCACTGTGAATAAACAAATGCACGTGGCTGGGGCGTGGCTTAGTGCACGTGAGAACATCGCATGCATTGAACCTATAGAAAGTTATGCCACTCACAACAGAACCAATTACCGCTGGTGATCGGGTGTGATCACGTGCTAATCATTCGCCAATGAACATTGTTTTTGAGTGGTGACTCTGGGATTTAAATATGTAGACTACAGTTGTAGATATTTAATATTTATTCATGTTGACGAAATCACTACAGTATTTTTTCCAACATATGGCCTATTCACTAACATTTGTTAAAAATAACAGCAAATTAATAACCAAAAAAATCTGTTAATTTAATCATAAGAAATCTTTGTTAAAAGCATTTTAAAATTAACATGTCAATTTTCACATATGACATAGGAACCAGAAATTTTGTCCATTAAAATCGAAGTCCATTAAAATTGAGGTCCGCAAAATCAAGGCCTTACTGTACTAAGCTCACCGTATTCTGTAACTCATTGTAACTGATGTTTCAAGATCCTTTGCTCAGTCTAATTCAGGGAGTGGGTTACTTTCTTGACTTACCAGGTGGTTAAACTTTAATGATGAAATCTTTCATTTATAATTAGATTCAAAAGTTAGTTCCTACAGAGGTGTAAACAGAATATATTAATTTTAAAGCATGGCAAATGTAATCTTCATAATTATACTGGCTCCATTAAAAGAAAGGGGTCACCTAGTGATACAAGCTTCTAAAATTCTTCCACCTAAAATAATGTAAAAGCAACTATTTGAAATGTGTACTTCGTGCATATAAAGCCTTAACATAGCAGACTTATCTGCCTCTCATGAGTGCTGTTAAGGTACTGTGGTTGCTCATTTCTGGGAGACACTCACTGCTTCATCAGACTGCCATCTGGCCTTGTCATGGACACTCTCAAGTGGTTTCCCCAGACAGTTGGCCAGGACTCCAAAGTCTCCTACTAGCTGTTCCTGCCAAGTCAGGGAAGGATTTCACAATCTAGGCAGTACAAGACACCTTTTATTACTTTGGGAAAAAATAATAAATACAACTATCACAGTGATGGGGAGAGATGCTACGAATTATAGGAGGGGTAGAAGGGAGATGGTTACTCTACTGGCTGACTTATAACAGCCTTGAGATGTCGTCCTCCAGAACTTTGTTATATTGCATTTTTATTTATTTCTTCTTCTATTTTAAAAAATATTTTAAATTGATTTTAAGAGAGAGAGAGAGAGAGAGAAGGAGAGGGAGAGAGAGAAAGAGGGAGAAAGACATTGATATGAAAGGGAAACATTGATCAGCTAGCCGCCTCTTATTAGGGGTCCAGCCCAAAACCTGGGTGTATGCCCTCCCGGAGTCAAACCAGTGACCTCTTGGTTTCTGGGTCAACGCTCAACCACTGAGCCACATTGGCCAGGCTGAAATTTTTATTAGAAGAAAATAAAGATAATCATTGTATGACTTTGAGGTAGGAAATTTTTTTTAATAGAATCAGATTCAGAAACCAATAAGAAGACAACCCCAAAATGGATTTTAAAGATGATTTTGCTTCTTTTGATATTTTTAGTTGACACTGTTCCCTTTTAGTTAACACAGGTCATTGGAAATTTATTGAAATTGTTTTATTTTTCTCTTTTCTTTGAGACTTACCAACATTATATTTTTAAACTTGAGAACTTTTAACACTATAACTTCATAGATTATGAGACATTAACATATATTTTTATTTTCATTTATTTTAACATATTTGATAATTTCCTTAGTGATTTTTTGACCCATGGATTGTTTAGGAACACATTTTTCATTTCATTTCTTTTTCTTGTTTTTGGCTGTTTTTTAGTATATTTTTGTTAGTGATTTCTAGTTTAAGTCCATTTGGGCCAGTGTACATACTGTGGATGGTTTAAATCCTCTTAAATTTATTGAAAGGTGTTTTATGGATCATAGTAAGCTTTTTCTTTGTGAACTTTTTGCATGCATTTAAATGATCATGTATTCTACTGTTGTCAGGTGTGATATTTTATGTGTCAATTAGGGAAAGTTGGTAGATCGTGTTGTTCAGGTCTTCTATAACCTTACTTGGTCTTCTTATGCTATCTGTTATTCAGAGTTTTGTACAGAAAGCCCAGTATAATTGTGGGATTCATCACTTATCTTTTTCAGTCTGTCAGTACTTGGAATTCTGGTATTAGGTGTATACCCTTTTAGGATCTTTATTTCTTCATACTCATGTATCACCGTGAAGTGTCCTTTTTATTCCTGGCTGTAATCTTGTCCTACTTATCCTTATTAATGTAACCTTCCAGCTTCCTTGTTAGAGTTTGTATGAAATATATTTTAATACACACATGAGATTCTGATATGGCTTATTAGAAAGAATGCATATTTGTAAAACCAAACTTTGTGAGGCCAGTAATAAATTTGTATCAACTATTAGTTTACAAAATACAATAGTGAGCTTCTATAAGAAAATAAAAATGTAGAAAGACATACATAGTAAATAAGATCAGCAATGTTCTAAGACATGTTGAAACTGCTTGATGGGTGTTTGGGAATTTATTATGCTATTCTTTCCACATGTTTACTTTTTCCATTAAAAACTTAAAGAGTAAAGGGACATATATAAGGTAAGGATATATAGTAGAAGACGGAAAGATACTAATTGGATTTTAGTAGGCAGAATGTTAAGTAATCTAATTCTACAAAGGGAAAATGGCTTTTGTACTGAAGAAGGCAGATGTCACACAATTACTCATAAAAGAAAAAGAATATGATAAAAAAATTGTAAAAACAAATCCAAAATAGTTGGAATTAAATGAGAAATTAAAAACCAATTAAGCTTGGCTGGCATGTACTCAGTGGTTGAGTGTTGACCTATGAACCAGGAGGTCACAGTTCGATGCCCAGTCAGGGCACATGCCCTGGTTGTGGGCTTGAGCCTCAGTGTGGGGCGTCAGGAGGCAGCCAATCAATGATTCTCTCTCATAATTGATGTTTCTATTTCTCTCTCCCACTCCCTTCCTCTCTGAAATAAAAAAATATATGTATTTTAAAAATCAATTAAAATACAGAAATATGTGATGACACACTGGTTAGTGAAATAACGAGTGGTTAAACTGATCCTAATATGTGAGGGAAAAGTATAGGCTTTCACTAAGAATAGAACTTAGAACACAAAGAGAGTAAAAATATGTAAACAAACATCTTGATTCATAAAAATATATCTCCAAATATAATGAAAACAATACCATAAATTGTTAATAATAGTTAAACGCAGCAACTTTTATTCCTTATATGCCAAAATCTTTCAGTTTTGAAGAATCTAGAATGGAGCATATGTTAATTACATAGCATTACTCTAATCTTACTTTTCTGATTACTTGAAATTAAGTATAAAAAATGATCCTTTCCTTGTACAGAGACATTAAATCATAACTGCTAACAAGATACTTTTATAAACTGAGAAACCATGAACCTGGAAAATGGACTCTTCCAATGTGAACTTATAATTTACCAGAAGAAAAGTACTAAATTAAAGTATCATAATTATACCTGGAAATTTAGTACTAACTTTAGCCTAATTGTAGATTAATTCTGTTTATTTATTTTTGTAAAACAAAGTAAGTTATTTTTCTTTTTCAATATAAAATGACGTACCTATATGGCATGACTATTTTTTCATCAGAATTTCTCTAGATCTTGAGTTTTTTCTTTACTTCCTCTGTCTTTCCCACCTCTCTCACCGAGCTTTGAAAAAACATCTACCATGGCCTTTACATTAACTCCTTCTTTTTGAACTTTATTTATTCATTAAATGTATTGCGCAAATAAAAAACTATGGTAGATTATTTTTCAAAGATTTTAAAGCATATCAGGATAGTAATCTAATTTTAAGATTATCTAAAAAATATAAGTATACTAATACTCTACAACAGCGGTTCTCAACCTGTGGGTCGTGACGCCTTTGGGGGTCGAATGACCTTTTCACAGGGGTTACCTAAGACCATCGGAAAACACATATATAATTACATATTGTTTTTGTGATTAATCACTATGCTTTAATTATGTTCAATTTGTAACAATGAAATTGGGGGTCACCACAACATGAGGAACTGTATTAAAGGGTCGCGGCATTAGGAAGGTTGAGAACCACTGCTCTACAACATTAAAATACAATACTGTTACTTAAGTGATAGGTGAGATTTTAACAATTAGCTGGAATCTGGGGAAACGGATTAGCTGGAATCTGGGGAAACGGGTAATTTTGGAAGTAACATTTCCCTCTCTCTTCCACCCAGTATATGCCTGTAAGGCATATACTGTATATGCCTTACAGTATATTATATTTGTAAGGCATTTCATTTTCTGTTGTATTCTTGCAACTAAGAACCTGAGTCATTTTGAGATTTTGCTAAAACTAGATGAATTTGTTGTTTGTTCCAAAACTGGTATTAAGATATCTGGGTTAGATTAAATTTTTTTTATGCCATAATGGTTCAGATTTTACTTATATATCTTCTTTTTTTGCTATTAGATATAGTATTTCAAAGCTTCATATGATAAGAGAATCCAATAAGGGAAAGGAGAGAAAAAACAGAATACAGGCATAAATTCCAGTCTAAAATACTTCAGAAAATTTAGAGAAAGATACTCTAGTAATTCAGAAAAATATTTTTTTTTAAAGAGAGGAAGATAAATAGAAATTTTTTTAATTGACTTGCTTATTCACATTTTAGAATGGATTCCTTATACCACCTTTCAGAACTGAGCGCTGATTTTGTCCTCTGATTCCTGTAGATCCATGTCAAAGTCACCCTGACCTGTGAGAGCTGCCTTATTTTTTTTGAGTATCAAAAGAGTTCTCTTAAGTTAGAACAGTGATTTGTTAAAAGCAATCTCTTTTCCTTCTTTCTTTTTTTCTTAAGACTCAACCTTAGCCCACCTTGGACAGAATATAAGTCACATGTTAGCAAAAAATTTGAGGACCTCTGACAAAATGACTCCTGATTGTTAAACTGGTCAACTTTCTTCAAAATACTCACAGCTGTTGTTTTAGTTATAATTGAGGACTTTGATTTCTGAAATCTGGATGAAGAATCAAACATTGTCTTTTATTTTAATTTTATTTCACTACAGCTCATCCATGCCTTACTATATAATCAGTTTCTCTCTTAATTTAATAAAAATCAAGTCGTGAATAGGTAAAAAACATAACACACACCAAATTTAATACGTTATTAATTTTACTTCTTGTGTGTGTACATTAGTATATCCCAATTTACTATTGTAATTACACATGATTTTGACTCTTAAACAAATGTTTTGGGGTTTATTCTTCACAACATGAGAAATTATTAAGAATTTTCAGACAAGGACACGCCATCGTCAACATCATGCAACTGGGAATAACATCTATCTCCAGTATAAGCTTCTCTAGAGCATGAAATGACTCTTGAGTAATGCAAGCTTGAAAACTTTCTCCTTTGAGGAGATAATATTTAGGAGCACAATGGAGAAAGAACAATGAAACAGCTATATAGATACCTAGATATTTGATCCCTTTCTGAAAGTAACTGGTGACGTCATCTTGGGTAAGGCACTCAGATCCTGGAAGCTTTTCTTTAGCTTTAATAATTCAATGAAGCTGTTTTTCACTGTGGAGTATGTTAGCTGTGGGTTTGTCATACATGGTCTTCATTGTGTTAAGGAGTTTTCCTTTTATATCTAATCTGTTGAGGGTTTTTATCGAAAAAGGATGCTGTATTTTGTCAAATGCTTTTTTATCCCATTTATTGAGATGATCATGTGATTTTAGTCTTTCATTCTATTAATGTAGTATGTCACATTTATTGATTGGTATATGTTGAACCAATCTTGTATCCAAGGGATAAATCCCACTTGGTCATGGAGTACAATAATCCCTTAAATGTGTTTTTTAAATATGGTTTGCAAATGTTTTGTTGAGAAATTTTGCATCTAACTTTACCAGGACTATTGGTCTATACTTTTCTTGGAGTGTTCTTATCTGTTTTTGGTATTAGGGTAATTCTAGTTTCATAGAATGAGTTCAAAAGTGTTACCTCCTCTTTAATTTTTGGAAGAGTTTGAGAAGGATGGACACTAATTTCTTTAAATATGTGGTAGAATTTGTGCTTCTTCAGTCCTGGGGTTTTCTGTGTTGGAGGTTTTTAATTACTGATTCAACCTCTTTAGTCATTATTGATCTCTTTAGGTTTTCTATTTCTTCCCGAATCATTCTTAGTAGGTGGTGTGCTTCTAGGAATTTATTCATTCTTCTAGATTATCTAATTTGTTTGTATAGTGTTGGTCATAGCTGTCTCTTAAGATTTTATGTATTTCTGTAGTATCAGTTGTAATGTCTCCTTTTTCATTTCTCATTTAATTATTATTTTTTTTCTCAGTCTAGTCAAGGTTTGTCACTTTTGTTTATCTTTTTGGAAAACCAGCTCTTAATTTTGTTAATGCTTTCTGTTGCTTTTCTGGTCTCTACTTCATTTATTTCCACTCTTATCTTTATTATAGCTTTCCTTTTCTGATGGTGGGTTTACTTTGTTCCTTTTCTAATTCCTTGCGGAATAAATTTAGGTCATTTGAGATCTTTCAGATTTCTTAGTATGTGCATTTATTCTATAAACTTTCCTCTCAGAATTGCTTTTACAGCATCCCGCAGGTTTTGGTAGATTGTGTTTCCATTTTCATTTGTTTTGAGGTTTTAAAAAGTTTTCTTTTTTGACCTATGGGTTGTGCAAAATTGTCTGTTTAGTTTCCAAATATTTTTGTAGATTTTCTAGTTTTCCTCTTGTTGATTTCTATTTTCATTGTAGTCAGAAAAGATGCTTGCTATAATGTCAATCCTAAATTTGCTAAGACTTGTTTTGTGTCTTGTCATATGATCTATCCTGGAAAATGTTCCTTGTGCACTTGAGAAAAATGTATATTGTGCTGTTGTTGGATGAAATGTTTCTATATACGTCTGTTAAGTCCATTTGGTCTAAAGTATGGTTCAATTCCAACAGTTTTTTGTTGATTTTTTTGCCTTTAAGATCAGGAACAAGACAAGGATGCTCATTGTCATCATTCTTATTCAGTACTAAAGGCCCGGTGCAGGAAATCTGTGCATGGGTAGGGTCCCTAGGCCTGGCCGGCAATCAGGGCCAATCTGTGGGGCGACCAGCAGGGCAATCGGGGGACCCCCATTGGCACCCACCTTGGCTGACCTGGCACCAACCGTTCACCTGCTCCGCCCCCTGCAGCTGCCTCCAGTCACCTCCCCCTTGGCTGGCCTGGAGCCTGGAGGCTGGGGGCAGCTCCTGCGTTGAGCGTCTGCCCCCTGGTGGTCAGTGCACATCATAGCAACCAGTCGTTCCATTGTTCGGTTGATTTGCATATTAGGCTTTTATTATATAGGATAGTACTGGAAGTTCCAGCTAGAGCAATTAGGCAAGGCTTCCAAATCAGAAAGAAGTAAAATTGTCATTATTTGCAGATGACATGATTTGCTTGTGCAATAATGTAAATAAAGACCCAGTTTTGTTAATAGCTTTCTGGTCTGTCAGTTTCTGTATGTTAGCATCATCTCTCCACTTGATCACAAGATGAGCTCTGCACCTTACATGATAGCATCTCCTTTAGGAAAGAAAGGACCTAAGGGTGTTTGTTCTCTTGGCTTCACTCTGGCCTTTTATCTTTCTCAGAAGCCTTTCTCCAGGGGACTTCTTACATTTCACTGGCGAAGAATGGGTTTAAGGTCCATCTCATACCAATGATGTCACTATAATTGTCTTGTACCCTGGGGCTAGGCATTTTAGTGTTCGAACAAGAGTTGGCTAGAAAGAAGAGAGGATAGCTGCTGGATAGGCAAAAGAGTATTTGGCTATTTTGACAATTAGTAAATGTAATTTTATTCAGATCAACAAGACTGTAGTAAATCTTCTATGTCCCAGATGGTAGGGTATTAAAATGAGACAAGCCATAGCTCCTGTGCTTAAGCAGCTCACACAGTATTTCGGTGCATTTAGAAAAAGAAGCAATTAGAGTTTATTGTGATAAACCTATTAAAAAGTGATAATGGAGGGTGGGTGGGAGTGAGGAGATAGGGACCCACACTGACAAGGGGAAGGAAAACAAACTACCATTTACTTCACTTCTACACTATGCTAACTGCATAAATGCACGTTGAATAACTTTGAGTGAAAAAAATAATTATAACACAGAGCTGCCTTCTGGAAGCAGACTTAATAAGTCCAGGTTTAGAACTCATGACTCCAGACCCAAGGCCAGTATATCTTTCCTCAGGTATTAATCCATAGCTTTAAAAAACCACATTATAAAATCTTGTCTAGTTGCCTAACCATGTACCCATCCTCCCATTAAAAAAAAGTGTGGATGTTCCACTTTACATATAAACATTTTTAATATAATTACTCTCTTGGTTCAGTTCAAACTGAGTTCATCTAATTGGACTTTGGTCACATCCAGTAAATCCACCAATCAAGCACGATTGCTCTTAATTTTCCATTGGGATAACTGAAGGAGACTGTGCTGTTCGGAGACGCTTTCATAGAGAAAGAAAAATACCATGGTCGTAAAATAAAAATAATCTTAAAGTTTTATTCAGTTTATCTGAACAATATCCTGTTGAAAGACCACTTTTAAAAAAATGAGGAAAATGTTATGTTAATTGGAGGACCTGTTTTGTAATGCCAATTACATCAACACAGTGTGTTTATTCTTAGTGTGTAATATTCACCAGACGCTCTAAGCCCCACAGAAACATTCTGAGGCAGGAGAAAAGGTCCACTCTTAATTAGAAACGGGTCGATCAGAGGAATTTATTAAGGGGGATTAGCCACGCATTCAGAAACAAAGGGTCAAATTCTTATTCCTTCTTAGCTTCAAAAGGAGCTCCCAGAAATAAGACAAATGGAGTGGAGAGAAGGGAAATGGAATCTGGCTCCATTTCTCATCTTTCTGAAGGCACAGAGAGGTTATGCGCCTGCCTCGGGCAAGGTAATTAGACTGGCTGAGTTGCAAACATGAAGAGGTAACATGGGATATTACACTTGCAGCTCATCTAAAAAGTTTAAATGAAAATGTTGGTTTGGAGCAAAACCTTTAAAACAGCAAACACTTTCAATGCTTTTTCCAAATAGTTGACTTAATGTATATATTCTTCTTGTTCTGGAATTCTCAGAACACATTTGATGTTACAAATGTAGTATTATATTGTGCTGCTGAATTAATAGAACTGTACTAACTTGGAAAATGGTGCCTCCTCATCATTTTATATTTGACATTGTAGAGTAGGCGTTTTAAACTACTATAAAATTTGTTTCTTTTGTAAAATGAACTTACTTTTAAAAATTAAAATAGTTTTTATAGTAGGAAAGCTATATATAACAACAAAAACAATGCATCGTTTTTGGAAGGATTGATTTCAAGCATTGTCATGTTGTGTTCATTACAAGAATGTTTGTTTCATGGAAGAAAAAATAACTCTGGTTACTTTTAAATCAAAGTAAAGATAACTTTTAAAGTTGCTGTGATCATTTATCTATTACACAAGGGGAAAAAATCAATGAAGTTTGAATAAATTAACAGTCAACTCAATTTAAAACCAAGGGAAAATGTTCTATTAAGTTCTTTGCTATGTTTGCAAAATATCTCAGATCTTCTTTTGAAGAGAGGTAATCCATAACTTTTAGACTTCTGACAGGTGATTAGAGAATGTATTTCAAATTAGTTTTTCACTTGAAAAGAATTATTCCCCTTAAAGAAATTCTTATATTGAATGTCATAAATAATTGTTACTGTAACACCTGCATTTTTCAGGCTACTGTGTGGATGCAGAATAGTAAATTTACTTTCATAATAATATTGGTTTGAGATTAAACCCTACTAAACTTGCTTGTGGCTGAAAAGTAATATAGAAGCATCACTTTAAAATTATCAAAGAAAATGATATACTTTAAAAATAGGATACTATTTTCCCATTTAATATGACAGATGGTTTTCATTCTTTTAAAAAAGACATGGAAGTAAGTGGAAAAAAATCTGAACACTCCAAGTAGGTATTATATAAATATTACAAATCCTCTATCCTATTCTCAGACCATTTACCAGGATTATGTTTTCTTCTAGATCCCTCCAGGCCTGCCAATAGAAGCACGCTATAAAATGTTTAGGAACTCTATTTTCATCTGGCATGTCTTGTAAATCTTTTCATGGCTAAAGGATTTATTTTAATGACTAGAAAGTATAAAACGGTGTAGAGATAATGTGATTTATCCAACTAGCCCTGTCTCCGAGCTACTTCTTTTACAAAAGTGTTGCAAATAGCCTTTACAAATTGTTAGGCTACTTGTATGGAAAATTCCTAAAATGAAATTTTGGGGGGGCTGTAACAAGAACAAGCCCCTTTGCTTATGATATTTAAAAATTTTTTTTCCCAGTTGGTCCTTTGTCTTTTGCAATTTATTTCTGCTGGGTTTTTCTAAAGCATCAGTAATAAAATTTTAATTTTTATGTGTTAAAATGCACCTATGTGTATAGCTTCTAGGTTTCAATCATACTTGTAAAAGTCATACTTTCCTTTTAGATCAAAAAAGACGTTACCTCTACATATATCTATATATTATTAATTTTTTCTTTCTTTTTTATTGTTTACTTTATTACAGATGTCCCCCATTTCCCCCTCCATTTATCCCCCTCCACCAAGCCCCTGCCCCATCCCAGGCCTTCATCACACTATTGTCCATGTTCATGGGCTATGCCTATATGTTCTTGATTAATCCTTGATGAATCTCTTCCTGTCTCCCCTCCAACCCCCTCCCGCCCCCATCAGGGCACATACCTAGAATGTGGGTTTGATCTCTGGTCAGGGTGCAAATGGGAGGCAACAATGGAATGTTTTTCTCTCACATTGATGTTTCTCTCTCTCTCTCTCTCCCTTCCTCTCTCTCTCTCTCTCTCTCTCTCTCTCTCTCTCTCTCTCTCTCTCCAATCAATAAAAAAAACCCATATCCTTGGGTGAAGATTTAAAAAGAAAAAAAGAGAGAGGACCCAAATAAATAAAATCAGAAATGAAAGAGAAGCAACAGCTGACACTACAGATATACAAAGGATTGTCAGAACATACGATAAACAGCTATTTGCCAACAATATGCACAACTGGGAGAAATGGATAAATTTCTAGAAACATACAACCTTCCAAAACTGAATCAGGAAGAATCAAAACCCCTGAATAGGAAATTAAATTGCAACTAAGGAAATCAAAGCAGTGATGAAAAAACAAACAAACAAAAAAACTCCCCACAAACAAAAGTCCTGAGCTGGGTGCCTTCACAGGTGATTTTATCAAATATTTAAGGAAGAACTAACACCTATCCTCAAACTATTTCAAAAAATTCGAGAGGAGGGCAGACTTCCAAGCTCTTCTTACAAGCTAGCATTATCCGAATTCCAAAACCAGATAAAGACACTACAAAGAAAGAAAAGTAAGCTATTATCCCTGATAAACATAGATGCTAGAATCCTCAACAAAATATTAGCAAACCAGAGCCAACAATACATTAATAAGATCATACACCATGATCAAGTGGAATTTATTCCAGGGATGCAAGGTTGGTGCAATATTCACAAATCAATAAACATAATACATCATAGAAACATAATGAAGGATAAAAATCATGTGGTCATATCAATAGATGCAGAAAAGGCATTTAATAAAATCCAGCACCCATTTGTGATAAAAACTACCAGCAAAGTGTGAATAGAGGGATCCTGTCTCAGCACCATTTATTGAAGAAGCTTTCTTTTCTCCATTGTATGTTTGGCTCTTTTGTCAAAAATTTTTTGCCCATATACATGTAGGTACATTCCTGGCTCTCAATTCTGTTCCATTGGTTTGCACGTCAGTTTTTCTGCCAGCACTATGCTATTTTGATTATTGTGGCATTGTAGTATAATTTTAAGTCAGGGAGTGTGATACCTCCGGCTTCATTCTTTTTTCTCAGTATTGCTTTGGCTTTTCAGGGTCTTTTGTGATTCCATACAAATCTGATGATTTTTTTGTTCTATTTCTTTAAAAAATGTCA
This sequence comes from Myotis lucifugus, assembly GCF_000147115.1. Taxonomy (NCBI): domain Eukaryota; kingdom Metazoa; phylum Chordata; class Mammalia; order Chiroptera; family Vespertilionidae; genus Myotis; species Myotis lucifugus. The sequence goes on along the minus strand of NW_005871049.1, from coordinate 1,064,758 downwards.
TTGGTATTTTGAGAGGATTGTATTAAATCTGTATATTGCTGTGGGTAATATGGACATTTTAACTACATTGATTCTTTTAATCCATGAACACAAGATATCTTTCCATTTCATTATGTCTTTTTCCATCTCTTTTAATAATGCTTTATAATTTTTAGTATATAGGTCCTCCAAATCTGAAAATTTTGAAAACATTTACAGTAGGTCCTCGGGTTACGTCGGAGATCCGTTCCTATGGTGCGATGAAACGCGATTTTCGCTGTAAGTTGGAACCCACCTACATAAGCACCTACACAGCAGTAATGAATTGAAACAGTAAAAAAAATATAGAAGATAACAAGTTCTGACCTTTACTTGTGGTAAATAAATAATAAAAAACATAAAGCACATATGTACTTACGTTGAAATGATGGAAATTTTTCTTTATAAATAAATGGGAGATGCGATGTAACCATGAAACGACATACGTTGAGTCCGACGTAACCTGAGGACTGTCTCTATTCACAAAGATATATGCACCCCTTTGTTCACTGCAGTATTATTCACGGTGGTCAAGACATAGAAACCCCTAATGTGTCCTTCGATAGATGATTGGATAAAGATGTGGTACATGTATTCTATGGAATACTAACTACTCAATCATAAGATGAAATACTGCCGTTTACGACAACTTGGACAGACCTTGAGATTATCATGCTAAGCGAAATAAGTCAGACAGAAAATTTTAAGAACCATGTAATGTCACTCATATGTGGAATATAAAACTGAAAGCAACAAATCAATAAACAAGAAAAACAAACAAACAAAAACTCATAGACACAGACAACATTATGGTGATTACCAGAGGGAAGAGAGGTAGGAGGGTAGTAAAGGATAAAGGGAGTCAAATATATGGTGACAAAAGATGATTTGACTTTGGGTGGTGGAGACACAGTGCAATATACAGATCATATGTCACAGAAATGTACACATGAAACCTATATAATCTTATTAACAAACGTCACCCGATAAATTTAAAACAGTCTTATTCTTTCTTTTTGCTTTGGTTTCAAATGGTGTTGTGCAAGCATGGGGAAAAGTTTGGATGCAGCCATATGAACTTGGTGGGTTTAGCTTCAATATTCCTGCCAATATGGGTAGAATTTCTGATCTATAAGGAGTCTGTTATCTTGTAGAGACCCTACACAAATATTACACATTTAACAAAACCTAGATCTCACAGGATGATTAAGCTCTGTTGAAGTTACTGTCCTACAATAAAATTAATCATGCATTCTGTAGTTTAAAATTACTTTCCACTTTTTGCACTGTTTTCAGAATAATTTTCAAACCACATAGTTTGGGTTACATGGTCATTTACAATGGTGCCCAACTACTTCTTTAGTTACTACACCCCAGGTATTCTACATTATTGTCACAAGGCAAATTTAACCATTCACCCAACAAACTCTAATTTGTTGAACACTTATTCTATTCATAAGGTGAGTTAAGGAAGGAAGTTTTCCAGATTCTTTTGGTGACAAGTCTCATTAATAGCTCCTATAGTTAACCATTTTCTATATATGTATATTTTAAATGTATCATGTTATGTCTACTTTATTCCTTACACTGATGATTAAATATATGGTCAGAATCTACAATTATATAATGTACTTGAATATACACAATTAAGTACTCTTGGAACTTTCTTCTAAATAAATATTTCAACCTTAAACCATTTATCTGCCTTTTCTAGTCCTTTGAATCATTATTGCAGTTTTCTCTATACTCTTTCCAAGTTCCCCTTATGCAGAAAATAAAGTGCTGTGTAAAATTGTTTATAGTGTTTGTCAAGCATTCATTAGAAGACTTAGTCTTACAAAGTGATGATGCAGTCTCCTCTCCTGTTTATGCATGAGTATGTATTATGTTTGCATTTTAACAGTGGCAGGCCATGACTGATTCATGGCCACTGATGAGTCATTTTCTTGATTAATTATGTTAGGCCTGTTTGTGTTCTGAACAACAAAACTATGTGATGGATAGCCGGGTTCTATAGTTTAAGACAAGAACAGATGTTAAGAGTTTGTATTCAGCCTATTAAAAGAGGTAACCAAATAATTAGTCATCTTTGCTGTCTTTTTAGAGCAGTCTGGCAACAAGCATTGCCTTATAAAAGTTGAACTTTCAGTTCCACTGACAAATGTTGCTGTTTTTCTTCATCCACATTCACACTGGAAATGCGTGACAACAGTTGTCTTTATAATCGGTTTAATTACATTTCAATCAGGTTTTCTACCAAATTAAATTTTGGCTATAAAAGAAAGGATCTCTTTCCAGAGACCTCCATTTTACACAATAAGAATGTGATCGAGGCCATAAAATTGTCCTCGTTATTTCCTGTTTGAGTAGCTGTTACCTCTTTTGCAACCGATACCCCATGTCTGTACCATCTACATATATATATTCCTAATGATTAAGGCTGAAAGAGTCCTATGACTCAAATGGGTCTAACCTGCCTCTTCCCTAGCTCCAGGCCTGTGGGCACTGTGCCTCAGTGTTCCATTAATTAATGAGCCTCACTGCATGATTTTGTTGTAGCCATGAATTCAGGTACCTGACTTTGTCTTGAGTTTCCTTTTCTTAGAGAGAATGACTTTTTTACTACCTTTTGTAAGAATTATGGAGTTGAGAAAATGAAGAACCAGCCAGGCCACGAATATATTTTATGGTGTTATGCAAGATATTTAATCATTCTAGTGTGAATTGTTTTCCTTATCAGTGGCAAGGGAATAAGAATACCTATCCATCTTGCAGAAGTGTTGTGCTTTCAGAATAGAATAGACATAGGAGCTTTTCTTAAATGGCTTGGTGATTTCCCTTCCTCTTCATTAAGTGCCCTCTACTGGCTGTTCTTTCCCAGAAACCAGTTAGCAGTTGCACAGTCAGGCTCACTTAGAGCAGCTTGGGCTTCTTCAGATATTAAGAACATCTATGGTATGTACGCCCCGGTGAGGCCGAAACGGCCCTGGCGAGGTCAGGACGCCCCAGTGAGGTTGAAATGACCCCGGTGAGGTCAAGACGGCCCTGGTGAGGCCGAAACGGCCCCGGTGAGGTCGAAACGGCCCCAGTGAGGTTTGGACGGCCCCAGTGAGGTTGGGACGGCCCCAGTGAGGTTGGGACGGCCCTGGTGAGGTTGAAACGGATAATGGGGACCAGTATAGACTGATGAACAGGGGTAGATGCAGAGGCAGAGCAGCATTGAACAGACTGTCAAACTACAGTGGGAAGCCTGCGGAGGGTTGGCGGGTGGGGGTTAAGAGATCAACCGAAGGACTTGTATGCATGCATATGGGAATAACCAATGGACACAAGACACTAGGGGGTAGGGGAGGCCGGGGGAATGTCAAGGGGGGGAAAAAAGGAGACATATGTAATACTCTTTGTAATACTTCAAGAAATAAAAATTATTTAAAAAAAAATAAAAAAAAAGTAAAAAAAAAATCTATGGTATGTATCATCAGATTAAATAAAAGAATCCTGAGACCTCATCTGTGTAATAGATTAAACTTTTTAAATGTTTGCTATTATAATATTTATATAATTTACAGTTAACCTCAATACTTGAGCAAATAGAGTTTTATGTGAAGCTATAGCTGTCAAGCTTCTATGACAAATGATAGCACTTAAAGAATATTAGTACTGGAAAAAATTATTAGTATTCACTCTTCCTAACCCTGACTATCTGGTATTAAATCAGATTCCCCCCTTTATCTATATGCCTATTCAATATATTTTCTCGACTTTTCCTTATTTTAAGAATCTCTGTATTGTTGGGAGCTGCCATGTGCCCATCCCCCAAATAGTATTTTTTGGCTTCCTTTGCTTATGGGAGAGACTAATGTAAGCAGAATCTACTGAGTGAGCTTTGGGGAAAATTCTTTAAGAGCTCTGTAACTGGCAAGGAATCTTTTGCTTTCCTCTTTTCCTTTATCTTCCGATCTGGAATGTAGTAATTACTATGGGTGGCCAATTGCAATCTTGTAAACAGCTGATGAATTTGAAGATGAAAGCTGTACATTAAGGACGGTGGAGGGAAAAGGTATTAGAATCTGGGCTCTGATAACTTTGTGGAGCCACCATTCTAGCTTATCTTATGTGGGAGAAAAGGACATTCTGAAATTAAGTGTAAGCCATTGTTATATTTGAAGTCTTTGCTATATTATCCTTCATACAATAGGCTTTTTTACTTTTTTCTCTTTCTCTTCTCATAATCAGAAAACAAAACAATAACCAAAATGACAAGCCACTACATGTAAGTCTCTGCTAGTACACATGTAAGCAAATGGATTCATGATAGAAACATGAATTCACGTCTTGATTATAAAAACTGCTTTAAAATGATTTTCTTTCAAAATTGAACTGGATTTATTTTAAATGCACAGAAAAAAATAAATCTCAAAAAAAATCCCTCCTTTTGAGATTAATGCCAGGAAATGTCAGAACAATAGGCAAAATACAACGGAGAGGTCTCCAGCGACTGCCAGGCCCCAAGTGTTTCCAAAGATTAGCACTGTCCTATGTGTAATTATGATACTCGGTGATCAGGCATTATCTTTGACTGTTTCCTCTGGCTTTCTTTTTCTGACAGGCCTGTCTTAAGCCCAAACTGGAATGAAATATATAAGAATATTTGCCATTTCAACCCACTTAAAAAAAGAGAAGCCAGCCAAAATGACAAATAAGCTCATATTTATTTATCTTTTCAAGGAAAACAATGCCATTGGAAATTAATCATTTCTAAAAAACATCTTGTGCTTTTCAGATTTATGTTTAAGTCATTGTTCTCTTTTGGGGAGTAAAGACGTTTTAGGTGTAAAAGTATGCAAAATCGTAAACCTTTGGGAAGAAACAGAATTATGGGATGGGTGAGGGAGACTTGCCAACACATGTATATACTTATAAAAAATACGTATATTTAAAAATGTTTGGAAGAAAAGGTAACATAATGGTCAAAAGATAGAGAGTGGTTATCTGCAATTGTCAAAATATGAGCTTATATCATTTCCTTATTCATATTTTCTTGTTCTTTCTAATATAATGAACATGAATCTTTTTTATAATAAGAAAATAAAATCATTGAAGAAATATATTGAATAAAATGGTATTATCTACCAGGTTTTATATATAATTGATATCTACACTAATAAAAGAGAAAAATGGTAATTGGCGTACGACCGCTACCCTTCTGATTGGCTAATCAGCGTATCCTTATGCAAATTAACTGTCAGCCAAGATGGCGGCCGGCAGCCAGGCAGTTGGAAGCGAACATGAGGCTTCCTTGCTCCAGTGACTGCTGACTCCAACGTTCCCCGCCTGACTTTCCGGACTCTGAGCTGGCAGTTTGAAACATTCTAACAAATATAGCCGGCTGGGATCTCAGAGCTGAAGTTATACATTGTTTCGCTTATAGAACGGCAAACAAACCAGCAGCGGAAGCCTCAGAGCTAGAGCCAGAGCTAAAGCTGGCCCAGAAGAAAAAAAAAAAAGAAAAAAAGGAGCGGTTGGGAGCTCCAGTCAACAACCACCAGCCTGAAAGCAGCCCTCAGCCCCTCACCCAGACTGGCCAGGCACCCAGTGGGGACCCCCACCCTGATCCAGGACACCTTCAGGGCAAACCAGCCCGCCCCCAGGCCTCTATCCTATATAGTAAAAGGGTAATATGCCTCCCAGCACCGGGATTCACGGAGCTGCAAGGCGCTCCTGGCACCAGATCAGCATG